>NC_059341.1:72079194-72391850 GCF_018350155.1 Leopardus geoffroyi | reverse complement strand
GAATCTGGCGGCACATCTCAAAAGGTCTCACTTGCAATAGCTCGGATTTTGGCTCCCTTTCCTAGTCACAGACAAATTCCCCTCACTTACAAACCTACTCTAACACAGCAAGATTTGCAGTGCCTTTGCCCCTGATCCTGGATCCTGACCTGTCCTCAGTAGAGGACACTAAGGCTCTTCCTGAAGACCACTACAGCAAATTCTTAACCATTGGCCAATTCATCACTTGGACTGATTTAGAAATTTTGTGAAAGCTGGGGCATTTCTCCAATACTCTGGCACTTTGGCCAGAGTTTCATAGGAGTCAGTCATTTCCTATTTCATTATCTCATTCTCTAGATGGTGGTTTTCTCCTTAAGAAAACTCTAGGATAGCTGCCTTTTTTTTTTTTTCTTCTTCAGGTTGACAATGAGATGCAACTCTAATTCTAATGTGCTTCCTGTTGTGTAAGATTACTGCTTTTTGTTAAAAGAAAGTTTAGTGTGTCATTTCACAGGTGAAATATTTCTTTACCATTGAAAAGAGTACTGTTTTACAAATTGGGTTGAAGTTTCTTGCCTGCATGGAAGATATTATATGAATTTGAAGTTATAATACCATATATAATTTGATGTCCACATCTCCAAGGGAATGAAGAAAAGCTAGGCTTGAAGTATCTTGAACTACTCAATTTTGAAGTATGAAAGTCATGTATCTGAATTATTTCTAGCATTTTGCAAAGACGGCTGTAGGAACGGAGGAGCTTGTATCGCCGCTAATGTGTGTGCCTGCCCGCAAGGCTTCACCGGGCCCAGCTGTGAAACGGGTAAGACTATCATTCCATCTTCTAGAAAATGAGTTTTTATGCCAATGTACAAAGTAATCCATGAGGAAAATAACGTTTCAAGTTTCAAGTGTCTCTCAAAGCTTGGAACTATTAATAAGGAAGTCCTAGGAGGTAGGACGTGGGAAGTTTCAGTGATGCATATTCACTGGGAGTTTCCCCAAAGTCGTTCTATAGAGGTTTTGCAGCTATTATAACTAGAAGAATATTGAACATTTATAGAAAGGTGTGTGGATTTTATGACTTCATAATTCATTTTACTCGTTTGGAGCCCATTTTTTCTGGGATCTGTATGACTATATTAAAGCATATTATTCAAGTTCATGGCCAACACACTTCCTAGGACATGCTACCTCCTCCATGCACGTGTGAGAATTTTTTAAAAAAAGTTTTTACCTGAATCATTCAATATTCATTCATTGTTGTTTATTTAAAAAGTATTTAAAGTTTCCTACTTTTTAATTATTCCTAATCCAAGTTCATTTTGAACTCAGTCTGCTGGATACTAATACTAGAAACTAATATATATATTAAACATTATTTAATATATATATTAAAACATGCCGTGAAAATACTAACTCTTAACTAAAATCATATCAATAGTAGTTTTGTTGCTTTGGGTAAGTGGGTTCTAATAAGAGATGACCCCAGAATGTCCATGATTCTCCCTAAGAGAAAGCTGCTACCTCTGGTGACTGGTGGTTACTATCTTACATTACTTTCCATAAATCTCATTACAATAGATATGGTGCAATTCCTGCTTCCATTCGACCTGCAGAGTCTGTTTTAATAAAGAAACTGACAGATAAGAATGTGAGACAGAAAATGTTCTGGACCATTTGGGAAGTGAAAAGTTTCCTGAATAGGTCCTACCACTGTGCACAGAAGGATGCCCACAGAAGGGCTTGCGTCACTAGATTGTTTCTTTCTATAAGTAGCTCTCAGTGATGTTCTTCAAACTTCAATGACTAACTATTTGGTTACAAAGGTCTCTAGTAGAAAATGGATAGTGTCCATCTTTGATATGTAGGACTCTTTCATAAGGGGATTATTTCCTAAATCAGAAGTTCCCAAACTTAGTGAGCATGTGACTTACCCATAAGTCTTATCAACTTGTTAAATATGCAGATTTCTGGTAATTAACTAACATAGGATTTACTAGATCAAAATCAGGCACTTCTAGTGCAGTCATTCTACAATGTTTCTATCCCATAGTCTCCACCAGTACACCCAAGCACATCAGGTACTGTGGTCGTCCTGTATATCAACACCTGCGGTGACCATATTTCCTGAATACAGTATTTGGTACTGCTTCTGGTGCAGTTGTGATCAGAAATACTGGCTTTTTCATGGCATTGAAATGGTGTATTATTTTGAAATAAAGGCTGTCCCAGAAAATCTGAGATGAATAATGGCCATGCCAATTCTGTGTATCATTCTTCCACTAGGAAAAAAAAAAGGGTTACATGTGAGATTGTGAAAATCTGGAATGGTATAAGATTGATCTGAGCAATGTAAAATTTAAAACTAGGGAGTTAAATATAACCCAACAGAATATTTAGCTTTCTCTAATTATCTTTGAACTTTCAGTCTATAAGAAGACAATCCCAGACTTAACTCTAAGTAGCTGTCTATAACAGCCAAGGGCTTTGAGAAGGACAAACAGATATGGGTTCAAAATCTAGTCCTACCATTTACTTGTTATGTGACCTTGGGCAAGTTACATTACTTCTCAGTGTCTTATACTATCTATACATCACCTTACTCTTCACAAGTCTCTTACAAGATAGGTATTATATCCATTTAAAAAAATATATTGGGTTCAGAGTGATTAATTTTTTTCCTAAGGCCATAGAGTTAACAGCTGAATACAAAATACAAAGGTCTTTCTAACTGGCAAACCCAGGCTTTTTATCTATATCAATGTGGTTTTTAAATTTCTTCTGAATTAATTCTAATGACAGAAGAGAGAGAATGTCTTCATCCAGAGCCATCCTGAAAAGGCCCACCAAAAGGGTAAATAAAATTTCATCAAAAATTATGTTTTTTTCCTAAAATTCCATTCATTTCTATTCCATAACACGTGAAAACATTTAACTTACCTACTACCCTTGAGTTAAGTTGGTGCTCTAAGACAATGGGTCATGGTTTATCTCTGCCTTCTAGCACCTCTTGGCCCAAGACCATATTTCACTATTTGAGAAGCAAGACGTTCCTGCCTCCTATCTGAGAAATTGTCAGGATAACACTTGTTTCAAAGCATCTGTCCCAGCTATTGCTCCAGGTTATATCCTAACCCCTCACCTTACACCTTACACCATTTTTGTTGATGTAGTTATAAATAGAAGTTGTTCCATTTAAAAAATAACTTTGGAGGAGAACCACATGAAATAATCTGTTCACCCATTTATTCAACATTTATTTAGGATCTTTTATATGCTGAGCACTGAATCTAGAAACAGGATATAGCAGTGAACATAGGTCCTATCTGCATGGAGATTATGATCTAGTTGAGTTAGAGGGACTATAAACAGGAAAATAAATAAATATGTAAAATATTGTCAGGTAGTAGTTGCTATAAAGAAAACTAAAGCAGGGGCACCTGGGTGGCTCAGTCGGTTAAGCGTCTGACTTCGGCTCAGGTCATGATCTCACGGTCCGTGAGTTCGAGCCCCGCGTCGGGCTCTGTGCTGACAGCTCAGAGCCTGGAGCCCGTTTCAGATTCTGCGTCTCCCACTCTCTCTCTGCCCCTCCCCTGTTCATGCTCTGTCTCTCTGTCTCAAAAATAAATAAACATTAAAAAATTTTTCAAAAAAATAAAGAAAACTAAAGCAGATAGTGTAAAATTATTTTTATTACCTATAGACTTTATGTATGATGAGTATTGTTATTATTGGTATTTACTTCATTACTAAAGGTTGCTAACATCAGCTTCTGTACACGTCCCAAAATTTCAGTGATTAATACAAAAAGTGTTTGCTCACTCACATCTGTTTGATATGTCAAATGTGGTGGTGGGGAGAGCTGAGGAGCATTGGGATTGAGCCTGCTTAAGCCAGGGGCCCTGGTTGTTGCCATTTGATGAAGTATGCCCAACACACTGCCTCTAACACCAAAGAGAAGAGGGACCATAGATGTGAAAGCATGGAGAATACACACCCACTGTTACCTCAGACCAGAAGTAACATACATGTCTGTTCCTCTCACATACCACTGGTAAGAACTCATCACATGGACTTGAGGAGTTGAGAAAATGTAGTTCAGCTGAATGTCCAGGAAGATGAAACTGGTCTGTGACCATTAGGCCAGTCTTTTGTCTTAGGTGCTGTCTGGCATTGCTATACTATTTACTCTGAACAATCAAACCATTTTCGACATTGTCTCATCTACTCAGCTGGAAGAACTCTGAGTGACTTCCTTCTTTAATCACTGCCTTCTTTCCACCTCTGGTAGGGATCCTTAACTTGGAATTCCCGGACACCTGCAAGTCTATGGATGGACTTTGGGGGTCCATGAATTCCCTGAATATATGTGCATGTGTACATTTTTCTGCAGAAAGAATTCAGAGCTTTTAAATATTGCAAATGGGTTCTATAATTTCTAAATAGTTATGAACCACTATGGAGAGAATCTTCCATGATTCATAAAGAGAACTAACTGCTATTTGATTCTGTAGAAGGTGATACAAATGTAGATATCCAATACCTTCCAGAGTTTCTTTGGGGACCTTTAATCTCGAGACCCCACACTGAATCCATCATCTCATGACTCTTGCCTTATCTCTTCTATTCCCAAAACCTGGTTCTTCACTTCTAGTCTTTATTTCAGTGAGTGGCCTTACCCACCAAGTTTTGTTGGACAACAAACCAAGAATCACCTCCTCCCCCCATTCCTTTTCACTTTCACATCTAATCAAGTCCTTTTGATTCTCTTTACTAGGATCCTTTTTTTTTTTTTTTCCATTCTCTCTGGTAGTACAGTAGTTTAGGGCTCTGAGGTTTATCTCTCTCCAGTCCATTCTTCACAGAATATCTGAGCACACATCTGATCGTATCACTCCATAGTGAAAAAAAAAAAAAAACACATTAGCATCCTCCGTTGACCTCACATTTCTTAACATGACCTGTATGTCCCTTCAAGATTTGTCTCCTGCTTATCTACCCAGCTTTCACCCTCTTGTCCCTCTGTCTCCTCACCTCATTTACAGCCCCAGGCATTGACTTTCATGGACATAAAGCATGTATCTTGTTCACTTTTGAATCTTCAAAACATAGCATAAGGCCTGCACCTTATTATTCAAGGTGCTCCATGAATATTGGTGAATAAATAAAGACATAAATGAGTGGTCAATTAAATGAGGAGGTAAAAGATGTGCTTGCATCCATATTAGCTGGACTTTATTGAACATTGGTTTAAAGAGGTCTTCAGGGTCATCTGGTCCTAAAGTCTGAGATGGCAGATGAGGTCACTAAGGCACAGAAGGGTGAAGGAACTTATATAAGTTGTTTCATTATAGATACTGATCTGCAATTTAGAACTCAGGTCTTCTGACTCCTAGTCTAGTGTTTCTCTGCTCCTTCCTTCCTTCCCTCCCTCTCCCCTTCCTTCTCTCCTTCCTTCCTTCCTTCCTTCCTTCCTTCCTTCCTTCCTTCCGTCCTTCCTTCCTTCCTTCCTTCCTTCCTTCCTTCCTTCCTTCTTCTTTCCATCCCTCTTATGCCATGCTCTATGTTCAGGAATTTATCCTACTATCATCTCTCACAAGGTCTGGGCTTTTTGTTATGCCCACCCCTTCAACTGCCAAATATTTCTGTTGTCTTTATTGGTGAAGACTGTGGCAGTTTTTCTCTCCCAAGGTAGAGAAAGCATCAGGACTGTCAAGATTTGTAAGTGTAGGAATGGCCTAAAATTTTGGCCTGCTGGAGCTGGACACTGCCTGATAGCTTAGAAAGGGGACTGATTTCCTGGCCCCAGGGGCCCTCTGTTGAGCCCTCACAATGGAATTGCTGAGCATGAAGTAATAGGATTTACTAGTTTCTTGAAAGACAGTCTAAATATGCATGACATTTACCAACCCTCGTTACTATATTGAGGTCTCTCCTGTACCCCCTCCCCTTAATTTATTTATTCTATTTCTGCATCAGTGTATCTTAGTGGAATGGTTGAATCTACTTACCAACTTCACAAAGAGGCTGTTATGTATATCTTCTGAGTAAAATTAATTTTTCATGGCCTTTTTTAGCCACTGTGTAAAATCACCCACATGTACAGCATAACTTCATTTTTAATTAAACATCCTAATATTCCATCAGGTGTTTAACTTGGATTTAGCTGGGTGATTATTTCTTGGATAACTCAATAAAATGTATTAGAAACCTATGTGCTGAGGTTTAACAGCTCTCTCATTGCCATACTGTATTTATTGCACAATCACTAAACCTCAGCAAACATGTGTCTGATGATCTGATTAATATGCAAAGCTGTCTTAGTGTACTGAAAATAAATCTTTCAGTCATGATTTAAAGCATAACTCTAAAAGATGTGAGAGTCTCCTATAAGTAACTGCCAACTTAAATCAAATTAAAACGTTTATAACTGGGAAGAAGTTGGTATCAAATGGCAACGCTAAAAAAAGATATGCTGTGATATCAAAGAAAAGGAGATCAGACGTTTTGGTGATAAATGGCTCTTTTTTTTGGTGTGTAAAATAATGGGTTTCTTAGCCACAGATCAAAACATGAGATGGGATTTTAATTATTTTTAGTGAGTATTTAAATGAATATAAACTCAAGTTGCATTCCTGTTTGTGTAGCTTTTTAATATCTGTAGTTTCAAAATGATAAAAATTAAGCGTGAGGCTTATATGAATGTTGCTTTACTTCAAAGGTGACTATATATTGATTGAGGCTGATTGATTTTTAAAAGTCTACATTATTAATGTTATAGTGTATGTAGTAAAAATCCTTTAATTCATTTATACTAACAAAGTTATTTTGCTAGTAGTAGGTACAGTTAGCATTTATTATTAATGTCAAATTGTGTTATATTTCCTGATATGGTTAAATTAGCACATTTTTCACCATTAACAGAACATATTGATTTAGTTTCATGATCATGTAGCTTTCTTTTAAAGGCATATTTTTCAGAAGCTTACATTATTTTATATCATTTTACGTGCAAAGACAAAAAATTCAGAAGCAAGGGAAAATTCAAAACATTTCTGTTACAGCATACCTTTTTTTTCCCCAAAATGACTCAGAGTGAAATTCTAGAACCAAAACATATATCTTTTTTGTGGGAGAAGAGAATTTTAGTAAAAATTTGGAGATAATACAGTTAATAAGGAAAGAAAAACTTTAGCTACCTTTGCTTTACTAGTAAGGATGATCTTTTTTAGTATTCTTTTGAATGTATTTTGCTCTAACTAAATACAAATTTTACATATATAAATCATTAAATAAACTTTATTGTAATAAAGAAAACCTGGGATGAAGGAAGTTCACCTTCTGATCCTTCACAGTGTCTGTTAAAATCACTTTTTCAGAATTGAATTGCTCAAGGGAAGAGACAAGACACAGAACCAATCATTTAGTGTCTTGTGTAATGTGGGATCCATACCCATGGAGGGATCTGTTAATTTCCCTAAGATAGAATCTCCAGTCATACTTGCTAAGATGCTTCTGGTCTTTAAACTCGGTATCTAATGATAAAGTGATTGTATTGCATTTGATGGATGAATGTGTTTTCATGGACTTTGGATAAATTAGGGATTTAGGTCTCAATGTGACTTTTTCATATCATAAATTTTAAAAAGGATAAAGAAGAAACCAAAGAACTCTCACTGTAGGCTTTTTGACCATGCACTGCTTATGACTTAACTTGAGTACTTAAGGTATACCTTCTTTTTATGTAGGTGATCCTTAATTTTTTTTAAATAACTCTTTAGTTGATTAATATTATCCCAAGCCCTGGTCTTCTTGGAAACATTTAACATAGTGGTCAAGAATATAAAAATTGAAGTTAGAGAGACATCAACCGGCATGAGTCCTAGCTCTACTGTTGACTAGCTGTGTGACCTTTTCTATGTTACTTCATTTTTCTATGCCTTTATTTTCATATGTATGAAATGAAGGATGATAATAATATCTGCCTTGTGGGTTTGTTCTGGAAATTAAGTTGAATAATGCAAGTAAGGCATACCGCATCATTCTGGAATGTGATAAGTAATGAATGATGCCTGATGTGATTGTATTGTACATTGTGAGTAAAATTTTATGTACAGAAATATTTGAAGCTTTTGTACTCCTTTGAGTTAGCTGGAGATACCCTGAGATATTATAAAGTAAGGGTTAAGAAAAAGAAATGATTCTAGTTTTCCTGATTCACTTATAAACCAATTTTAAGTATAGTTTTACTACATTTTAATGCTGTAAAATCTTTAATGTAGCAATTTGCATTCTTTACTTTTACTTAAAATTGCTTTTAGTTCTAATGCAAATCTTAAAAATTCATGTTTTATGGAAATCTAAGTCTTTGTACTATTCAAAAAGTAGTTAAAAGTTCTCAGTGTTAAATCTCAAAGTCATTTTTCCAAGTCCTTCAGGTTAATTGGAAAAAATCTTACTCTTTCCATGTATCAGTCATATATAATAGATAACAATTCTGATGGGGAAATAGTTCAGACTCTTTTATTGTAAGGCCTACTTAATTAACATTGGAAATGAGGACACATCGTGGAGTTTATGTAAGGGGAAAAAATAGCTTTCAAGCTGTTAGAGGGCAGGTCTCCAAGAAAAAAGACTAGTGGAATTATTTTGGAATTTGGAAAAGATCTTCACTTTCACTTTAAAAATATTAATGATTTTTTCAATGGTGTCTTATGAATATATTTATTATATTATATTATGTCCTTGAATTCCTAAAAGCCATTCCCCCCCTTATGTTTTCTTAGTCGAGACAAAGTCATTTTTATATTTTTATTTGCTATAATTCTAAAAATAACTGCATACTTCATTAATATTTTCAACAAGTAGCATATGTATATGGTATAAAATTTAAAAAGACAAAGATCATACAATGAAAAGTAAATTTTCTTTGTACCCTTTTACTAATCATTGCTTCCCCCCACCTTAACAATATATCTTGGGATTCATATTATCATTACATCCTCACTAGACAGAATGATTCAAATAAGAAAACATCTTATAGGAGCCTGCTGTCATTCAAATAGTAGACTTTTAACTTGTAACTCTATGGTTACTAATAAGAACGCATATCTTGAGGACCAGATCTTTCTCTTCCTTTGGGCATCCCTATGTTGGAAATGTTCTGTAAACTAAATTTAATAATTCTGATTTTTTTACCTAGATAAGCTGATGAACTTTTATTGATTACAGGTATAGGGAGGACAGACTTGATATCCTGAAGAAACATTACAATGTGATAAAGACATGATATCTGGGTCTTAGTCTTCTTTCATTCAGAATATATCAAGGATGCAACGTTTAATGATACTCAAATTATTTTTGTTTCTTGCATTCTATTTCTTTCTTCTGTATGTTGTTTCTTCCTTCCTGAAGGACCTATGTTAGTATTCTCTTGTAGTAGATCTGTTAGTGGCAAACTCTCAGTATTGGTCTGAAATGTGCTTTATGCCATTTTTACTCTTAGGTTAGTTAGGTGTTGATTTCTAGATTGTTCTCTCTAGAAGAACTGTGAAGGAAGTATTCCATTGCTTTTCTAGCCTCAGGTTTCTGTTGAGAAGTCTACTGTCAGTTCGATTGTAATCCATTTGAAAAAAAATTTTGCTCTATTTGCTTTTAAGATCCCCCTTTCCTTGGGGTTTGTGGTTTAAATGCTTTGAGCTTAGGGATGAATTTATTTTTACTTATCTTGCTCAAGGATTCTTTAGATTATTGAATTGGAAGAGTCATCTTTTTCATCCATTTTGGAAAACATATAGTCTTTATCTCCTCAAATATTGTTTCTCTCTCATTCTTTTTATTCTTTCCTCCTGGTTTTCCTATTGGATAGATGTTGGCGCTTTTCTTTCTAAGTTTCTTCTACCTCCTTTGGTATTTTCCATCTCTTTATCCCTCAGTGCTGTGCCCTTTGCGATTTCTTCATATCTATTCCCCAGTCTATCAGTTATCTCTTCAGTTTTGTCTAATCCTTTGTTTAGCTGATCCATTGAGTTTTTTTTTTAGTTCAATACCTGCCCTTTTCATTTCTAAGAGTTCTCTTTTTCAGATTTTTAGTACTTCTTCCCTTTGTTCTTATTCTTTTCTTGTGATTTTGATTCCTTCTTTTAAGTCTTTGATAATTTTAAACATGCTTACATTACATTGTAATCTTTATCCATCTGCAGTTGAAGGGGCTCTAAATCTGCCTATTCTTATGCTTGCTGACTCTTGCCCATGATGTAGTATTTCCTAGTGTGATTTATACTTTTGATGTCTGACCTTATCTTCATTGAAGATTTACCTGTGAAACCTGAGGTCTTTTCTCTCCAGAGAAATTTTGCAGGTATGCCAGGAATATTACAACTGATATTTGTATTGGTTTCTTTGCCAAGTGGTATACCACACTAGTGACGTAAATTTGAATTTTAAAACTCTGTAAGAAAACATTTTTTTCTCCCCAGCCAAGTATAGACAAAAATAGAGTGTCTCCCCATATTCTCTTGTGCTAGAGGGCGTTTTATTTGTGTGTGTGTTTCTATCCTACACTCAAACTAAAGAGGAGCCCTTTAAGGATCCTGCTTTGTGCTGAAGTCTTGGACCTTGTATAGGACCAAGTCCTCTCTGCTGTCACTGTGTGAGTCATAAAATCCAAATCTGGTATTCAGCTTCCTCATGGGCTATATAGGAATTTCCATTTTTTTAAATGAGCTAAGTTATGAATTTAATATGATACATTTTTAAGCCATGTGCTTATAGAAAGATTTTTAGGTTATGCAGTTCTCAGTATTGCTGGAATTGGAAAGAAAGTTACATAAGTATGATTTTGTTGATGCTCTTTGGAGCAAAAAATTCTGGTCACTTATAAATCTGCAGACATTGAGGGGAAATTCATGGTGGCACAGTGAAAATGGGTGGAACATGGGAAGAAACAATAGGAAGAGGACCAACTTTATGGAATTTACTAGGAATGGAGCTGGGGATGTGGCTACTTTTTTTTTTAAATGTCTTTATTTATTTATTAGAGATTTTTTAGAGGTGGGGGAGGGACAGAGAGAGAGGGAGACACAGAATTTGAAGCAGGCTCTAGGCTCTGAGCTGTCAGCACAGAGCCTGACATGGGGCTCAAACTCATGAACCAGGAGATCATGACCTGAGCTGAAGTCAGACACTTGACTGAGCCACCCAGGTGCCCCATGGCTACTTCTTTCTCTTCACTAAATTGCTGATGTTTCTGAGAACAGTCTGTACTTCTTTCTAAGGGGTTCTTATCAATGGTCAGTTTCCATTTCTTTCTTCATATAAGCTTTCCGGAAGAAACCATGGAGATACAGGTACAATAAACCCATAACAATCAGCTTTTTTTTTTTTTCCATAGCAATCAGCTTTATCCACTGATAGGTGACTCTCTTCCTTAAGAACTCGCTGTTTTTTGAGAGAATAAAATATATTCTAGGTAATTTTTTTTGGTTTAAATGAAAATGTGGTGCACAGGGATGGAGTTAATCAAATATAGGTTTAGAGTCAAGTCAAAGAAGATGAATCAAATTTGCAAATAACATGAATTGGGAAGGGTAGTTAATAGGACAAAAGACAGAACAAAGATTCGAAGTTATTTTCAGATTTCAGGAACAATGGGAATGAATGAGCACTATGCCATGTAACACACAGGTAAAAATATCTCTTTTAGTTGTCCCTCTTGCAGCTCAAATCAAGCCACACTGCTTCTACCAGTTTTATTTTGAGGTTCTTAATTCTGATCTTTTACATCTTGGGCCTACGTTCATTGTGTCCTTTGCCATTCCCTTGTTTTTCTTCTTTAGTTGGCTTCCCCCACTCCACTTCCTTTTTCCTCCATTCCCTTCCACTGGAGGATGTGTTCCTTGAAAGTAGAGGTGAAACCTACGATTTCTCATTTTTCATAGGGCTTAGCATCACGTTTTTCATTGAGTAGGCAGGCAATAAATATTAATAAAATGTAAGTACACTCTTGCCTTTGGGTTAGAAAAACAATTGCACACAATAGAGAACTTTGATAGTTTCATGATTTCTTTGACTGCTGATTCCAAGTATGAACCCAAAGTATAAGGTGCTAGCTGTAAAAGAAAATGCATATTTAGCCTGTGTTAGTACAGAGTGTACAAAACAATATAAGTAGTAGTCTCCCTGAATTCTGTATACTTATTCCACAATGGAATGTTGTACTCAGTTTGGCCAGAAGATTTTTAGAGGTTATTGGCAAATGGGAGTGTGATCAGGAAAAAATTAGCTGGGAGATGAAAGCTGTAGTGGATATAAGAGGATAGCTGAATAAACCTGAGGTGTTTGACAAAGAAATGAAATAAATAAGAAAACTAAAAGGCGGCATGAAAGGATAAACTAATATGTGGATTTTGGATTAGATTATTATGCGTAGCTCTAGTGTTCAAACCTAGTAAATTTGCCAGTAGGTGAGCTTGAGCTTCAAATAAGAAATAAGCTGATCACAAGAACTGTGTGAAAATGGGATGGACCAGCCTGCATGTTCAAATAGAGTCTAGAGGACCCAGTGTTAGAAGCACGTATGTCCCAAAGGGCTTCCCCACTGGATCTTGATGGCCTTGTTTATGGGGGTAACCTAGGATTCCTATTTCAATTTTTCATAATAGTAGCTACTTTAACTGCATGTCTAAAGGCACTTCTTGTAATCATAAGGAGGCAGTGTAGCTTAATGATTAAGAGTTTGAGAGTGAGCTTAGAAAATGACTGTCTGTGTATAATTCCAGGCTCTGCCACTGACTACCTGTGTGGACTAGGGCAAGTTACTTAATTTTTATGTGTGTCAGTTTCTCTGTTTTAAAATGGAATAATAATACCTGTTTTATTGCATTATTGAGGAGATTACATGAGTTAATATATACAGTTACAGCAGTGGTTCAGTAAATGATAGCTATCATTATGACCTTCCTCCTAATCCCTACAATAACCCTCCAAAGTAGTCATTATTACCTGATGAGGAAACTGAGATTCAAAAAGATTAAATAATTGGCCCTGGGCCACATAGCCAGTGATGTGAGAGAAAAGGAATCATGCCCAGGGCTGATGAATTAATCTGTGCACTTTCTGTTCTGATATTTGGCCTTCACCACACCATACAGATGATTGAATGCCTCTGAAATGGCAGCAAACTTTATGGAATAAAAGTGCCAAATTATCCAAATTAAACATTTATTAAGCTCCTGTGCACGCACAGCACAACGTGACATGTGTATGGAGATGCAGAAAGTAAGAAGAGGTTCTTTTCTCTTGGGAGTTTATATCTCTGTCTAATGCACAGGGGAGCATCTTATCTAAATAACAAGGAAAGAACAGGTGGGTTCAAAAATAATAGTAATACCTTTTAAGTGATTGCTAACTACTAATCTTGTCTGGCATGGCAACCCTAGATGAAATTGCTCATCAGAAGAATGAATTCTGGAGCTGTAAATACGAGTAGCTGTAATTTACAGGGGAAAGGCTGCCCAATAAACTCATACTGGTGGGACCTGGGAGGCAAGCAAACAGCTGATTAAACGTGTGAAAAGTATACTCTCAAGTGTTAGACAGGGTTTTCGTTGCTGATTTTCTCAATATTCATGTCTGAAGTTGATTATAAGGCTGAGTAAGAATGAACTTGGACCTCTAGTTTAATAGAAAGCCTGAACAAAACAAGTTAAAGGAATTCTCTGATATTCTTAGTCTTTTAAGATGTGTTACTCTTTCTCGTCCTTCTTAGATGAGGTGTGTTTTCATTTGCTTTGAGCAACTTTTAAAATATAAATCACTCACTCCAGCATGTTTTTTTCCTTCAGATTTTAGAAGGCCCAACTCTAGTCTTAAAATTAACCTTACCTTTGTCCTTTTTACATAGAGCTGAGTTTCTTCTTACTACTTATCATTCTTTTTACCGATGTTTCATTTAAGGAAAATAAAAGCAGCTGACTGCAATTTTTTTTTACTTGAAAATCAATCAGTACAATGGACTCTGTAAACATGACAACTTATTATTCGTTATGATCTTCTTAGTTTTGACCATTCATAACCAAAAGAAATTAATTAAAACATAGATGCCTATAAACAGTACTGAAGAAGCAAGAATCAAGAGTAAATTTCATAGTGCAGGAGGCAAAGCTTTTATTCAAAGAACGACGGGAAGGGGATGCTTTCCATAAATCATAAAACTTAATTAAAAACCAAAGAGCACTGAATCAGTTACACAGATAATTTTGTACCCTACATGGCATGAGAGGCAAGATTTAGTAAGTGTCTAAAATCAATTAGATTAGAAATCAATCAGCTAATTTTAGTAGGAGCAAAATGGGGTTATAAGATTTTGTTAGAATTATTAGTAAATTTGTAATATATTATTTGAGATATGGATCTTCAAGTTTACATTCTTGAAAGGTAAATACTGGCATACCCCATTTTATTGTGCTTTGCCTTATTGCACTTCACAGATAGGGTTTTTTTTTTTTTTTTTTTTTTTACAAATTGAAGGTTTGCAGCTACCCTGTGTTAAGCAAGTGTATCGGCACCATTGTTCCAACAGCATTTCATCACTTTGTGGTAAATTGTATCATATTTTGGTAATTCTCATGCTATTCCAAGCTTTATCACAATTATTATGTTTGTTAGGGTGATCTGTGATTAATGATGTTTGATGCTACTATTTTAATTGTTTTGGGCCACCATGAACCTCCCCCATACAAAACAGCGAAATTAGCTGATAAATGTGTGTGTTCTGAATGCTTCACTGACCTACTATTCCCCAATCTCTCTCCCTCTCCTTCGGCCTCCCCATTCCCTGAGACACGACAATATTGCAGCTAGGCTAATTAATAATCCTACAATGGTGTCTTAGGTGTTCAAGTGAAAGAGTCACATCTCTCTCACTTTAAATCAAATGCTAGAAATGATTATAGAAGTGAGGAAGGCATATCAAAAACCAAGATAGATTGAAAGTTAAGCCCCTTGTGCCAAATAGTCAAGTTGTGAAAGCAAAGGAAAAGTTCTTGAAGGAAATTAGAAGCACTACTCTAGTGAACACATGATTGATAAAAAAGCAGAACAGCCTTTCTGCTGATATGGAGAAAGTTTTAGTGGTCTGGATAGATCATAACATAAATGTAAAAGTGCAAAATAAAGCAGCATGTGCTGATATATAAACTGCAACAAGTTATCCAGAAGATCTGGTTAAGGTAATTAATGAAGATGGCCACACTGTACAGATTTGTAACATTGAGGAAACAGCCTTTTATTGGAAGAAGATGCCATCTGAGACTTTCATAGCTAGAGAGGAGAAGTCAATGCCTGGCTTCAAAGGTCAGACTGACTTACTAGCAGCTAATGTAGCTGGTCACTTTTAGTTGAAGCCAGTGCTCATTTACCGTTCCAAAAATCCCAGGGCCCTTAAGAATTACATTAAATCTACTCTGCCTGTACTCTGTAAATGAAACAATGCCTGGATGATAGCACATCTGTTTACAATATAGTTTATAGAATTTTTCTTTCTTTATGAAATATTTTAAGTCCACTGTTAAGACATACAAATAAGGATAAAAATCCTCTCAAAATGTTGCTTCTCATTGACAATTCACCTAGTCATGCAAGAGCTCTAGTAAAGGTGTACAATGAGGTTAATGTGGTTTTCACCCCTGCTAACACAGAACCCATTCTGCAACCCATGGATCAAGGAGTGATTCTGACTTTCAAGTCTTCTTGTTTAAGAAATACATTTTGCAAGGCTATAGCTGCCATAGATAGTGATTCTTCTGATGGATCTGCACCAAGTACATCAAAAACTTTATGGAAAAGATTCATAATTCTAGGTGCCATTAAGAGCATTTGTAATTCATGGAAAGAGGTCAGAATTTCAACATGAATAAGATTTTGGAAGAAGTTGATTTCAGTGCTCAAGGATGACTTTGAGGGGTTCAAGACTTCAGTGGAGAAAGTCACTGCAGATGTGGTGGAAATAACAAGAGAACTAGAATTACAAGTGAAGCCTGAAGATGTGACTGAATTGCTGCTATCTCATGATAAAACCTGAATGGAGGAGGAGTTGGTTCTTACGCATGAGCAAAGAAAGTGGTTTCTTGAGATGGAGTCTACTCCTAGTGAGGATGCTGTGAAGATTGTTGAAATGATAACAAAGGATTTAGAGTATTACTTAAACTTAGTTGACAAAGTAGCAGCAGAGTTTGAGAGGATCGACTCCCAATTTTGAAAGAGTTTCTACTGTGGATAAGATGCCATCAAACCACATCACATGCTATAGAGAAATCGTTCATGAAAGAGTCAATCGGTATGGCAAACTTGATTGTTGTCTTATTTTAAGAAATTGCCACAGCCATCCCAACCTTTAGCCACCACACACGGATCAGTCAGCAGCCATCAGCATCAAGGCAAGACCCTTCTCCAGCAAAAAGATTGAGACTTGCTGAAAGCTCAGATGGTTAGCATTTTTTAGCAATAAAATAGTTTGTTATGTACATTGTTTTTTAAGACATCATGCTGTTGCACACTTAAGACTACAGTATAGTGTAAACAAACTTTTATATCCACTGGAAACCAAAAAGTTCACTTGACTTACTCTATTATGGTATCCACTTTACTGTAGTAGTCTGGAACCAAGTCTGCAGTATGTCCAAGGTATGCCTATGTAACATATGTTGTACATTTTTGTACTACACTTGTACTCATTCGCTGTAATATGTTTTTCCAGAAAAGGATATATATATATATATCCTTTTCTTTTTTAATCCAATTAACCACAAATAGGAAACCCAATCGTGGGGTTGGGGGTGGGGGCGAGGCTGAGACAAATAATGGCTACCTCCTACCTGGCAGAACAGGGGGAAAATGTGGCCCCTACATCCTTGATGGTCAGTACAGGCCCCCCACCCTTTCCCTCTGCTTCAGCATCCCAGGGGCAGGGCCCTACCTTCCCTGGGACTGGGGTGTACTCATTCACTTTAGACCTTACCCTCCACTGGAATGGCTTTCTTCCAAATCACATGGAACTTCTTAATCACAAAGTATTCAGATTTCTTGAACTTTGTGCAACATTTGATACTATTAACCAAATTCTTTTCAGCAACACTCTTTTCCTTTGATTTCTTTGACATGACATTTTCTTCCAGAGTGTAGTATCAACCTCATGTAGTAGGTGTTTTGACTCACATTTGGGGAGGAAAAGATAGAGAAGCAAGTGAATTGTCCATGTGGCATAGCTATCAAATGAAGAGGTTAGAGTTAAACCCAGGGCTCTGTAAATCCAAAGTCCATGTGCAAAACACTGCTCTCTATCCCCAGCATGTCAGCCCCTATATAGTTGAGCTTCTACTGCTGTTACTTTTCTGCCTGAGGGCCTTTGTTTGTATTTCTTCTTTCTCTCCTTCTCCTTTCCCCCCTTTCCCCCCACTCCTCCTCCTTCTTAGCTCCTGAATGTGAAGATTAAATTTCCCACTTGATTATCTCTTTTCTTTCTTAATACTATCTCTTAAGTGGAGCTCAGCCACCCCCAAGTCTTCAAAAGGAGTCATCCTGTCCAGACACCTGCACAGCTTAACTCCCACATCCGAAGGATCTGCTATATACTTCCATTTGGACATTTTGCACTATAGTCTGCTTGTATTACCTGCATCCTGGATGCTTTCCTTTCACCTAGGCATGACAGACCACCTAGGTTGGTCTCACCTAGGCATGACACACCTAGGCATGACAGACCACCATCTGTCTGTTGGAATCACCTAGGCATGACAGACCACCATCTCCTGTCGTTTCCTTCGTTTCCATCAAAGCAACACCAATACAAATAGTGTGTAGTTGAATTTTGACCACATTTTTGAGGATAATGGAGGGGAGGGGCCTAAAGAAGAACAAAGCAGAGGCAAAAAATTAAAATGAAATAGAGTTCCCGTTTTTCAAAAACTGCTTTGGCTATTTCTTGACAGAGTCAGAGGCAGATATTCCATTAAGCTAATGAAGATAAGCTTCTGCTATATTCATCTGACCCTGCTTTTTCCCTCAAAAACATTGGGAGGAGGTGTAGCAATGTGCTCACTTGGTCATATTTTTTGTAAAATTTACAGTAGTTATATATTTTGGTAATGTCTTTTGCCTGAAGGGGTCCTCAAAATTATATTGGCTTCTAGTCCCACAGATCCACTCCTGCACAGAGTTAATTCTTACCGAGCAAGATATCTCCCACCTTAAAGCCCTGGTATCCTTCCATTCTCTCTACACTCTTCTTTTTCCTAAGACTCTTCTTCTCTCTTTGTAGCTCTCAATTTGAGACCTTTAAATTTCTCCCTCTCTCCTCCCACTCATCCCCTCCCCTTACTTCCCCACCCCCTCATGTTCTGGAAGGAGGGAGAAGGAATATCAGTTCTCATACCCGTATTTTCCAAAACCAAGACCTGTTTCTCTATTATAACACATGCTACTCTCCTGTTGTGTAAAAATGAGTTCAATTATTATTTTGAATTGCCTTTTAAAATTTCCTGACACATCAGCTGGTCATTATTGAAAACTTACCATATGCTAAACATGGTGCTAATTGCTTTACATTTATTAACTCATTTTAATCATAAAAATGACACTCTGAGGTGGTTATAATTATTTCCAATCAAAAACCAGTGCTTAATGAGGTTAAATAATGTGTCCAAGTTCACATGGTAGGCATATGGTAGGCTCTCAATTTAGACAGTGATATCTGAGCCCAGATGTGCACTTGTAACCCCTTCTCCCTTTTACCACCCAGATATCACTCTTCTGTGAAACTCTTCTCGTTTTGTCCAACTAGAGATATTCTTGCTTTCCTCTCAACGACCGTGTTTGTGCCAGCTTTACTCTACTTCTCTCAAATTATCTTATATTGTTATTACTCTGAAAACACAAAAACATAATCTTAAACTCTTTTGGAGTTTTGTTCAATGCTTCATGGAAATCAATCCAGTAATTTATGGAATGGCTAAAAAATAATTTGGGTTATATCTAGATAAAGGGAATAACTATCATGAAATTCGTAAGTGGGCTACTTAAAAAATTCTGCTGAAAGGGAAACCATTTGATATCTTGAACAGGGGATATTACCTATATGGCCTTTATCTCTTAATTGATGAACCTGGGCTGCATTATGGAAATGTATACTTGTGTTCTGTTACTCACAGAGACTCAAAAATGCACTGTGTCCTCTTTCCTGATGGGTGATATTGGTGATAAGAAGAAGGCATCTGCTGGAAGAAAGCAGGTGTTCTTAGTTGTTAGGAGAAGTAACCATAAGCCTAATGAATGACTTAGTAATGATAGTTCTCACCTGATTCTGGGAAATTTGCCTACTGACACACACAAAAAGGAATAAATCAGTACTGACTTATAGACTGGACTAGGGCGAGTATATTTAAAATTATTAGTTATCAGTTGTGTGGGCTTTTATATGACTCCGATTGGGGAGTGTGAAGGACAGGAGGCAGGGAAATTTTCTCAGATGGAATGGGAATAGGAACAAAGTGAGAATGAAACTGGGCACTGATCATCTGAGTGACTGAGGTAAATATTCAGTAGGAACAAGTATGGTATGTAGTGGATGGGGGCAATTTAGCAATTTCCAGCATAAGAATGGGTCTGTGCAAACTTTCTGTCAGGAGAATTTAAATAGACATTCTGATGAAGAGATTGTGGTTTGCTTTTGTTATCACAAGATCAGCAAGAGTACTTAAGAGTAACCTTAAAGGATGTACTTTTAGTATGCATTGCTTAAAAGCAGTGCTTCTTTGAGCTTGGAAAGATTGCCTGGAGCAAGCTTTTTATCCTTGCCATTTAATTTAAATGCCATAACAGGTGTATCGTGGAGTCCAACAGTTCTTTTCCCACTGAACTGCGAGGAATGGGCATACCCTGTATAGAAGGTTAGCCCTCAGAAAGAGTTTTTAAAATGTAGGCAGACCAACGTGGTCAAAAGTGTAAGCTTTGGAATCAGGATGCTGGAGTTCACTTTCCCGGTTTTAGTGCTTATGGGATCTGTGGGACTTGAGTGAGGGACTCCAGTTTCTTTACTTCTCCCAGTTTTATTGAGAAATAATTGGCTTATATCGTTGTGTGAGTTTAAGGTGTACAACATGATGGCTTGATTTACATATATTTTGAAATGATTACCATAGTATGTTCAGCTAACATTCATCTCACATAGATACAAGAAAAAAAGAAAGAAGAAAAGAATAAGGGGGAAAGGCAAAGATTTTTGCCTTGGGATGAGATCTCTCGGGATTTACTCTCTTAACCACTTTCCTGTGTATCATACAGAGGAGTTAGCTATAGTCATCATGTGGTACAGTGCATCCCTGGCACTTATTAATCTTATAGCTAGAAGTTTGTACCTTTTTGACCACCTGCCTCAATTTCCCCTCCTCGCTCACACTACCTCTGGCAACCATAAGTCTGATCCCTTTTTCCATGAGCTTGTTTTTGTTTCAACTCAACATACAAGTGAGATCATACCTACAGTGTTTGTCTTTCTATGTCTGACTTATTTTACTTAGCATAATGCCTTCAAGGATTGTTGCAAGTGGTAGGATTTCCTCATTTTCATGGCTAAATAATATTCCTGTGGGGGGTGTGTGGGTGTGTCACATCATTTTCATCTATTCATCCATTACGATTCTATCTTTCTCAATCTCTGTTTCCTTCTCTGTGAAAAAGAGTTAATAAGGGTACCCCATACAGGAGTATGAGTGTTAAATGAGCTGACTCATGTAAAGCACCTAGCACAATGGGTGGTATATACTAAGTGCTAAATACATGTTAAATTGTACTATTAAAATACTGAATGAAAGCATAGAGACAGAAAGTTGTTTAGATGCTACCAGAGAGTAAGAGGAGGGGGAATGTGAAGTTAGTGCATAATGGATACAGAATCTGTGTTCGGAGTGATGAAACATTCTGGAAATAGATAGTGGTCCTAGTTACACACATTGTGGACACAATGCCACTGAATTGCGTATTTAAAAATGGTTAAAA
Source organism: Leopardus geoffroyi (assembly GCF_018350155.1). Lineage (NCBI taxonomy): Eukaryota > Metazoa > Chordata > Mammalia > Carnivora > Felidae > Leopardus > Leopardus geoffroyi. The sequence continues at coordinate 72,370,814 of NC_059341.1, read as the reverse complement.
TGGAGGGCCGCCTGGGTGGCTCAGTTGGTTGAGCGTCTGACTTTGGCTCAGGTCATCATCTCACAGCTTGTGCGTTTGAGCCCTGTGACAGCTCTGTGATGGCTGACAGCTCAGAACCCAGAGTCTGATTCAGATTCTGTGTCTCCATTTCTCTCTGCCCCTTCCCCGTTTGCATTCAGTCACTCTCTCTCTCTCTCTATCAAAAATAAGTAAACGTTTAAAAAATGGTTAAAATGAAAAAGTTGATAACATATATATAGCGCCACAATAAAACAAAAGAAATCAAGCTTATAAATGATGACTGTCACTTAGGCTAAAATCCTTCTTTTTTTGTTTTTGTTTTTTTTTGTTTGTTTGTTTGTTTGTTTGTTTGTTTTGTTATTCCTAATGCCAGGAAACACATATACATAATCTGGTGTCCTATTGTCCAAAAGGGAAGATCCCTGAAGTAGGGTACCCTGCAAGATGTCTGTTAATGAGGCTAAGAACTTATCTGGGAAGTCTTTGGGGCCCCTAGAGTACAGGGCCAGGAGCGAGATGCTTGCATCTACAGATCCCTACAGCCTCAGCAGTGGAGTTGGTTTGGCAGTGTTTTCCTGATGCCTCAGTACACTCCAGAGAGGACGGACAAGGCTTTATGAGACTAACTCAGCCACGGAGCTTATCAGGCACCACCAGACATGCCCAGATACTTTACTTTCCACTTCATCTAGGTCAAGCAATCAAACACATGGATTCAAATTTTAAACTAACTCTTACAGCAATCATAAACATAACAATCATGAAATTTATGGTTGTTATGATATGACAATCATAAAAATGTTTTACCATTTTAGATCCAGAGTGTTCTACTAATTTAGCAGTAGAGTGGTGACCATCAAGGGGGCTCATTATATGGTACATAAAAGCCAAGTAAAACTAGACCTAGTCAAGACCCTGAGATTCCTTGCAACTACTTGATGGATTTTTGAAAATCTAGAGCTATTAAATAAATACCGCTCTTTTGCTACCTCAGAATTATTTAAAAATAAAATCTGGTCCTTACTGGAATCACAGGGTTAGATGATATGACTGTTAAAGTTCTTTTGACTCTGATTCCATGAATCATACCCACCCATATCACCAGTCATGAAAAGAGGTATCATCTTAAATCATTCCCCTTACCAAACTATGAAAACATATATAAAATATGTGATAATTTTATAATGTAATCTGAATTTAATGGATTTAAATGATTGTGAAACTTTTTATTTTTAAGCTGCTATTGTTTATCAGTAATAATCATGCATAATCTCATTTCATTCTAACTAGGGGTAACCATATAAGTAACTTTATATTTAAAATGTTTAAATATATATAAATATGAAATGTTTAAGGCAGCATATCATTCTACAACTAGTGTTTTAGATTAGGGATAGTTGTTAATTTTTATTGCATGTGAGGTGGTTAATGCTTTTAGTCATTTCACACATGTGCGCTGAGCTCCTACTTTCTATAGGGCGCTGTTCTAGGTACTTTGTGCAAGGCACTGTGCTGGGAATACAGTGGGGAAGAAATTGGGTAACATCCTTACTCTCCAAGGGGGTTGCTATTCCAACTCCCCTAAACAATAACCCTTATATCCTAGTAATTTAGATGCTAACATGTAGCACAAAATGGGAAAAAATCAGCTATGGAAATACGTCAGTTATGGTACTTGACATAGAAAGTCTATAAAATAATTTTTATTATCCCTATATCATAAGAAAGGAAGTTGCCTTAGGACACATGCAGGACAAGTTAAAGTGTAGAGTTGGTTGTAGTAGTTGTTTGGTAAATTCTATATAATTATTTTAAGTATCTTAGCAAAATGTGGGATAAATTTGTTAGATGGGTACATAGATAATACTACCCTGTGCAGAGCCCAGGAGAATGAGAATTCATTCTACAAAATGAACAGCAGTAGAAGAAACACTCTTTTTAAGAAATTATATACCTCTATCTAGTCTCTCTTCCAAAACCATTGCTTCTGCCTCACTCACTAGAGCAGTGGTTTTCAACCAGAGGTAATTTTCCCCCATGGAACATATGGCAGTGTCAGGCAACATTTTTGGTAGTTTTAACTGGGAAAGTGAGAGTGCTGCTGTTACCTAGTAGCTAAAGGCCTGGGATGCTGTCCATCATGCTACGAGGAATAGGAAAAGCCCAATAGCAAAGAATTACTGGACTCAAGGTTTAAAAACCCTGCATTAGAGGTAACAACTGTTAGCTTTTTAGTACATAAACTTCTAGGTCTTTTTCAATGTATTAATACACCCAGGAACATACACACTCACCTGCTGTGCAAATGGGATAATCTTGTGCACATTATCCTGTGACTTTGCTATTTCTCCTTACTAAAAGTTGGAGGCCTTCCAGCCAGTACACTGAGTTCTATCTCATATTGGATAACTGCACGGTATTTTCTATACACGTGCACCTATGTTGTAATTTATTTATTCTCGTATTAATGGCAATCTAGATTATTTTTAATCTTTTGCTACCTTGAATGGCTCCAGTGAACATCCTCATATATACATTTTTGTTCAAATGTGAAAGCATTTGTGTAGGACTATTTTTTAGAAGTGAAATCACAAAGTCAAATTGTGTGACCATTTTTTTTAATGTTTATTTTTGAGAGAGAGAGGGAGACAGAGTGCAAGCTGGGGAGATGCAGAGAGAGAAGGGGACAGAGGATCTGAAGAAGGTTCCATGCTGACTGCACAGAGCCCAATGTGGGGCTCAAAGTCACAAACTGTGACATCATGACCTGAGCGAAAGTCGGATGTTTAACCGACTGAGGCCCCCAGGCACCTCAAATTGTATGACCATTTTAAAATTTGGAATGTACTGCCAAGTTCTCCACAAAGGATGGACCCAACCATCTCTGAGAATGAAGGGAATATATTCAACGTTGCAAGGATGTTTTACTAAAAGCAGCATAACATAAGTAAACAAAGTTGTGTTTGATTTCTAGAGATTTGGACAGACACAGCCACAAAAGCCCATCAAGCTGTGTCAAAGAGCATAATAATGGTCATTAGAAAGTAGAATGCGATGATCACAGGAATCATTCTGTTACACAAGCAATAACATAGAGAGGACTAACCTCCATAGCAGATGTATCCACTGTCTCATTGTGCTGGAAAATTTACCGTGGAGTTCATGGATTCTGGCCACCTGTTAATACGATCCACTATGTCATCTGCCTTCACTCGCTGCCTCATAGCTGAGGTAACAGCCATTGTTTACAGGATTTATAGCTACTTGGCTTTTCAGGAAGGAAAAGGAAAAATAAACCAGAAAACAAGTTGCACACTGAGATCATTAGAAAAGGGATCACGAAAAAAAGAATTCTAAGAATGAGATATTTGGGGCCAGAAATGAAATCAGCAAAACATGAATTGAATAATTTCTTCCTCTAACCTTTTGCGAACAAACAAAACAACTATATAAATAAGGCCCAGGGGTATAAAACAGGAATGCTGCTTAACCCACGACTTTTCATATGACACTGAAGGAGTTGGTTTAAAGTCACGATTTGTGGGCTGATAAAATGTCGTTTAACATGAGATCCCAAATTTCATGCTGGTTGCGTCAACACGTCTAAAGGAAATCTCTATCATTTGGATGACATTTCTCACACGTTGCTCTGTCATTAAGCTATTTGTCCTATAGAAGGGTCACTGAGTAGTTATCTGTGAGTGAGCGATGGAGTTACATTTAGAAAAAGGGAGAGGCCTTTCTGTCCTCACATAGCTGTAGGAGGGAAAACATGCATTTAAAAGTCAAATATATAGGGGAGCCGGGCTGGCCCAGTCAGTTAAGTGTCCAATTTCCTCTCAGGTCATGATCTCGTGGTTCGTGGGTTCGAGCCCCACGTTAGGCACTGTGCTGACAGCTCAGAGCCTGGAGCCTACTTCAGATTCTGTCTCCCCCTCTCTCTGCCCCTCCGCTGTTCACACTGTCTCTGTCTCTCAAATATAAATAAACATTAAAACATTATTTTTATTTTTTAATTTTTTAAGTTTATTTATTTATTTTGAGAGAGACAGCGTGAGCAGGGAAGGGCAGAGAGAGAGAGAGAGAGAGAGGGAGAGAGGGAATCCCAAGTAGCTCCACACTGTTAGTGCAGAGCCCAACATAGGGCTCAAACTCACAAAACCGTGACCCGAGCTGAAACCGAGAGTCAGAATGCTTAACCAACTGAGCCACCCAGGCCACCCCCCCCAAATTTTTTTTAAATAAAAAAAAAAAGAAAGTCAAATATATAATTATTTAACTATCTTTGCAACATGAAAGCTATAACACAGTACCTGGACTAGTTCAGAGGGTGAGTGGGAAAGGCATCATTGCAGAAGTGACATTTGAGCCCAGATAGAGGAACTACCTTCTCTTGTACTTTTGAGTCCTTTTAACATTTTGCATCACACTTAGGGTGCCTTTCACATATTTCCAAGTGTTATTGTCCTTTTTAATAATTAAACTCCACTAAACAGTGAAAGCTTCATAAAGAAAGGTAATATTGCGAATCTTTGCCTTCTCATTGATAATTAGCATAGTTCATGACATATGGCAGAAGCCTAATAAATATTTTCATTCATGTATTTATTCAGCAATATCTAAAATGTGCCCATTACTATTCCAAGCCCCCAGGAGATAGCAGTGACCCAGATGACAAGGTCCCTGCTCTCATGAGGTTTATATTTCAGTGGGGATTTAAACAAACATACATATAAATAAACAATATGTAGAATGAACTACTATAAGGAAAATAAAATAGACTCATGTGGCAGAATGTGAGTATTAGTGGTTAGAGAAGTCTTTTTTTTTTTTTTTTAAGAAATAAGGTTTAAGCTTTGAATTTTGTTGTCAGACCATGCAACCTCCCAGCCTTCCTTGTCCACTTTCTTTCATTCATTGAAGACTTCCACATCTGACTGACTACATTCTTCTCCCATGCCCTTCTTGCCTCTTTCAGTATGCCTGTCGATGACCCAACCAATACCCCGACTTTCTGGTTCTTTGATCTTCTCATTCCCTCAGCTACTCACTCCCATGATCATCACTTGATCTTGTCCTCAACCATAACCACATCACCCCCAAAACCTCACTGTCAAGCATCTTACTCTTAGGCTGACACTTCCTATCCTTTCATCTCATCTGCTCTAGTATCTTTACTCCATTAATCATTTGACTTTATTGAGAACATTAATCCTTGGATTAATCCATGCATTTGATTCCATGGTTCATCAATCTAAATACTCCTTTATGAATATCATTAACTCTCCTAATCTTTTTTCCTATGTTGCATTCCCCAGCAGAACCCCAACTTTTGTCAAATATAGCCCTTTGCTTCCCCTGCTCTACTTCTGTGCTGACTATGGCTGGAGAAGAACACACAGGTGGACTGACTGGTCACTCTTTTTTTTTTTTTTTTTTTTTATATGATTTACTGTCAAGTTAGCTAATATACAGTGTAAACAGTGTGCTCTTGGTTTCGGGGGTAGATGCCCATGATTCATTGCTTACATACCATACCCAGTGCTCATCCCACCAAGTGCCTTCCTCAATGCCCATCCATTTTCCCTTCTCCCCACCACCATCAGCCCTCAGTTTGTTCTCTGTATTTAAGAGTCTTTTATGGGTTTGCCTCCATCTCTGTTTGAAACTATTTTTTACCCTTCCCTTCCCCCATGGTCTTCTGTTAAGCTTCTCAAGTTCCATACTGGTCACTGTTTACATTCATGAACATATGATATCAAGAGGGAATGCAGAACTACCATTCCTTAGACTATTCTTTTCCTACTCTCCAGAATGACTACTTTCATGCCCAGTTCTGCTCATCCAGCTGCTAACAGTTCTATCAAACTACCCTTTCACAACCCTCACCCACCCCTTATCAGCAATGGCCTTATCTTTAACTTCTTTGATACCTAAACTAAAGAGGGAAATTAGACTTGAAAGTTTTCAAAAACATGGAAGCATACAGTTGTTTTGTGATTCTTCCTCCACACACTTGCCCAAAAATGGCTGCTGTAGCATTGTGCTTATTTAGCACGAGCTTAAAATTTATTGGTGAATTGTATTTTTTAAAATTCCAGTCATATTTGGATATATTTTTCTTTTCAATATTGATGTGTTTAGGCCTTAATTTGATCTTGCATCTTCTTTTGTCCAAATTCAGAACTTCCAATATATTTCTAAGATCTCTATGTTCAAGTTAAATCATATTTTCATCATATTTTTCAATTAACTTTTATTACCTTATTATAGTCTCCCAGGGGGTGGGGGAAACAGCAACAAGATATTTAGGAACCTAATTTTCACTTTAAAAGGAACTCTGAATTTTTCTCAAAAATGTATATTTTATTCTTTCAACCAATCTATAAGAAGGCAGTTAGTTAAAATAAGACAATTGATGATGTTATACATAATTTTTTAACTACTAAAAGTTACTTTATAGCTAAGACACTTTCCACTGGAATATCTCCTTCAATCTGTGCGTTGTCAGTGGTTTAAGGAACAAGCTGTTCCAGATACTTACAAGAGTGTTTTACAATAAGATCTTCAATGAACATGTAACTTCTCAGGACTCGAGTTATAACCTTTCATCAGTTTATTCTGCCTTCAATTTATCAAGTGGGCAATGTAGACTGTAAAGCAGAATTGCCTTTTTACTTTTAAATTAAATTTCTGTAAGATGAAGAGTTATAACTACTTTTCTCATAATTAAAACCTACATATACAAGAGTAGTTGTCCATTAGTGGTACGTTGGTAAGTAAAAACTGAGGCTTTAAGTACAGGCTTTAGTCTAGAGCTCATAGAAAGTTTCATTTATTCACTGAGAGACCTGGAATTATATGCATCTGGCAATCACCTAAAACAGAAATGGACTCATATATATAATTGACTAAATCTTTTGGAAATTAAAATATAAATTTTCCCGTCCAAATATTTAAATCTTGAAATGAATTTGCCTCAAAATGAGGTTAACTTGTACACATTTTACTATATTGACCGGTTTTTGCAATCATATTTGTTTTTATACTGACTTAAAAAAACATTGCAATGATTTAAAATTTATACTCCAGCTCTTTTTACTTCTAAGGGCACAGAAATAGGGCATGTGTTATATAAGATGGGATGAAATATGTAGCTCACAAACAGTAAAACATCCTGAAACTTCCTTGTAGTGATTTTTGGAATTTAAAGCCAATTTCAAGAAATTTCCAGAAGTTCCAGGCCTTCTAATTTTTGCTTCCTGTATTAGTGTATGAATATGTCTGGATAAGAAATTATATTTTAGGGACACCTGTGTGGCTCAGTTGGTTACGCATCTGACTTCGGCTCAGGTCATGATTTCACGGTCCGTGGGTCGAAGCCCTGCGTCAGAGCCTGGTGCCTTCTTTGGATTCTGTGTCTCCCTCTCTCTATGCCCTTCCCCCTTCCAAAAAAATAAATATTAAAAAATTAAAAATAAAAAAGAAATTATTGGGGCACCTGGGTGGCTCAGTCCCTGCGTCGGGCTCTGTGCTGGCAGCTCGGAGCCTGGAAACTGCTTTGGAGTCTGTGTCTCCCTCTGTCTCTGCCCCTCCCTTGCTTGTGTTCTGTCTCTCTCTCTCAAAAATAAATAAAAACATTAAAAATGTTTTTAAAAAAGAAACTATATTTTAGAAATTGGATGTGATTTAGAACAATGTAATTGATCTAAGGAAGTAAATTTCTTTTGGTTTAAAAGTGAATTAGTGTTTCATTTGATGTCTGGGTAATAATATATACCAGAGGGATAAATTCATGCATTGGGATTACTATAGTATCACTAATTTGACATTAGTTGACCATGGAATGGTTTGTGGGTACTGGCAGGCAATTCAGGAGGTTGATACTACTTTTCATTCTTGAGATAAATCAGGTTTGTGGAACTTAAGAAGATGCCCCAAAGGACACTTTATTCTGAGGGGCAGCTCTGTGTGATGAGATGAAAAGGAGATTGCATCTGAGGTCCATGGAATGGCATCTGTCCTGCTTCTGCCCCATCAGAGTATTTGTCAAAGCCTGCAGGTCTGTGAAGCAAGAAGGTGAGGGGAGTTGGCTGCCCCTTACCCCCATCTCTATTTTAACAAACACCGAATTTTTTTCTCTTAAATCAGCGTGAGTCTTCCACATAACTATTCTCTAATTTGATGAACCGATAATTGAATGTCATTATGCAGTTCAGAAGGTTATGTGGCTGGGTCAGTTAAGCATTCAACTATTGATTTCAGCTCTAGTCATGATCTCATGGTTCATGGGATCCAGCCCTGCATCAGGCTCCACGCTGAGAGCAGGGAGACTGCTTAGGATTCTCTCTCTCTCCTACTCTCTGCCCCTCCCCTGCTCACATTGTCTCTCTCTCTCAGAATAAATAAATAAACATTAACAAAAATAGGTTATGTGTGAGTAGGATTCTCCAATAGAAGTTTATCCTTAATTTGAAGTGACTGCAAGGTCTACTCAAACTGACTTCTGGAGAGGTTTCCTTTCTAAACACCATTGTAGTGCATTTCAAAAACCAGTCTTTACCATCCCAAGAATTTATTTCTTGGTTCCAAAAACCCCTCTGGACAGTTGACATAACCCCATAAAAGTAATCCTTTAAAAATGATGATTTTGTTAGAACTATTTGAATGTGGTTTTAACAGTTTCATAGAAGTATGGAATGCACTATGTTGTTTGACCCTCTCATAAAGCCATGTCTCAATGACAGATATGCCCCATTTTAGAGGTGAGGTACTTTAGGCTTAACTGTTAACAGATATTATCATTTTTTTTTCTAGTCTCACACAACCAGCAAGAGGCAGGACCAGGAATTGAAGTATTATCTTTTGATTCCAAATGTGCCTTAAAAACCAACTGACCTTGCAGAGTTACTACTTTGAGAAAGAGAAGTTTAACTGTTAAACTAAAGAGTATTAAAACTAATCTCATACTTGAAGTAAGGGGCAGTACTAAATAATTCTGTAGTGTGTGGTAAGGCATCTAAATAGCTGGGGATATAAAGTTTTGAGTCAACATCCTATGGGACTTATTAGAATATGGCTTCATTCAAAATCCATTTACTTGAGCTGTTCAAAGTTTCTTGAGGAACAGGTATGAGGCCATGGTGCTAAGTGTAACACTTGTTTCAGAACAAAATGGCTACTTCATGACTTTTGGGGAGGAAGCTGGGGTGTTGGGTAACAAGTTCACATGCGCTTGAACGGATTCAAAATTCATTTTGAAAAAAAACAAACCTGATCATCCCTGTAAGTAGCTGCATGGTACCCCTGCAAGAGTAAATGTGTTCTGGGAGCTAATACGAACTTGTGTTTTACTAAAACTTGTCAACTCGGCTGCACATGTGCTTGAATCAAAAGCAAGTTGTTCTCTCCTTAATCACAAAACAAAATAATAACATTTGAAGAACAAACAAAATTAAAATTAGAAGCAATTGTGTAGCAACTTGCCAAAAACTGGCTTGAAACCTTTGATGTTTTTAGAGTGATAATCATAATGAAATATCAAAATCCATTCTTGGTTCTCTGAGCTCTATCCTTGTAATAAGTAAGGTGTAAAAAAAATCAAAACAATGCCTCTGAGAAAGGCCTTTACTAAGTTACTATTGAACATAGGAGAGACTGAGAAAGTAGGTATTTGCACACTTTTTCTGTTTCTTTGCAAACCAATAATAAAACTTTGGCCACCACATGAAAACATTTGTGTTAGAAATTACTCTTCAAATTCACACAGAGGGACTTGCATGGACCATTTTGCTGGATCTTAAAAGCTCTCCTTGTTTCCCTTTGAGACTTCATTGCCAGGAGTCTCTCTTGCCTAGCCATGTGTACACCTTGCTCCCTTGGGAGGTTTTTGCAGCCTTCCTGTTAAATTAGTTATAATCCCTTGGGAAGCATGCAAGGTATAGACACATATCTCCAAAATTTGGATAAAATCAAACCAAGGTCTAGAAGAAATAAAGTGGAATAGATTTCTTGTGACTTCGCTGTGGTATTCTCATTGCTTTAAGGCATTTTCTCGCTTCTCTAAACTATTCTTTCATATCCTTAGACCTTTTTCTATCTTGATCAGTTTCTTCTCTTGAAACTTATTTTCCAAATTAAAATTTCATATCATATTATTTTATCTATACTTGAAATACCCTGTGTTAGAATGAGGGTTTTCTTTTCTTCTGTGTATATTGTGTTTTTATATATTTAAAATTATATATGCTGAAATTTTAAAGATCCTAGTATGTTTACAATGTTTATAAAAGGAAAGGTGTAGCTCATTGAAGAGAGTAAAGAAAACAAATTCAGGTGAAATAGAGGTTTAGAAGAAAGGGACTAAGAACAGTACAAAGTAGAATCAGAAAGAAGTTATGGGTTCAAATAACACTTTAATTTGAACATCTATATTGAAAGGATAAGCTTTGGTACTGCAGGTATTCAAAGATAAGTGCAGCCCAGCCCTTGTTTCTAAGGAATTTAAAATCCAGGAGAGAGAATTGAAAATGTACAAATTACTATAGCACATGGGAGTTCCAAAGATTCAAAGAATAGAAATTCCGATTGGTGAGATCTCGTCAGTATTCAAAAATGCATGTTAGATTTCTTCAGGTTATATATTCAGGGTTAGGGGAAGTAGGATTGTGATTATATAAATGCCGTGATCACAGGTGTGCTAGTTCAGCTGACCTTAGTTTAAGAGAATGCAGGCTCTAGGGGTAAACCATAAGAAAGGTTCTACCCAGGGAAGAGATGGTAGTGATCGTAGAGATGGGGCTAGTGACAATGATGATGCATTCAGTGCTTGCTATAATGAGAGGCGCTGTGAGCTAATGATCAAATAGACTCACCACCTGCCCTCAAGGAGCTCGTGGTTCAGGGAAGACAGAGACCTACCCAAACCATCCCACTGTTAATTCACAGGCATGACTCTGCTCGGTACTGCAGAGGAGACAGGGATGCTGTCCGGTTTGGGGGGGGGAGGGGCGGTGGGGAATGGCGCAGGGGGTAGGAATGATTGGGCCTACTCAGCCACGTAAAAAATGCTTCACTTAGGCAATTGAGTGGAACTGAGATCTAAGGAAAGGGTAAGAATTCAGTAAATGTAGGGGTGGGGAAAGAGCGGTCTGTGCAGAAGAAATGGCAGGAGCAAAGAGCCTGAGGTGGAGGTAATAAGGCACATTTGAGGAATGGCCAGGACATCAGTGTGCCTGGAGCACAGAGTACAGGAGAGCATGGTTTGGGATGAGGCGTTACAGGCAGTGAGGGTCCAAACTAGGAGGGCTCACAGGTCATTCAGATTTGGGTCTTCAGCCGCCAGCCAAAGACTATTGAATGTCTTCAGTATGGTCAGTTTCTGATTTACCCAGAGATGTTCCAGCATGGGTGTGGAGAGGAGATCAGAAGGGAGTGAAAGTAGGAGTGGGAAGAAGAGTGAAGCAGCTATTCAGGGAGAGAAATGATGGAGCTGTGACGATTGTGGAGAAAACAGACTTGTACTGAACTCCAACCGGATAGCACACACCATGCTAAGCGCCTTCTATGTATTATCTAGAGCTTGCCTGGAAAATTGCCATGCTCTGTCAAAGCATGTTCACGTTTCCATTTCCCTCCAGCCCCACTGCAGTAAGCAAGCATGATGCAGTTTTTTTTTTTTTAACTTTTTTTTGAGTTTATTTTTGACAGAGAGACAGACAGAGTGTGAGCAGGGGAGGGGCACAGAGAGAGGGTGACACAGAATCTGAACCAGGCTCCAGGCTCTGAGCTGTCAGCACAGAGCCTAATGCAACAGAGCCTAACGTGGGGCTCCAACTCACTGACCGACTGACTATGATATCATGACCTGAGCCGAAGTCCCGTGCTTAACTGACTGAGCCACCCAGGCGCCCCTGATGCAGTTCTGATGTTACTTAAGATATTAGAGCCAACTGGATGTCCCAAAGACAAGACCCTAGCTAGCGGAGATTTTATCCTCTGACATCTCCTTATAAATTACTCTTGTACTCCATACCTCTGTAATGCCAGGAAAAGGCAAATGTCAGTACTTTGTAGCAAAGATACACCAAATCAAGAAGTCCAGATGCTTTCAAGATTCCAGGAACCAGAGCTGCCCAGAATTTGTAGAATTATCTGCCTGCAAATACATGACTGAAAGTGAATCCTCAAACTTCAATTAGGGTATTTCTATGTACTTTAAGCTCCTAAGGTTTAAGTAAGCTAAAAAGTTGTTAAAGGTAGTAATTAATAAGACAATACTCAATTGTGCTAATTCTATTTATTTTCATGAGTCATTTGTTCATTAAACAAATCATTGCTTTAGTGACCACAATGTATATATAAGGCACTATAATTTGACATCCAGGATAGAGTAGACAAGAAAATAGATGAACGTTTCTGCCACATGGAGCTTGTGTTGTAGGGGGGAGAGGTAGACCATAGACCAGTAATGGAGGTAAAATCTATAGTATGCTAGATGAGACATATCAGCAAATTGAATGTATCTTATAGTTTATACTAGAATAAGCCTGTCTGCGATTCTGTGTCTGCCTCGCTCTCTGCCCCTCCTCCACTCATGCTCGTGTGCTCTCTCTCTCTCTCTCTCAAAAATAAATAAACATTAAAAAAATTATACTATAATATAGCTTGGATCTTACATATTTTTCTTAACAAGAAAATCAAAGCAGAAAAGGGGGGAGTAATCAAGTGTAGGTGCATTTGGAGGCTGTGGTTTTAGATGTCTAAGGAAGGCTTCTCTGAGTCCACAAATCATCAAAAATACCTAAACAGGATAAGGGAGCCAGCCATGCAGATATTTGGGGCAAGAATATTCTTGGCAGGAGAAACTAAGTGCAAAATCTCTGCAGCACTAGCATTTCTTGATTCAAATTGCGTTTTTTTCTTCGTGCCCATTTACAGATGATGACAATTAAATTTTTAATAAGATTTAATAAAAAGTTATATTGTCACAGAATAAGATTAAGTGGTTTTTTTGGGCTGTATCTCTGAACTCAATTTAATGTGACATACAAGGTGTGGGATGGCTTTTATCACAGCAAGATATACTCCAGTTTGTTTTAAAAAGTTTCCTCTAAGGTTAAGAGAAAGATTATTAAAAGTATTAAGTAGTTGTTGCAGATGTATTTAAACTGCATTTTTAAGATAACATTTATAAAGCCCTGTCAAAGATTAACATATTACCCGTGTCCAGATTTTTATTTTTATACATTTTCAAGTTTATGAAATATGAATTTTTTGTAACCATAATTTACCCAGATTTTTCAGATGGTAAAAGTTTAATAAAGCAAACAAATAAAACTCTGATTATACAAAATAAAACAACTGGGGAGGCTCTTGGATTGCATGGTCCCGGAAGGACTCTCTTAGTGGGTAATACTTGAGCCAAGATAGGAACGCTCCCAAGAGGCCAGCGGTACGAAGTTCTGAGTGTAGAATGTCTCCATGTTGAGTAATCTGTATCAAATTTCCTAGAAAATGGTGTGGTCTTCCTGTGTACAATTAACATCTTTCTTCATTGTGGGTAATTACATAAAATATTTTTAAATATGTTTTCTCTTGCATTGATTAAGGCCTCTGTTTTAGAGACCCCAATTACTCTTAGGTGAATTATGTTTCCCTTCCTGTCTTAGCTTCATCCTAATTATTTAAATCTTTTTCCTTTCAACTATATATTCTGTGATTATCACAAGTCTTCCTTTTTAGTTAGAAACTTTATTTTAAGCTATGTATATTCTGTGTTTTTGCTGTTTCTAATTTGTGCATTGCTTCAGTAGAGATGTTGTGATCAATTTTAATTCATTTAGGCCTGCAGTTTTCGTTTTGCTTTATTTTGTTTTTGTACTCTCATGTTTAAATATTCTTTTATTTAATTAATATATTCCTCTTTAGTGCCTGTGGGAAATTTCCTTCTGTTTGGGGTCTACACTTTTTTCTAAGATGAATATTTTCCATCTTTTTCTGCTATGTTTGTTTTCTTTATTGTTTTCCATAGTTTTCCTGCATGGACTCTATTGCCTTTCTTTACTCACACTTGGGCAATTTGGTCCAAATTTTCTATTTGACTTCTCTCTGCCCTCCACAGTTGTGGTTTGAGGACTGGGCATTTTGTGTTCTCTCCATAATTTTCTCTGGCTTGGCTCAGGTCATGATGTCACGGTCCGTGGGCCTGAGCCCGGTGTCAGGCCCTGTACTGACAGCTCAGAGCCTGGAGCCTGCTTCGGATTCTGTGTCTCCCCTCTCTCTCTGCCCCTCCACCGCTCATGCTCTGTCTCGCTGTGTCTCTTAAAAATAAATAAATGTTAAAAAAAATTTTTTTTAACTGTAAATCTCCCATTACCTATATATTACTCTGGCTCTTTCGTTTACTATATACAAACAGACTTAAAACCAAACAATACTGGAATACGTAAAATGGCTGACTATTAAAACTTCATATGTCTGCTAGAATAAGTTCCTAGTTTGTTCCCTAATTGGCTGAGCTTTGTGTTTATCATATTTATTCAGAAAACCCAAATAAAAATGGTTATTATCAAAAATATCAAACATTTGAATCACTTGATCTTAAAAGTGTTAGGTATAATAAAACATGTAGTGATGGGGTGTGGAATAATAGAGTGTCTTTGAAGAGAGGAAGAAAATACAAAGTGACCTTAATGACCTATGCAGAGTTATTTCTTTCTTGAGCTATGTGCTGTTTTACTGGTAATATAAAAATTCCATATCACTTTAGTTATGGTTTTACTATCTTCCTTGTTTTCTTTTTCTGTTTATCGCACATGTGGGTAGCTATAATCTATATGCCCTGACTGAAATTTTTGTGGCTCATATTGAGCCATAAGTTCCTATTAAAATGGAGTTGAAAACTTAGAAGCTGTTTTAGACCTGAGTCAAAAGAAATGACATCAACTTTTTGTGCTATTTATTTTTCTTATAGTCTTGGGGCCCCAGGAGATCTGTGAGAGGCTGAGGGTATGAACTTCTCATACTGCACGAATTATGCTGAAATGCTTTTAAACTCATTTTCATATTGCAATAAAGATACTTGCCAAATATGATTTCCATCATAAAATTCATTCATTTGTCTGATAAATACTTATCGAATGCCTACCGTGTGTCAGGAACTCTTTTAAAGACTAGAAATACACTGATGAACAAGATGCAATACCTTCCCTTACAGTACTTTAGAATGAAGGAGATAGACAATCAATCTGTGAAAAAAATATTACCTGGATGGGGTTCTTAATAAGCATTCTAGAATTTAACCACTTACCCTTCAACTCAGTCATAGCTGATCTGAGATCTGAGACAGCATATCAATATATCAGTGCAGGCTAATTGCTGACTTGTGCCTGTATTGTGCATTCTGGGTGACAGACCTATGTACACAAGGCTAAGCCGAAGAGGCACCACTATTCATAACAATATATGAAGGGGGTAGAATGAATAGCTAAGACTCTTTGAAGATTGCCCCATTTACTACTCCACCATCTGAAGAGGGGAAATGGTTGTAAGGGCTATTTAAAGGCTGACCTCCATGGTAGATTTTCCTCTTGCTGCTAAAATAGCTTTTGTTCACACAGCTGTTTTCAGGACACTCTTCATAAGATTCCACCTGGCTTTTTCCTCTTAATATATAAAGTATGTGCTGTGCTTCGAGCCTATTAATAAAGCACAATAGGATTGTTCTGACCTTGATTCCTTATGGAAGAACCCCAATAGGGTTGTCAGTGCGGCTCCACAGCTACTTTGAAATATTAGCTGTCTGCACAAGGCAAGAAAGCAGTACCATACAACATTTTGCTAAATTTTGTTGGGACAAAATGGTTTTCTGTATAATTCTTCAGACCACATGTACTGACATTTACTAATTGACACCATGTTCATGAACTACAGGTAACAATTTTGTTCCAAGTCTGAAATGTGGGAAAATGAAGCAATTTTAAGTTCCAGGGATAACTTGGCAGGGATATGAGAAGAGTATTATAATTTTAAAGTGATATTCCTTACAAAAGATAGAAAATCAGGGTGTAACTCTTTGAGCCAGCCATCTGAATTATAATTGTGTTCTATCATTTAGTGTATAATTTTTTAGTTTAAATTTTAATGGGCTTTCACATACTCCATGGCAATGATACCAATAAGAAAATATATTGCATACAAGTTAAAAAAAAAAAAGATTGAAGCATACATCCAATTCATCATGCCTAATTAAGTGTTCTGAATTATCAGCTTCGATTGTTACAAGTGTCATCTCCTTTGATGGTATTGGCCACATAATAGGAGACTGTCACCATCCCAGTTGTCGTGGGTCTGTGATTGATCAATTTTTGACAACAAAGAAATGCTAACGGGCCTACATGGTGAAGCAGTCACTGGAAAAATCTCTTTCACAATGTTTCTACCTAATTGTGGAGCACCGCCATTGCCACACATGATATAGCAACACGATTAAATTTCCTTTTGCTCACATTTAGTGGGACCTATGGGGGTGTACAGAAATCAATGGGGGATCAGGAGCCTGGAAAATTACATACTTGAAGAATTAATGAACTATAATTCCGTATTACATTCTCAATCACATTGTGCTTCCTTTTTCATTAATGGAACTAAATTGGTTTTCCATAGACAGGGTACTTTTAAAAAATGCAATCATGCTTTTGCTCAGATTGAAAAAAAAAAAAAGAAAGAAAGAAAACACGACGTTACCTGCTTTTCAGATGAGGCTTGTCCTATCATGAAACATGTCAGTAGGAAATTTATAGAGAAGAACTTATCTGCTGTGTTAACTCAACCTGTTGAAGTGCCTTGAAATCAGTCTTTAAATCCCTGGCTGGAAATTGTAACTAATTTCTTAATCCTCATTCTTCTTAAGGAGAAAAATGTTTTTGAGTTAGATAGTGCTACCTAATAGAGTGATGATCAAAGTCTTCTCTGCATAGAAAGGATATCTTTTAATAATCTTTTTCACAAGTCAAAATTTAGCTCATATTCAGAATGCTTTTAATATTTGAGTAAGTATTTTAGTTGCTTCTTATTGTTTCTGGGTCCCAAGGCATAAAGGCCTTTGGCCACAGTGTTCATATTTTATAAAATTGAAATCTAAACATAACTTTAGAAATCTTTAGAGAGGTTTAAAATAGAGCCATTTATAAATTCGAATCAAGATTATTCTCATTATATGTGGCAGTGATTAGTTTAGCTAAAGAAAGTAGTCCATCATGGCAGGCATATTGCAGATACTGCTTTTAATTAACATCCTGGCAATAGGACAGTGTGCTTTTATGTGTACACAGCACACCACGATAGTTCAGAATCACAAATGAGCATGTGGCCATCTAACCTTGTAAAAGTGAATTCTATCAGGATTCGTATGTCAGAAACAATTTCGTTAATTTCTGGTAATGTTGTTATTATTGTGTACACATCCCTCAAATCCTAGCCCTCAAGTGTCAGTTCATATTTCCTTTCTAGGTGATTCTCTTTTAAATATTATAGTGATGATAGGATGAATTGTAAAAATATAGAATATCATACCTTATTCCAGATGAATCAAATCCAAAGACTTTTATGCTTCCATCCTCTTACTATTGTGTTTCATTTCCATGACATCAAATCTCATATCAAAATCCAGTCTGGATAGAACTAAAGAATCACAAATATGGGAATGACATAATTACACAGAAGCCAGTACATGGTTTGTGTTATAAAGTAAGCTATAATTTGGAAACAAATATTTAAGGTTGGTTCCTCATTATGTGATTCTATACTCTTTTTCATGAGATTGCTATAATTTGCTAGGTTTGAGCTTTTCACTTTTACTAAGCATGTGCTTCATCCCTTACACATACTGAGCCACATTTCCTGCCACAAACCATTTCTTTTATTATCATATATCAAATCAAATCCCTTTCTTCAACCTTCCTTTCATACACAAGGTTTATATGACTCTAGTTTTGCCATTCAGGTTAATCACACACAGTATATTTTTCCTTTTCATTTCTGTAATGATTTAGCATTCAAATCTTAAGTGAATTAATTTTGAAATAGCGTTATTTCCTACACTTATTTACATGTATTATTTGTGTTTACATGGGTGTCCCTTTCAAACTTAAAAACTCTCAAATGCAAATACGTTTTGCCACCATTCCCAACTTTCCTTATCAAACAGCTATAGATTGTGGGAAAGTCCCCAACTATAAAGGAAGTGATACGTAGTACCTCACCCAGTAATTGTGAAAATTAAATGAGATGTAAAACACAGAACATAATGCTGGCCACATTATGGGTGTATTTTAGCACCCTTATCATTTCTATGGCCTTTGTCCTTTTCTCTTATGCTCCGTGTTCTAATTTATTCTATATCTGGTCCACCTTGAGGCACTGAAGGAAATCTAATATGATTCTGGGGCCCCAATATGATTCAGGGGGATATATTGCTTGATTCTCTTTTCCTCCACCCATTCCTGTGACTACATCACTGAGTCAGACCCTCTTCTAGAATATTGATGGCTAATTGGTATCTGTGCTGGTCTGTCCTCTGCTGCACCTCCAATCTCTTTTCCACAATGCAGTCAGAATGCTCCTTTTAAAACATTATTGATGCTATTGAATCTTGGCCTAAGAGTCTTGAATGGTTTCTGAGTAATGTTATAGTAAAGACCAAGCTCCTCGATGTGGCCTTTAAGCATCTTTACAACCTGATGCCCGCTTACTTCTGAAGCCTTGTCTGAAGTCTTACTTCTGAATTCTTGCTGTTGCTCTCACTCCACCCCGAAGACACACACACACAAACATGCTCATGAGCACACACAGCAGTCATATGATCTTCACAGAAGCCAGGTTTTCTCTAGCCTCCTAGTATTTATACATTTCTGCGTTTTGCCATCTGTCTTCTCCCAAGTCCTGTGTACTTTAAGTTTCAACTTAGATATATCTTCCTCTGGGAAGACTTCTGGGGCCCCAACTTCCAAGCTGGGTACTATTTTTAATGTTTATGTGTACCCTAAGGTTCCTACACCATAGGGGCATTGTATTGTATGTACCTATTTGGTTATCATTCTCTCCACTGAGCCCGTAAACTCCATGAGGACCATATCTACACAATTCATAGTTGTGTTCCCAACACTGAGCATAGGGCTGAGCATAGAGCCGCCACCAAATACCTTTTTTTTTTTCTTGAAGGCACATTTTTACCTTTTTAAAAAGGGCTAGAATAGGCACCACACGTTTTATACACTATCAAGCTGGATCTGGATCAGAACAAATGGACAACTGTATATAGCTCAGGTAGGCCCACTTAGACATGGAAAAGGTTTCTGTACCTAAGGTAATTATATAGAAGTTGCGAAAGAGAAAACCTAAGGATAAATGCAATATGAATAATGTCATATATTAATGAAAATGCTTGCGTGCTCTTTTTTTCTCTTCTGATTTCTAGGTTATGTTCAAGTACATGCTGAAGTCATCATTTCCTTGTACCCTTATTTGGTCTTTCTTTTAATACTCTTTCCTCTCTTCACTTTCTCATTACCCTAGGGTTACTTAGAAAAATTTTGAATTGACTGTAGTGTAGACGTCATTCAACTCTGATTTCTGTTTCAAGAACAATTTTTTTTAGATCCTAATGAAAAAGTCAGAATCTGCCCTATAATAAGTTAAGTATTTGCATCTCCTTTCTATTTGCTCATATTGTTTCACAAGAGACTTTCCTTAGCATTACATCTTAATTGCTAATGTATCTAAAAAGTAAGTGGCCTTGGTAAATGAGAGTTAACTTTCTTAAAACTAAAAATAATTTAAGTACTTTTTATCTTGACTCATGAAGATATAGTTTTAATTTCTCAATGAAGGTGTGAAACTTTGTATCAGACAAAATGTATATAGTATAGTAAGTATAGCACTTCACAATTTTCAAAATACTTTTACAAAAATTCTATGAAAGAGGTATAATAGTCCCTGTTTTTACAGAATGAATCTGGATCAGTAAAGTTAGCTAATTTGCCTTAGATTGCAAGATATTAAATGGTTAATGCGAAGATTTGAATTCAGATTTTCTGATTCCAGCTATAGGACAACCCCCCTAGCTGTAGCTATGTGTCAAATTATTGTAGGCCCTATTGTTATTCATGAAACTTTTGTGTGTGTGCATGAAATTCCTGGTAGGCTAGATGCCCAAAAGGACGTATGAACTCTGTGATTAATGTCTAGTTTCCTATTCCTAATTAGCTTCATCCAATCCTGATAATATTAACCTCCTGTCCATGCCATTTCTTCTCCCTGACATTATCCTCTCTTTATTCAATGGTATCTATGAATGCTAATTATATGTTGACTTCTAAGGTTTTCCATTTGAAGTTTTACCTGTCTTAAGGGCAAAGATTGGTTAAAATCTTTAAAATATGCATCTATTGTCTGAAAGTAATTCTGTAAACTAAAATATCTGGGAAGTGTCCTCACTAATCACTCACTACATCAGATAAGTCACCAAGTCATGTAGTTTTACCTCTTTAAGTACCTTTTGACTCTACCCAGGAAGTCTTCCTGCCTCCATCCTGACTGCCATTGCTATCTCTCTCCTGAACTATGGCCAGAACCTCCCAAGGTCCCTCCATTGGAATCCATTGATTGTGCAGACCAACACCAGAGTAATTGTTCTCAAATGCAAATCAAACCAGTCACTATCTCTGTCCAGTGATTCCCTATCACCTAGGAAATAGATTCTAAACTTCTTGGCAATATGCAACCATCAAAATCTTATCCCCCCTTACCACTCCCACTCCTCATTCCCTCTCCACTAGACTATTCCCTCTAGCAATAATAATAATACTAATAAACTATGATTGAAAACATGTTTTATGTATTGGACAAGGTATTCAATGTTTCACGTATATTCTGTATTTAAGCCTTACAATACTATATAGCAGATTAAGATTCAAGTAATAAAACAGAAATCCAGAAGGTTTAACGTTAGGTTGTGCCAGTGTCATTCAATTGGTAAGTATCAAGGCACATATTGGAATGCAAGCTATCTGATTTTATAACTCTCTCTGGACCAGGCTTGTGAGGTTCATGTCCCTGTATCTTTGTACTCAGTCTTCCTAATGTCTGAAAGTACCCTCCCCAACACAGAGTTTCCTAACACACTTTTATTCATCTCTCAAACCTTATTTTTGACCATCTTCTCACCCAAGAGTTAAAATTTAGGGGTTAACATGTTTCATCAATTCTAAGATGCGCATATTTCCAAATATTTTGACATTTCCAAAATCAGGAGGCATCTTACTGTTGACATGTATCATTGTTTGATTGGCAGCATTTTTTCTTAGTGATCCATGAAATAATAATATGCAACATACAATTAATGAATTAGTTGGATTTGATAAAATATGGTAGTTTTAAGAGTTCAACATCAGTTTTGATACTAAGTCTCTTGAAGGCTAAATCAAAAGAGGGGGACTACTTTCACACATGCTGGAGTGCAGGAGGGGAGAACATTCCTGGCTTTTGGAGGCAGTGGCTTTCTGACGCTGAAGCATACACAGATCACCTGGAGACTAGGTGAAAAGTGCTGATTATCATACTCCATTACCTGGGATTCTTATTTTATATGTCTAGGACAGAGATTTTAAAAACCTGCATTTCTGTAAGGCATCCTTAGAAGATTCTGATTTAGGTGGTCCACATTTTGAGGACCACTATTTAAGGGATGTAAAACTGTTTTTGTATTTAACTCTCACATGGAGCTTCAGAATGAATATGGATTGGTATGGGAAGTGATGCTGATAATGCTTTCATTCCATGACAAATGTGCAGGAATGATATTTGCACATGTCTTTGTGTCATATCTGATGAAAGAAAAAATGAAAACATACTCTGAAGACATATCTCAATGTGGTTTTGGAGAAAACCAAAATAATACAGCTTAAATGTACCACTTAAATCTAAAACAAAGGATAAATTACTAATAAGCTGTGTATTTTTTTTTTTTTTTGAGAGAGAGAGAGAGAGAGAGCAGGGGAGGGGCAGAGAGAGAGAGGGAGAGAGAGAATCTCAAGCAGGCTCCACAAGTGAGGAGTCCAATGCAGGGCTCAGTTTCAGGATCTTGAGATCATGACCTGAGCCGAAATCAAGAGGCAGATGCTTAACCGACTGAGCCACCCAAGAGCCCCTGATTGTTCTTCTGACAGTCCTCACTTTCATGTATATGCGTTTATATGTATTTTATATATATTTTTATATATACTTCATATATATGAGTGTTTACTTTGTTAGAGTGTCAGTCTAATAGGATATAGGCTGCATCTTTATACCCTTAGTGCCTGGCATACTGTAGATACCTAACCAAGCAATGTGTTTTTACATATGCGATATCCTAATGAAAGGCTGCACCTCCTTGAGGATACTATATAAATACTGAAAGCTGAAACAGTCAGCCCTGAAGACTGTTAAACTATTGATATCATTGGGGCGCCTGGGTGGCGCAGTCGGTTAAGCGTCCGACTTCAGCCAGGTCACGATCTCGTGGTCCGTGGGTTCGAGCACCGCGTCAGGCTCTGGGCTGATGGCTCAGAGCCTGGAGCCTGTTTCCGATTCTGTGTCTCCCTCTCTTTCTGCCCCTCCCCTGTTCATGCTCTGTCTCTCTCTGTCCCAAAAATAAATAAACGTTGAAAAAAAAATTAAAAAAAAAAAACAAAACTATTGATATCATTTAGCTTTCCCTTTGATAATGGCAATTATAAGCCATATTCAATATCTCGGCTTTCCCTCAGGAAGAAATTTCCTGATTGTAGCTTGTTTTGTTGCCCTCTTACTATATATATATATATATATATATATATATATATATATATATATATGTATGTGTTTATATGTGTGTATATATATATAAATATATATATATATATAAATTCTGATATAAAGTATCCGATATACTCTGATACTTTATTCTTCAGGTGCACCTCACTCATATATATTAACAGCATTTGCCTTGTGACTTGAGTATTTTTTAACATAATAACAACTTTAGGGACAATTTTTGTTGGAATTAGTAAATCAAATACCCTATCCTTTCATTACTGAAATGGTACAGTTGGATGAATGTGAAAACAGAAATGGTCCATCACGTGCTATCACGAAGTAGTTCATGAAACCATGGAAATGTGTTGTCATCTCACATGTTATTTTATTCCCAAAATAGTTGTTTTTGGGATATACATCAATATGTGCTATATTCTTGACCTGCAGTAAATTTATTAAAATAAGATTACTGATAACCATGGTGGGAAGTTCTTCACAGGAATTAATCATAGTATTTCAGGGAACAGAAGCAAACCAACAATTCTCTACATTTTGTGCTATCTGTGACATTAACCTTTTATTTCTTCCAACCTATCCGTCAATGTATTTAGCAGGTCTAAAAATAGACAAGGCCTTTTCTACCAGAAATATCAATAGAACTGACAGTTCTATATATTCAATGAGAATTTAATATTTATAATGATGGCCCCGGGGCACTGTAAGTTCCTTCTAAACTAGTAAAGAAAGATTGAATTTTGTTCGGCATAGTTTTAATAGCTAATGGGTTTTCTTGTAATTATTTGGGAATATATCCTTTAGTGATATATATGATGTCTACTCAACTAGATTAACTCTTCAGTTATAAAGATCACTCTTTCCTAAAAAATATGAATGAATGATGACTTACTGGAATTAGTATTAGTACACTTAGGCATATTTAAATAATACACCATCTTTAAAACAGTGCTCTCTGCTTTAAGTTTAGGATTCAAAAAGCCAGAGAAAAAAATATCCATCTATAATTTCTCTGTCCTTTCTAATGCTGCATTTTTTTACCTTCAATCTTGTTCTATCTTGAGCATTGGAGAAGAATAAAAAATTGTTTTCTGGATCATTTTTCACATACCCAGACATAGAAAAATGGAATTAAAGTTAATTATCCACTCTGAATTTGCCTTTCCTTTCTTATTCCTTTCTTATTCCTTTCTTATTCATCCCACTTCCTTGACCTATAAATATACTCAATTTTTATTGACCTTCATTCATTTTTCAGGTTATTTCAATTTTCATCCCCCTTGCTCCCATCTGAATTGCTATATCCATTGGCCTCTCTTTTTCATTCAGTTTAACCAATTTGACACTATTGACAATTTTCTCTTTCCTGAAATCCTTTCCTCCTCTTATGCTGAGGGTGCTTTTCTTGGTTCTCTTTTTCCTTTGATTTCTCTTCCTTAGTCTTATTTCCTATCTTGAATACTCTCTGCAGCAATCTCATTCTCTCATCCATTTTCATGTCTTTATTTACATCAGTATATATCAAATATAACAAATCTGTGCTTTGTTTCCAACCTCTCTTAAATTAAAATAGATATGGATTTTCAATGGCCAAATGGACATGTTTGCCTGCATGTCTCATAACTACCTAAATCTCAGCAACAAAATGATCTTCCATTATTCTCTCCCTCTTACCTTCAGCATGAATTAGACACCAAGTCTTATAGATTCTACTTCTTCATTATCAACATTGATCTTCTCTGCTGCTATCATCATTATCTCTACTTGTGGTACCTAGTTGTCTTCCTTCCTCTAATTCAGCCTACCCTCCTCCTCTTCTAATCTACTTCCAAACAGAACCAGCCATGTTCCTGCCATGTCTCTGCCTTTGATTAACAGCATTCCAGGGGTGAGGACCAGACGAAGAATATTGGTGCTATCTGTTTTTGTTTTGTTTTGGCACTTACTGGGAACAGTGGCCCCTTGGGAGAGTACCAGATCAGAGTTCAGGAAGTAATCTGTAATTCAAAAGGGGCAAGACAAAGACAGGCAACAGTCAAGGCGTAAACTTCGCAAAGCAGAGAGTAGGAGCGTAGGTTCAAAGCGAGAACCAGAGAATTTCAGAAGAAAATGAGCAGGGGTCTCTGGGAGCTCGTTATCTGCTCTCATAGCCAATAGCATGCTGAGAGAGCTTCAAGGGACCACTCATGAGTGAACAGCCTTTACTCAAAAGTTTGTTTATCTCCACATTGTTTTCAGGATAATATCTAAAATTTCAGCTCCACCAAAGAAGTCCTGTCACCATCTGCCCCCAACCTATATCTGCAACCTTGTCTCTTGCCATTTACCCCCACATAAATATGCACCTGCCACACTGAGTCACTTGGTCTTCTCTAATCCTTGTCATTCGCTTGCATCTATACATCAGCTGTTCCCTGTGTTTACAATTCATTTATCAGTTTGTCTTCCTAATTAATTTAGAAGATACTTGCTTTGCTTAGCCTTTCTGGCAGAGGACATACCTCTATCATAGTCCTTGAAAATTTATCCCTCCTGAATTGTTAACACATTTGTACCCCCTAAACTAGCTTCTGAAGAGTTGGATCTCACCTGGGTTAGTGCTCTTAACAAATCCTATAGCACCAGCTTGCTATAAAAACATCAATGTCTGTTTCTTTAGGTAGAAGAATTTCTCCAGGTTGATTCCCACTTTCTTTGCTTCTTCAGTTTCAGTTATATATCTGGCTTCTCCCCCTATTCCTAGCCCTTTTGCACTGATGACCTGATAATGGTGCCTTCCACTTTTGGTGTTTGTTTCATCCCTACCTGTTTCTCATAGGTCTTGGTCTTGCACAATCTTGCAAAGGGCAAGCTCTGCTCAACCCTCTGTCCTGGTTAGGCATTCAGAACAGCCCTTCTGGATAAGCACCTACTTTCCTGGAATGGGGACTAGCTCATTTGTTCCTGCATCCACAATACCCAACGTGGTATATGGAACTTATTAGACTCTAATAACATCTGTTTGATTGAATTGGACAGAAACACACTGAAGGAAATTGCAGAGACCTTATTCCCTTTTGGATCTTGCCAGCTACACTGGATTAGAATAATCAAATTAGAGAGACTGTGCCCTTCTCCTTCTGTGTGTAATGGACACCAAAGAAGCCCAAAGAGCTTATTTTGGTAACTTATCAATAATATAGACTGGTGCTTTCTAACTGCTGTGCTTTACAGAGTGGACCTGAAGGCAGCATGCAGCACCATGAGTATGTTTGTGCCTAAAGCTTGTGAGCCTTAACAGCTTAACCTCACCAGAACCCCAGTGTCTGGTTCCTAAACATCGTCTCTTCAATCAGTCCCCCACTGATAAAATACAGGAAGTGGGAAATGAAAGATAAATGTTATGTTATCCACCCCAAATCAGATTTACTGTTGGATTTGTCTCCTGCTGAGATAGACTGCTCAGAAACTCAGTCAAGTTGAATCACACAGTAGGCAAGCCCAAGGAGCTCTCTGAATTGGAAGATTGCATTCAAATTTCTTGGCTTCCTGTCAGAATGACCTCTGTAACTTTTCATAAAGCGGTCCCAGGATCTATCATGGGTTAAAAGGTTATTGTGATTAAATTCTGGGATTCTGATGTCCACTCTTTACTTAGGTGAACTAGACAGCTGGTTCTGTGCATAGCAAAGTCTTTGAAGTAGAAGATGGTGTCAGCTGTGAAACAGCACTAATGAGCTTTAAGGAAACCCTACTAACATTAATTTTATTCTTTCACTCAATTTTTTGTCCGTAATATGAGGGATCAAAGAGTTATAAGAAATGCTGTCTATTGTAGTCTTATGAACTCAAATAGAGAGTTGGTTTTGGTAAGGCATACACCGAAATAGCTCTAAAGCAAATGAGTACTGTTAGAGACACTTGATGAGCCAGTAGTAAGTGTCCTAAATACTCAGAGGGGAAAAACAATCCATCTCAAACTGGGCCTGACCTTCTAACCGTCTCAAGATTCTACTTTCAATAACTAGGCTCATCGATTTCCAAACAGTTTGAACAGCCTGCCACCCACCAACCCTTCCCATGAACCCCAACCAGTTCTGCCTTGGCTGCCCAACACCCCCATGGAGACTGACCTGCTGAGTGCAATCAGTATTCTGGATTGTAGGGGCTACTTCCTGTGTGATAAGTTTTCCCCATTTCAAAAAGGAGACTTCTCAACCCGTGTTCCTAAACCTGTGTCCTTGAAAAATTTCTATTTCTTTAAAAAAAAAATTTTTTTTTAATGCTTATTGGTTTTTGAAAGAGAGAGACAGAACATGAGCGGGGGAGGGGCAGAGAGAGAGGGAGACACAGAATCTGAAGCAGGCTTCAGGCTCCAAGCATCAGCACAGAGTCCGATGTGGGACTCGAACTTCCGAACCATGAGATCATGCCCTGAGCTGCAGTCAGCTGCTTAACTGATTGAACCACGCAGGTGCCCTGTAAAATTTCTTAATGTGCAGCCAAAATACTGTATTTCTGTTAAGTAACCCCCTGTTCTAATGGCTTCTGTCCTTGACTGCTCAAGCTCACAGTTTCCCTTTACAGTAACTCCCCCACCTCTATTACCCCCAGTTTCTGTAACCAATTTTCTAATTTCTATTGCTAATTTTAGTTCCTTTTCTAGGGAAAGTCTTGGAAGTTGTTTACTTATTGACAGTTATGCACCAGTAAGTGATTAAAACCCAATTTCTGTCTATTGTATACATGCATTAAGCTGAGAACACATACTACTTTTTATTACATATTTTAATAGCTTTATTGACTTCAGATTGATATATAATAAAATATGTATTTTATTTCAATAAATACTTAAATACTTAAAGTATAAAATTTGATAAGTTTTGTATATATATTATAAACCTGTGAAATCATCCCCACAATCAAAATAGTGAACATATCCATCACCCCCAAAATAATTGTATTTCGGTGGCACTGGCATATATAAATTAGTAAAGATACTCAGGCTTTAGGTTATAGGAGAAAACGGCTCTGTGTGTGTGTGTGTGTGTGTGTGTGTGTGTGTGTGTGTGTATCTGTGTAGAATAGTACATGAGTGTGTAGAAGAGTGCGTGAATGGAAATCAGCTTTCTTATTAGTTTGCAACACTTAAACCCTTTTATTCTTAAATGTCCAATTCATTGCCCTCTGTGGTCTTATTTTATGATTTACTTTCTAAATAGGTTAGTTATTTTAAGCATTCACAGGGTGTAAATCACTATGCATTTAGATTTTTTATTTCTTCATTATACTTAGATTAATGGTTGCTTCCTTTTTTAAATAAAATTTTATTTTGAGAAGGAGAATGAGCATTTTGTATATTCACTGGGGTGGAAATTCTCAAGCATATTTAATAGGGTAACTGACTGTGGATATGAAGCCAAACAACTGTCTAAAACTAGCAGAATAGTCTCTTAGAAATCTGCCTTCTTAGGGCCAAAGGTTGTATTAAGTCATGAATCAGCCTGGGAGATAGAGGTAAAGAGACTCATTTATAGGAAATGTTCACCTTTAACCAACCCTCCATGGCCCAATAGAAATAAGGAGATAGATAAATAGAATAGATAGTAGAAGATGACCAAATAAAACCTCTGCAATGAGATCCCAAATTACAGGTCATAATTTATGGTACCTTTGGGATCTTTGGCCTATGACAAAATAAAATTTGTACGTCACAGCAATAATTTAAGACACTGAGGAAAAGAACAGTATTATTAATGCCGATATTTGGGAATGATTTCCTCAAAATGTAAGCACAACTAACTGGTTCATTTTGTTCTTTTTTCATGTTTTCATATAGTCTTAATGTCATGCACTAAAAATCATTTTGTAAATGTCTTTTTTGTAGGGAATTCTATATAATATGAAGAGAGCTGGTAGTAATAATAGTAACTATCAGTAGAAGTCTTTTTCGAATCAGGAAAAGGCAATAACCACATGTAAAATTTCAGAATAATGTGCTTCATCTGTAAAGGATTCCACGATTGAAGTTTTCTGTGAAATTCCAGAAACACAATCAGAGTAAAGAGAAAGTTTGGGTCAATCAGTCATGAAAAATAATTATCTTAAAGAAAAGGTGTACCAGTTTTTTAGAAACCTTTCTAGGAGGTGATTATAGGATTTTAATTTCAGGATCATCTTTAAAAAGGACAGGCTATAATGGGTATTATTCACCTACTTTATAACGCTGAAAAACGAAGAAACATGTGAGAAAGCAGACCAAAGTTAGCAATCAACCCTTTGATAAAATTAATCTTTTGGAAAATTTTATGCTTTCTGTATCTGCAAATGTTGTCAAACTACACACAGTGAGAAAAATACTTAAATAATCTAGTTAAAAGATCAGAAAGTAATTTTAAAAATTTAATAACTTTGCATTTCAGACTTCACCACAGAAATTGTATTAAAAGCAATATTCCAAGGCTCTGCACCATGAATCCCTGATTATTAGCAAGTAGACCAGTCATTTTCTGGGATCATTCTCCTCAGAGTATAGCTTGAGATGCTTACACATACGACTTGTGTTTCCCTGAGCCCATCCAGGAGGGTGGTTTGTCTTACAATTAATCAAACCTTCTGCTTTCCTTTGCTTCTTTTTATCTGATGACTTTAACACAGTCATTGTGAGCTTCTCTATTTCAAGTTGGGCATCAGGTCCTATCTGTGTTACCATCAGATAGTCTTCTAGATCTATCTCCAGAGCTAGCATCATCTCCTCAGCAAACCCTTCCTTGTTTTTCCAAATACCCTTCACCAATCTATCCATCTGAGATTACCTTTGTGAATTTTTCAGTCTTTGCTGCTATTTACCAAGTGGGTGGCTCAATTTTCTCTGTGTGAGCTGCGGATGGGTACTGGAAGAGGGGGAGAAGGCCCTGGGGTGAAGAGAAGGCCATCCATAGAGAAGATGGAAAGGAAAGGAAAGGAAGGTAACCAGAAAGTACACATGTTACACATCAGGCTACACTTGTGCTACACCAGTCTGTATTTCTTGCTACATTGTGAGCTTCTCAAAGTCAGGCCCCATATTCTCTTCTGAAACTGATAGCATAAATGAGTAAGTTAATAAATATAAATGTGGACATATGTGGCTTATTTACCTTACATAGGCTTCTAGGAGAAAAAAATGACATCCATGTTCAGGAGAAAAAAAAATTTTTAAAATCGGGGCATACAACAGATGATATGCAGATTTCCCATGCATGTGAGCTTGAAAGATATAGATTTCAGATCGTTTATATGGGAAATAGTATTGGGCTAGGGGAATATTTAAAGCAATAACAAATAGAGCAAAATGCATTACGATTTAATCTCACTGGAAGTTTATTTTTCACAGAACTGTCCAAAGTATTTCTGATTGGCAGGAAGTTTAGGGAATCAAACTCCTCTCTTTTGCCTCCCCCTCTCCCTCTTTCTCCACTCCCTGGGAACTTGTTAACTGTATCCAGCCAGCAGAGGAGAAGAAAGAGGGCGAAGCCAACAATTCTGTTTCCTAAAGCATTGGCTGGTCATATTTAAATGGCTGAAACTCAAGTATTCTAGCTGTCTGCCAAGGAAGAAGAGGAAATAGGTTTGTGCGAACTGTTAGCAATCTCTGACACAAATAACATTTTATAACGATTTTTATTCTTTCCAGGAATTTATCTTACTAGTGGATACTATGACTGTGTTTTTCCCCAAAATAACAAGAGATTAAATATGTGGGTAGAAAAATGTACAGCAAATGAGGTAGAATTCATCAATTAATATTTCCCCGCTATCTAATAAATTAAACTTCTCTATTTGAAGAACTTCTTTTGTTCTCTAGGCATAGGAGATATTAGAGCATAAAGAATTATAGAGGCTATCTCCATAGTCTAGGGAGAACATGCCATTAAGGCATAAATAAAGGTGATTTAATGAAGGTTTTTCTGTTTTTTAATCACTTGCCATAGGAAATTAGAAGTATAGAGGACTTAATTTTATAATTGTGGGTTAAAGCTATTTTTATGAATTATATTTGAAAAAGTTAGAGTTGAAAAGTGGGACAAATTTAATATTTCGGATTTAGCTTTAAAGTCCCAAATTTAAGATTTGAAGCAGTTATTGTTAGCATAACTCTTAAAGAAAATATTAGTTAATTGAAAATAAAATGATAGCTATCAGTATATGCCAGGTTTTTTAAATAGCCAAATAAAAAAATGTGTACCTTAATCTTTGAGGTCTGCCTTTCTGATTTTTTCTAAGTCCAAAGATCTTTCTTATTTTGTTCTGGTCACTATGGGCGAAAGTTTAAAAGACCAACACTTTCTGTTCTTAAGCCCAATACAGAACCATTTCCTTTGAAGAAAAACAGTGTCTTAAATAAGTTTATTTAATTAATGTTCTTTGTATTGTTTTGAAACACTCATATCGGAATTTAAATGCCTTCCACTCATGAATCAGTCCTGTCTGTTGAGGATGAATTTGTCAGAGGTCAACAGAAGTTTTCTGAGGCCCAATGTACTCCAGACAGTGTCCTAGAAACAAAGGGACTCAGAGATGAATAATGTAATGTTCAAGCCCTCTGAGGTCTCACACTTGGAAGCAACATAAGTGTCCCTCAATGGATAAATTGATAAAGAAGATGTGGTATATACGTACAGTGGAATGTTATTTAATCCTGAGAAAGAAGGAATTCCTACCATTTATGACAACATGGATGAACCTTGAGAACATTGTGCTAAGTGAAATAAGTCAGACAAAGAAAGACAAATACTATTTTATCTCACTTAGAGGTGGAATCTAAAAAAAGCTGAATACCTAGAAACAGAGTAGAATGGTGGTTACGAGGGGCTGGGGATGGGGAAAATAGGAAGATATTGGTCAAAGGTACAAATGTCCAGTTATAAGATAAATAAGTTCTGGGGATATAATGCACAATATTGTGACTACAGTTACCAGTATTGTATTATATACTTGAAAGTTGCTAAGAGAGTAAATCTTAAATGCTCTCACCACAAAAAAGAAATGGTAGTTGTATGATGTGATGGAGATGTTAGTTAATGCTATGGTAGTAATCATTTCTCAGTACATAAGTATATCAAATCAAAAAGTGTTTATCTTAAATTTACCCAATGCTATATGTCAATTAACATATAACCTGGACAGTTTGGAATGGCATCCTGGATGAGTAAGACCTGAGAAGGGCCTTGCAAATATGAATTTGATGAGTCAAAGTAAGGGAATGTGTATTCCGTAAAGAAGGAGGCTTGTAGGCAAAAGCTTGTAGGCCGGAGAGACCAGTTCCTATATAAAGAAGGAGGAAAGTCAGTACAAATCTCAGAGCACACTGTCTGTGGAAGAGGGTGGTAGAAGATGAGACTAGATGGCCTTGATCATCCTCTTGAGACCTTAATTTACGTGAGGGAGCTACTCTTCTAATCTATTTTTTTTACCTATAAACTCCATACCTATTGTGTAAATATTTTTAAATTATAAAAACAATATAGTTTAATTTTAGATTTATAAATAAAGAAATATACCAAAAAATTATAATATTACCAGTAGGAGATAACTGCTATCTTATTCATGAATGAAATACATGTTTATATACTGCAATAATATTTTATTCATGACTTTAATCCTGCCAAAAAGGCATAAAATTTGTCATAAGTATTTTCTCATGTCATTAATGATTTTCAAAAACATTTAATAAGCTGTATAGCATTCCATTGTATGCATGTGCCAAAATGTATTGAATCACTCTCTCATCACTGTACATTTAGATCATTTTCTTTGCTCTATCAGCACAATACTGAAATAGTACAGAGAAACCTAGACTTCTAAATGCTTCCTGTTGTTGATGAATGCACTAAAACTACCAGAAGGACAAACTTCTTACCCTGACTTTTTACAACATTGGAGCCTGCCTCTGAGCAGCAGTGGGATGAATTCCTGGGTAACATGTGTACCATGGAAAACTGCAAGTAGCTTGTAGCAGCTGTGTTCATATAGATACTGTTTTTCTTTTGAGTTCATTCATATCATTTCTCCTATCACTACATAAATTTTTAAAGTGTGTGTGTGTGTGTGTGTGTGTGTGTGTGTGTGTGTGTGTGTGTAAGTAAATGAGTAAGTAAGTAATGATGGGATGGAAACTGGATACAAAAAGATAAAATACCTGGAACTTAGTAGTCAAACAACCATTGGTTACTCTTCCTCTCCTACTCCCTTATATAAGATAATCATAAAAATGTGGACTAATGGATTAGTTTTCTTTTTAAAATACTGTACCCAAGCATGGAATTAGGCTCAGCCCATAAGGTCAGACACTCAGGACCAGAAACGCTTTGATCTAGCATTTGGTGTTGCTTTCGTGATAACACTGGCTTGTACAGCTGATCGGAATGATCATGGAGAAATAGGTTGTTAAAGTGAACAAAAAATATAATTAGTCAGGAACAAGTTTGATTAAGTGACCTCATATTGACAGGACCAAACAGTTGCTGTCAGTCTGTGTGGCTTCAGTTGTAGAGTACCATAAAAAAGAATAAACCTATCTTTAAAAAACCCATAGTCTGTTTCATTTAATTGTAATTGGAAGAAGTTAATTGGTTTTTTCTCAATTGCTTTCTTTTTGGTATTTTTCCCCCCTTCAATTATCTACATGGGAGAGATGTGATGTTTTGTCACCGGCTGAGAAATCTGCGTCAAGCCAATGGGTGGTTCAGCAGACATGGAAACACTTGTTATAATAAAATGGTCTGAAAGTAGATAGTCTGTCAGATATCTGACACTCAAAGCCAATAGAAGTCATCCATCAGTATATTTCGTGGTTAGGGCCCACTCAGAGCCCTGTCCAAGGACTTCTTGTTCAGATATATGGAAACTGTAGTATTCCATTTCTTTGATTGTTGGCGTCAGTGAGCTCATTTGGCTCAAAGCAGTATTTCTTTGATATAAGTTTGTCAGTTCGCAAATAAATACAGAATATCTATTTTGACTGTCATTTCACCATTCCTGGCATGCCATTCAAAGCTCATTTTCCTGAATAGCCAGTAAGTGAGCTCATCAAAATGCATAAAGCCTTTTTGTTTAGCACTGTATTAATAATTAGAACACATGAAGTAAATTATTACACAAAGACACTCTATTGGATAGTTTGAGAAAAATCAGCTTCTTTCTTCTCCTTCTAGAAATAATCTTGAGGTAGATCAAGGAGACAATCTAATCCTTGCTATTAGAAAGTGGCTCAGGGAAGAATAGGAATTAAGACTTTCCTGTTTTTACCCTGATTAAGAGCAGTCTGCTTATTACTGTAGAACTAGCAGATGCTTCACATTCATATTATCTTGGGAGCCTAACTATAATGTCATCTAATATAGGAAAAAAGCAATCCTATTTTAAAAGTAGGTACTTGATTACAGTGTAACAAATGAATAAATGTTTTAAGTAATTTGCTACTATTTGCAGAAATAAATCTGGAAGTCTCTGCTCAGCCATGTTTTACTCCAGTGGCCTACTTTTCATTGATCACAATTTCTGAGTAAGGTCATGTCTCTTTCCTGAATTCATATATTTCTTCATCTGTACTATTCCTTTAGGCCTCATGATTTCCACTTGTATCTGAGTTGTTTATGCTAATGCTATATCTTCTTTTATTAGACTATGAGCTCTTGAGTATATCCCCATAGTATCTAGCATCTATGTTTTAGATGATAGATATTTGATATGTGCTTATTGAATAAGTGAATAAGCTCAAGTATTTCAAGTCTCATATCCTACACCTTAGCTACCTTGTTAAGGGGATAGAAGCTGCAAAGATGTGTTTCAATAAAGGAGTTTTCAGAATTCCTTTTTGTTCAATCCTTTTTCCAACTTGTTACTCATACATCAGAAGGAGTTTCAATTCTATGTTAAACCAGAAGTATTTAGTCTTAAATGTGCCTCAAGAAGCAATTAGCAGTTCTCCTTAGCATTGTTGACAGCACTTTCTTCTCCCTTGATGTGCTTTTTGTGCTTTTCCCGTGGTTTCTGTTAGACTTGTGATCTTTCCACCTCACTGCTAACACTTCCTCCTATAGTTCTTTGTCTACCCACTTCATTTCCCCCCATTGACTGCTCTTCGTTCTTTCCTGTCTCTCTATAATCTCGACTTTAGTAGTTTTATCCAGCCACTTATGATTTTTGTGGCATCTTGTGCTATCAATTCTGGTTATGCTCTCCTCATGTCTCTGGCCCTGGTACCTTCTCCAGAGCTCCTCTCTCCTTTTTCTCTCCATCTAAGCATACCTGCTAGCAGAATTGCTATCCTAGTATACTCAACATTTTTAAAATGAAGCCTGAATGTTCTTAATGTGTTTTTTTATGTATGTGAAAGAAAATAGACACATGTTTAAAAGATAAGAAACAGAACAGAAGAACTTAGAATGAAAGGCAATAGCTCCTGGACTCACTTTGTAGACGCCTTGCTTAGAAAGAGTTCCTTATTTGAACTGTAAAGCCAGAAAATGACCTAAAGACTATGTTCTCTTGTTTCCCAAAGATGGTACATGACTAGTACCATACCAGATATAAAGGAGAGAAGTTAATGTCTAGCTTACACCAATTCCTTAGGGCATTAGAGCTTAATTCTCTTATGAAACTACACCTGAGACAAGGTGCTAGGAGGGAACACTTTTAATTCTTTTAGTATGTCTATACCATGTTTTGTTTAATTAGTCAACTTTAGATATTACCAACAAACTAATTGCTATGATAGATGAAAATTTGCCTCCCTTATACTACTACTCTTCCATATGCCAGGATTTCATCTATCTTCAGGATAGACTGTAGGAGGGGGGGAAAAAAGGAATCAGGGATATTCATTAGGCTGTTATATTAACTCAAGTGAGAAATAATGGTAACATGGACTGGACTGGTAAGCTTGAAAATGGTTGGAAGTAATGATTTGATTCGGGATATATTTTGCAGACACTACCAACAGGACTTGTGGATAGATTTGATAAGAGGAGTGACAGAAAGAGAGAAATTAAGTTAAAGTTTTTTGCCTGAGTAATGGGGTGGTTTTGCCATTTGATGAGATGGGGAAGACTTCAGAAGGAACAGTTTGGTATCCAAGTGGAAATATTGAGGGAAAAATTGAATAATTGGGTGAGAAAATGAACAGGTTTGGAAGAGAAGAGAGCAGTCTGGGTGAAAACGTAAATGAGATTATGTATTTTCCTAGGGCTGCTATAAAAAAAAATACCACAAACTTGGTGGCTTAAAATAACAGGAATTCGTTATCTTATAGTTCTGGAGGCTCTAAGTTCAAAATCAGGGTGGTATCAGTGCCATGATCCATCTGAAGACTGTAAGAATCCTTCCTTACCTCTTCCAGGTTCTGGTAGCCCCAGAGATAGCTTGTGACTATATAACTTCAATTTCTGCCTCCATCTTTATGTTGACTTTTTGTATGTGTGTTTCTCTGTATCTTCTCTTCTGAAAAGGACCCCGGTTATTGGATTTAGGGCCCACTCTGAATCCAAGATGATTTTATATCAGGATCCTTACCTAATTACATCCACAAAGACTATTTCCAAATAAGGTCACATTTTGAGTTCCAAGTGGACGTGAATTTTGGGGGAACATTATTCAACCCGCCCAGGTAGTTTTCAGTATATTGATGGTATCTGGGTATTTAAAGCCCTGGTACCGGATAAAACCACTATGAAGCTAGTAGATAAAAAAGAAAAGATCACAGAATAAATCCCCGGGTAACTCAAACTTTTAGAGATTGAGAAGATAAGATCTACAAAAAAGACCAAGATGTGGAAGTCAGTGAGGTAGAAAGATAACTATATACTTGCAAAATGAGCAAAGTATTTTAAGGAGAGAGGAATAAACTCCTGGTAGTTTCTGTCTTGATTTAGTCCTTTATAAAGTATTTTTTAAATACTGCATGGACAAAATTTTCTAAGGAATTATATGTCTTAAAATATCTTATTCTGCTTTCATAGATATTTGACAGTTATGTTGAGTATAGACTTATAGGGTCAAAATAGTTGCTTCACTGTGTTATAGCATGCAGTGCTGCATGTGAGGAAAATGATGCCAGCCTAGTTTCTGTCCCTTTACATGTAACCTATTATTCTCCCTGGAAGATATTAAGATTGGTATTTTAGGGGTGCCTGGGTGGCTCAGTCAGTTAAGCATCCGACTTCAGCTCAGGTCATGATCTCACGGTTTGTGAGTTCGAGCCCCGCGTCGGGCTCTGTGCTGACAGCTCGGAGCCTGGAGCCTGCTTCCAATTCTGTGTCTCCCTCTCTCTCTGCCTCTCCCCTGCTCACACTGTCTCTCTCTCTCTCCTTCAAAAATAAATAAACATTAAAAAAAGATTGGTATTTTATACTTATTGTGAAATATTAACAGTGTATATTTAGATGTGAGTCTTCGTTTTGTTCACTTGTGAGGCAGTGTTGTGTATGGAGTGAGGGTTTGATCTCTGTATCTAGAGTACCTGAGTTCAAATCCCAGTTTTGTGCTTCAGTAGTCTTGGGGAAAATTACTTTACTTCTCTTAAAAATTACTAGCCTACATTTATTCCTCTTTCATAATGGGGAACAATTTGTATTTCCTACCTTATAGGGCTACTGTAAGCGCTAAATGAATATATATAGGTAAATTGCAAAGAACAGTGGCTGCAACATAATAAGCCATTGATAAGTATTGGCTGTTATGTCATTATTCATTATTTGGAGACCTTCATTTGGGCCCTTTAAATCTGAAGACTCTGTAGTGCACAGTTCTTCAATTATTGTTATTTTTAAAGATATTATTCTTCCATTGATTTTTCTGTTTTCTTGGTATAAACTTTGTCTTTAATCAGAAGCTGGACCTTTTAGTTTGGTGCTCTTTGTTTTTTTGTGGGTTTTTTAATCATGTTTTTCATCTATTTTCTATGTTATACTTTTCAAGAGACTACTTTTACTTGATCTTCTAAGTCTTCTATTACATTTAAAAATTTTTCAGCTATCATATTTTTAATTTCCAAGAACTTTTCCTATTCTTTGAACATTCCTTTTTTGAGAGCATTGTGTCTTTTTCTTATGGATGAAATATCTTCTCAAATCTATTTGAAGATATTAATAAGAAACATTTTAAGTTCTGTTCTGTAAATTATTTCAGCTTCCTTCAGCGTCAGTTTTTCTGATGGTGTATCTTGGTAATTCTAATAAATGTTAAATACTTTTTTTAAGTACCTGTTGTCCTTTGATTTCACATTAATGTTTAAGAGTAAATAAATAGAAACACTGGTTTTGAGCTTTAATATGAAGTTTAAGTTTGTTCACTGGCAGACTTAGAATAGGTGAACAAAAAGAGAGTTTTTACAATTTGAGATCTCTAAACACTGAAATGAAGCGACTTTGTTCCAAAGGAAGACAGCCTATATTAGCTGCCCAGTTTGTTCCAGATATCTATTTTCTTTAGAGAAGAACCGTCCAACCTGGCTTTGGGGATAATTGCTTTTTTTCAGCAGTTTGCTCAAAGTGGGAGGATGTGGATGGTTTGATTATTCATCAGTAAACTTTTAATTAAACCAGTTACTTTCAGCACCATATCTCATATTAGCTTTACGTGGTATTTCATGTCTCTTTGGTAATCTTTAGTGGAGATTACTACCCTCATCACCTGTAGCACTCCATTATTACACATGTACTCTAGGCTGTGGATTCCTTTGCTCTGACTCTATCACTTCACCTATATTTTATTTTCCAAGAAGAGACAAAAACTTACTGAATTTTCTTTTCTGATGGTGGTGTTTTGCCTTTTGTCTTTGTTTATACTTTGCTCTTTTAACAAATGTTTATGACTAGGAAGAAGAAAAAATCTAAAAATGTTTTCAATGTTCCATCTTTGATTAGAAGTCTTGATGTGCTCTTTTTGCTGTGTGCATGTATGTGCATGTGTGTGTGTGTGTTTGTGTGTGTGTGTGTGTGTGTGTGTAATGAACACACTATTTAATTTTATCCTCACCAATTCTACTCCATTTAATACTGTAGTCAATACTACAATACTGTAGTCAATTTTTGACATAAATATTCGAAGTAGGATGAGAAAATGTCATCTTACCATCTTGTTATTGCATCTTAGTGAATCTTTCAAGCTAGCACCCTGCCTGCATTTCCCTCTGACCTAGCAAGACTCAAAGGTGGCATGATGAGCTTGCCAGTTAATTACTTGATATTATAAATGAACCATTCATTCATTCAGCAAATGCTTATAAATCTCTAGCCATGTCCAGTTCTTTGCTAGGTGTTTGAGATATGGTAGGAAGAAAAAAAAAGGAAGGAAGGAAGAGGAATACAGGGATGGTTGCTGTTCATATGGCTCTTACTCAAAATGACAATTTATACGAATTCTTTTCTTTTAATTTTATTTTTTATTTTTTAAAATTTACATCCAAATTAGTTAGCATATAGTGCAACAATGATTTGCGGAGTAGGTTCCTTAATGCCCCTTACCCATTTAGCCCATCCCTCCTCCCACAAACCCTCCCATAACCCTCAGTTTGTTCTCCATATTTATGAGTCTCTTCTGTTTTGTCCCCCTCCCTGTTTTTATATTAGTTTTGTTTCCCTTCCCTTATGTTCATCTGTTTTTTCTCTTAAAGTCCTCATATGAGTGAAGTCATATGATTTTTGTCTTTCTCTGACTGACTCATTTCACTTAGCATAATACCCTCCAGTTCCATCCACATAGTTGCAAATGGCAAGATTTCATTCTTTTTGATTGCCGAGTAATACTCCATTGTATGTATATGCCACATCTTCTTTATCCATTCATCCATCAATGGATATTTGGGCTCTTTCCATACTTTGGCTATTGTTGATAGTGCTGCTATAAACATGGATGTGCATGTGTCCCTTCGAAACAGCACACCTGTATCCCGTGGATAAATGCCTAGTAGTGCAATTTCTGGATCGTTGGGTAGTTCTATTTTTAGTTTTTTGAGGAACCTCCATACTGTTTTCCAGAGTGGCTGCACCAGCTTGCATTCCCACCAACAATGCAAAAGAGATCCTCTTTCTCCACATCCTCACCAACATCTGTTGTTGCCTGAGTTATTCATGTTAGCCATTCTGACAGGTGTAAGGTGGTATCTCATTGTGGTTTTGATTTGTATTTCCCTGATGATGAGTGATGTTGTTATCATCCTCAATGGGGGAAACTGACAGCTTTCCCCCTAAGTTCAGGAACAAGACAGGGATGTCCACTCTCGTCACTGTTATTCAACATAGTATTGGAAGTCTTAGCCTCTGCAATCACACAACACAAAGAAATAAAAGGCATCCAAATCAGCCAGGAGGAGGTCAAACTTTCACTCTTTACAGATGACTTGATACACTATATGGAAAACCCAAAGATTCTACCAAAAAACTGCTAGAATTGATTCATGAATTCAGCAAAGTTGCAGGATATAAAATCAATGCACAGAAATCAGTTGCATTCCTATACACCAACAATGTAGCAACATAAAGAGAAATCAAGGAATCGATCCCATTTACAATTGCACAAAAAAACCATAAAATACCTAGGAATAAGTCTAACCAAAGAAGTGAAAAATCTATACACTGAAAACTATAGAAAGCTTATGAAAGAAATTGAAGAAGACACAAAAAAATGGAAAAAGATTCCATGTTCCTGGATAGGAAGAACAAATATTGTTAAAATGTCGATACTACCCAAAGCAATCTACATATTCAATGCAATCCCTATCAAAGTAATACCAGCATTCTTCACAAAGCTAGAACAAACAATCCTAAAATTTGTATGGAACCAGAAGAGACCCCGAATAGCCAAAGAAATCTTGAAAAAGAAAACCAAAGCAGGAGACATCACAATCCAAGGCTTCAAGCTATACTACAAAGCTGTCATCATCAAGACAGTATGGTATTGGCACAAGAACAGACACTCAGATCAATGGAACAGAAGAGAGAACCCAGAAATGGACCCACAAACATATGGCCAACTAATCTTTGACAAAGCAGGAAAGGATATCCAAGGGAATAAAGACAGTCTCTTCAGCAAGTGGTGCTGGGAAAATTGGACAGTGACATGCAGAAGAATGAACCTGGACCACTTTCTTACACCATACACAAAACTAAACTCAAAATGGATGAAAGACCTAAATGTAAAACAGGAAGCCATCAGAATTCTCAAGGAGAAAGCAGGCAGAAACCTCTTTGATCTTGGCAGCAGCAACTTCTTACTTAGCACGTCTCCAGAGGCAAGGGAAACAAAAGCAAAAATGAACTACTGGGACCTCATCAAAACAAAAAGCTTCTGCACAGTGAAGGAAACAATCAGCAAAACTAAAAGGCAACTGACAGAATGGGAGAAGATATTTGCAAACAACATATCAGATAAAGGATTGGTATCCAAATCTATAAAGAACTTATCAAACTCAACACCGAAAAAACAAATAACCTAGTGAAGAAATGGGCAAAAGACATGAATAGACACTTCTCCAAAGAAGACATCCAGAAGGCCAACTGACACATGAGAAAATACACAAATTATTATTTTCAAGTATTGTTGATATAGAAGAACTTTTGGGGGTAAAGGAAGTGTTTTATATCTTATAATTATGGTAGTGGTAATGTGTAACAACTCATGAAATTGGTGGTAATGCTTTTGTATACAAATTTTACCTCAGCAAATTTGGTTTTTAAGTCTGAAGATAATGTATAACACAGTAACTATAGTTGATAAAACTATAAAACTATAATTGAAATTTGCTAAAGGAATATAACTTAAATGTTTACACCAAAAAAAAAAGATATATGAGGTAATGGTAGTGTTAACTAAGTCAATGGGAGAAATCCTTTAATAATATATGTATATATACATATACATATACATATATATATATATATATACACACACACATATCCATCATGTTGTACACTTTAAATATCTTATAATTTTATTTGTCCATTATACCTTGGTAAAATTGGGGAAAAAAAGTTGTTTTTTTAAAAAAGAAGGTAAAAATGTATATTTAGGAATAAATCCTGGCAAAATTGCATAAGACATCCTTTCAGAAAACTACAAAGAGTATAAAAACTAATAAAAAGTATTAGAGAAAGAGGAAATATATCATGTGTCTGGATTGCAAGATGCAATAATGTAAAGATTTCATATCTATAGAATCAATGTAGACTTTCCCCTCCTCCATTTATTGTTTTGGTTTGGTTTTGGGTGAGAAATTCACAAAGTGATAGACAAAAAGCTCAGAGAATCAAGATAGTTTTTAAAAGTGGGGGGAAAAGAGAGGGCTTTCTCTAGAATTGAAGTTACTCTAATTAAGTCAGTGTAATATTTGCAAGTTTAGACACCCCACCCACCCCCCCAAAAAAACCTCATGACAGTTACTATTAAGGCAAAACACAAGGAACACAAGGGAGGAAGTACAAAAAACAATGAGCACTAGGAGATCAAACATAGCCTTTGGAGTCAAGGAAGGCTTTCCCAAAGGAAATTAATTTTTTTTTATTTAAAAAAAATTTTAACGTTTTTATTTATTTTTGAGACAGAGAGAGACAGAGCATGAACAGGGGATGGTCAGAGAGAG
Source organism: Leopardus geoffroyi (assembly GCF_018350155.1). Lineage (NCBI taxonomy): Eukaryota > Metazoa > Chordata > Mammalia > Carnivora > Felidae > Leopardus > Leopardus geoffroyi. The sequence continues at coordinate 72,328,345 of NC_059341.1, read as the reverse complement.
GGAGACACAGAATCTGAAACAGGCTCCAGGCTCTGAGCTGTCAGCACAGAGCCTGACGCGGGGCTCGAACTCACGGACCGCGAGATCGTGACCTGAGCCGAAGTTGGCCGCTTAACCGACTGAGCCACCCAGGCGCCCCTGAAATTAATTTTTTTTAAGTTTATTTATTTATTTTTTGAGAAAGAGAGAATGTGCATGAGTCGGGGAGGGGCAGAGAGAGAGGAGACAGAGGAGCCTCTGTGGATCAGGCTCCTTATTTGACAACAACGTGACATGGGGCTCAATCTCACAACCACAAGATCATGATCTGAGCCAAAATCAAGTGTGGGATTTTAACCAACTGAGCCACCCAGGAAATTAATCTTAATATGAGACAGAGTCAGGTGAGAAATAGTTAACTAACTGGGTAAGAGAATGAGAAAAAGAGAGGAGCATTCTAGGCAATAGGGACAGAATAGGCAAAGACTGTGAAAGGAAAACAGAAATGATAAAGTAATAAGACCCAGGAACCACAAGAAAAATCAAGATGTCTTGATTTTTTTCCAAGCATTCAAGTGATATAAGTGAACATGCTTTGTAAACTGTGGAGAGTTATTTCAGAGGTGGAGGGGGAATTCATACATACTAAATGCCTATGTGAGCCAGGGACCACTCCTATGAGGCCTTGCATAGTTAACAGTAGTAAACAGGAAACTATTAACAGAGAGAGTATTATTTCTAGTTCAAAACCAGAAGACTCAGAGAGGTTTGGCAAAATATTCAAAGTTGCAATAGCTAAAAGCCTAAGGGTGGAATTCACTCCCATTATTAGCATATACACTGAGTTATCTCAACACGGACGTGGTTTCTGCACGTGTTGGTCTTGAGAGTCAGCCTCATGTGGGAAAGAGCACTGGACTCTGTAGTTCAAAGAGTTCGGGTCTGTTGTGTCAACTTGGGCCATGTATTTGTTCCCACTGCTTCTTTGTGACATAGGGATGAGAATATCTTACATGTTTGTATGGAGGACTAAACAATATAATGATATTGTTATGTATTTTATATTTGCATTTTTATTATGTTTTTTAAAATATTTATTTATTTTTGAGAAAGAGAGCATGAGCAGGGGAGAGGCAGAGAGAGAGGGAGACACAGAATCTGAAGCAGACTCCAGGCTCTGAGCTGTCAGCACAGAGCCTGACACGGGGCTCGAACCCACGAACTGTGAGATCATGACCTGAGCCGAAGTCAGACGCTCAACCGACTGAGCCACCCAGGCGCTCTATATTATGTTTTTTAAAGAGCAGTCATTAACTTCCCAATTATGAACTATAAAGTAATGAAAATTATTTTCACTAAATCTGCAATGTTATCAGCCAGCTTATGAAGAGATTTTTATGATTTTCAAAGTTTACTTACATATGTTGTCCTATTTTATTTTCAAAAAGAAAATAGTATAAAAATAATTCTTATTAAATTTTTGGACAACATTTTATATCCAAATCTAGTGTAGTTATTAAAAGTAATACAATGCTCAAATGAGTTTGCATTCCTTGAAAACTCACATCTAAATATTTAAAAATAGACTTCCCAGAAGCTCAACAAAAGACAGGGAAATGACCTTGTGATTCAAAAAATGCTGTGGATAATCTAGAAAACAAATAATCCACATGTGGCTAATCAAGAGTTGATTAATTGTTTTCAGAATGTTTAATTGCCTGTTGTTTATCAATATAATTTAACTACCAGTGCATATGACAGTGATATAAATAGTACAAGTACTATTTTTATGAGAAATGATGTCAGGTTTTTATTAATAATAAAGAGTATGAAAGATAGTACTCTCATTATTTGACTTTGGCATTAAAAATAGTGTGCTAATTTTTTAAAAGAACTGGATTTTCTCTTCTTTTGTATAAAGTAACAACTAATCAGTTTTCTCTTAGCATAAAAAGGATCTTAAACTAATGATTAGGGTCTATTTTAGGTATGGGTGATTCTAGACATTTGCACATTTTTACTCTTAGTTATGTTGTATGATAGAAATAACTTTTACTGTGTATGAGAAAGAAGTTATCACTCAAGTGTCTCATTTTATAATGTATCATTTTATAACTATATTTAATTTTACATGGAAATAATTTGTCTAGAGTGACCCTTTATTTTTTTAATGTTTATTTATTTTTGAAAGAGAGAGAGACAGAATGTGAGCAGGGGAGGGGCAGAAAGAGAGAGAGACACAGAATCCAAAGCAGGCTCCAGGCTCCAGGCTCCGAGCTGTCAGCGCAGAGCCCGTTGCTGGGCTTGAATTCACGTACTGCGAGATCATGACCCGAGCCTAAGTCGGACTCAATGGACTGAGCCACTCAGGCACCCCGAAAGTGACCCTTTAAATGCTTATGGCAAAAGCCATTTTCAGTTGAAACCAGTGGTCTGTGTCACATTGTAGAAGACATCCATTCTTGTGTCATCATATCTGATGGAGACAAGGAAAACAAGACGCTGATGTGTGTGTGGTTTTTTTCCCACATATTTTTCTTCCTTGTTTTTCTGCTTGTTGGTTTGTTTTTAATGATTGCTTCAAAACATATGTGCTTTCTAGAAAGTCTATCCTCAACAGTGCCTTCCACTTTTATTATCTAAGTCGATTTTGATCTCTGGAGTATGACTACTATTCGTGACTGTTGTTAGATGGCTAAATATTATTTGGAGTTTGGAATCTCTGTACTCTGGGAAAGCATTTTAATATCATCACTAGCTGACTGTTCTAAATGTTGCTACTGAGAAAGTTTTAATTGTCTCTAGGGAACTGAGAACTAGTTCTTTCTAAGATAGAATATGTAATGAAATCATAGTTTTCATAAAATGTATTTTTAGTTTTCTATATAATGTACCTACAGAGTACAGAATTAAGGTCCTTATAATCAAGACCAAATCACATCAGCTTATATGTCCTGTACTAATCTTTTTGAATACTTTTATTCACTTTAGAAAGTAATTTGTTCCAGCTTGGTAGTTCTTATGTGGAATGAAATAATATAGCATTTTCCTTTCCTAGATCTACTGTTCTCTGTATATCTAACTCAATTAGATAATGTGCAGTGTTAGTGACCAAAAGAAAATAGCCAAGAAATGAATTCTTTGAAAGTTTTTTTTATTGTTTTCTGGTATTACACAATAGGGAAAGCACAATATGTGCATGTTTGAAAATGCACACAATATGTATGTGATTTTTATAACTCATAGTAATATTCAAATTCATGTACAGATAAAATATACATCTTAAATTGTGGATCAGATTACAACTCTTCACTTACTGCAAGTTTACATACACACATCAAATAGCTCACAGATAAGGCTGTTTGTTTTAATTAGAGCCACGAGCCAAACACACATACCTTCTGGTGGAAAGTGAATACTTTGGTGATTCAAGCATACTTTCCTTTTCTACTGACTTTCACCAAAGTAGAAACATTTGCATGCACAAATCAAAATTAGCAGGAACATGAAAGTATAAAATGAAGTAATATATATTATCTGGCTAGTTTTTCTTCACTATCCTAAATCAGAGCGAGTATATAATTTGAGGCATCATGACATATGCATCTTATATATTTTATAAATTGAGTTATATTTTAAATGAATTAAGGCATTTCACTGCCTGAGGAGTTACTCAGAAAATTCTTCTGAAATGTGAATAATTGCTTCATACTATATTTTGGTGTTTTCTAAACTTCAGTCATTTGTGTACCAGCCTCATAATTTTTGTTATGTTCATAGAATGTTTATTTTAATGTATACTGAATACTGTTTCTGTAATCTTTCTCAATTTTTAAATTTGAGTCTAATGTCACTACTGTACTATTAGTATCACTTTCTATAAGTGGAAATAATTCAGAAATATAAATGTGTAGTCATTAAAATATATTATCACCTAAATAACATGCCACTGGTGACATGTTAGTAGATTGAGCAGCATGTTGGGAGACACTGTCCTGTATGATTGTCATTTCAGATTTTTAGACATTTAATTCTCTTAAAACACAATTTAGGTGTATATTAAACTCAGGGCAGAAATTACTTCTGGTTTGTCCATCCTCGTTTTACCAGTATTTAGTACTTGGCACAAAACAGGCATTTAATAAATATTGAATGGCAAATTAATGAGTGGTCATGTCTTTGCATATTAATTCTCTAAAATACTGCTTGGTAGTAAGAATTAAATAATAAAACTCAAGCAGTAAATGAAAGTACATTTTGCCCAGCATATGTTTGTATCCCCAGTCTTGAGAACAGTAGGTAATAAATGCGTAGCATTCCTATTAAACTTCAGTGAGCATGTTTCTAGCTCACGGAAGGGTACTGCAATGTGAGAAAGAGAAGCGGGCATGAGGCAGTAAGGAGCAGCTCTAATGATTGGGAAGAGTGAGGAGAGAAAGTAAGGGAGAAGTAAAACTTGAAATACATATCTTTGGGGGCGCCTGGGTGGCGCAGTCGGTTAAGCGTCCGACTTCAGCCAGGTCACGATCTCGCGGTCCGTGAGTTCGAGCCCCGCGTCGGGCTCTGGGCTGATGGCTCAGAGCCTGGAGCCTGTTTCCGATTCTGTGTCTCCCTCTCTCTCTGCCCCTCCCCCGTTCATGCTCTGTCTCTCTCTGTCCCAAAAATAAATAAACGTTGAAAAAAAATTTTTTTAAAAAAAAATAAAAAAAAAAAAGAAATACATATCTTTGTCAGGAGATCTGAGCTAACCCTGCAACCTTGTTCAGCAACAAAATAGAACTAAATTCAAGGCTAACTGTACATGTGAAAATTGTTTCAGTAGAGAAGGCTCTGCTCCATTAATAGTTACTTGCAAATCACCAATACTAATGACCAGATTCTTCTAAAATAGCAGAGATACTCTGTAATATCCCCTCATGGCCTTTCTTCCAATACACTCACTTCTAAAGCTGAAATCCCAACCTGGTTTCTTTTGTCCATGCACTTAAGAAATGACATAATCAATTTTCTGCATCATTTGGGTTAGAAGAAAAGACTGTACAAAGCTGAAATGAGCATAGCATTTTAGCCCCATTGATAATCAGAGATTCATCAGTTAGGGAGGCTCCTGAAATACAAATAGGCTGTTTCACAAAACCTAAGAGGCCTAAGTAAATGGAAGCAATCCACATCAGCTATCTGTCAGGAAGTCCGTGGTTAGCTTATTTGACCACTAACAATTATTTTGACAGCAGGAATTACTGACAGTCGGAACTAACTCTTCGGAAGAGGAACTATGGAGGCAAAACCATTTTTAGTTCAGAAATAATGTTGAAGTTTTACAGTGATATAAAACATATATATTTTTTGCCTATTACCTAATCTGAAAGAACGGTTTGCACCTTGTTTTAGGGAAGGGACTCTGGGCTTATATCTCTTTAAAAAAAACTTATTTATTCATTTATTCAAAAAAATTGTCTCTTTCAAAATTGAACATAGACAAAGAGAAATTTAACAAGAAAATGAAAGGAATATATACTTCCAAGAATTTGGAGTTAAATGAGACTGAAGTAGGAAGGAAGTAGATTCTGTTGAGCTGAAGTGGACTGATTTGAGGGAAAAGACTCTAAAAAGCAGCAGGTCTTCCCTTCAACACGAAGGACACCATCATGCCTGGTCACTACAGCAGGGACTATAATGCAGGCATGGGAAGTGTAAAAGAAAGGGCTGTCCTACCTTGGCGAGTGGAATCTCCAGGGATGGCATAGGGCTATCAAGATGGAAGTTGGGTTCCTATGTTCATCATCACACTACAGCTGTGATAATGCTGTGCTATCTAATCATTTACCAGGGTCTCAGTCAAAGTACCCAGAAAACCAGGAGTTTTATGAGCAGGGGGCACTCTGTAAGACAGCTCCTCTATGAGCAAAGGAAGAGATTTGGATTGGCATTGGATGTTCTCATCATTCAACAGTCTGAACAAGGAGAATAAAGGGCTCACACTATTTGGGAGTAGTAATAAGCCTCTGGAGGAAAATATATGAGACTCAAGATACATAGATCTCTTTGTTTTTAGACACTTTGGCCAATCTCAGCCTGTGTCTGTTTAGATGAAGGAACACACACGTGAAAGTCAGGCAAACATGAAAATTTAAGTGACTTTGTTTAAATCTCATGATTTCCTTTTGCCTTGTTTGTTTTTTCCCCATATGTTCAACACGCTATCTACCTGGCAAGATTTTTTTTTGAGGGTTGACTGGGATAACATGTGAAACCCATTAAAAAGTAGCATAAATGGTGTATATTCTTGGAAATATGGAGCATGTTGCTGTGTGAGTGCCATTGCTATATGTTGGAGATGAATGAGATTTTAGTCAGGTGTGGGTAGGTTGTACCTATAGTATTAAAGATCCTAAAATCTCAGCAAAAAGGTTGTTTTTCTGTTCATATTCTATGTCCATCCCAAGAAGAGGAGGAATGTGCCCCACATCATCCTCACTTAGGAACTCAGGCTGATCTTTAGAGCCCCTGGAAATTGCTGGACATTGTGATGGGGAAGGGGACATGTGTGTCTTGAATGCTCTGCCTAGAAGTGACACATGCCACTTCCTAATTGGCTTCCTGCATTCACATGGCAATCCTAGCTTGTGTCCAGAAGAAGAGCTAGAATTCTATGGTGAGCAGCACTAAAGATTGTCATACGTGGTTTCTTGTCATTATTTGCAGTTGGAGGCCTTCCACAACAGAGAAGCCATCTAGATATTTCTCCTATGACTAGTACCGCTACATTCTTCCTATATAGCCTTCAACAACCAAGTAGACTTTTTTGAGTTTATGTTTTCCCAGTTTTGAGGAGTTGCTGGCACTAAAAAAATTAGTAGCTGTCTAGCAGAATATTTTAGTTTGGGGCAGAGAAAAGCAGCAATTGTGTAACATCCCATTTTTGTTTTCTTTGCCAAACAGATATTGATGAGTGCTCTGATGGCTTTGTTCAGTGTGACAGTCGTGCTAACTGCATTAACCTGCCTGGATGGTACCACTGTGAGTGCAGAGATGGCTACCATGACAATGGGATGTTTTCACCAAGTGGAGAATCTTGCGAAGGTCAGTACAAGGAGAACCGGAGTTTATAAGAACACCTTTTGAACTTGAGGAATATACAGTAAGATGTAAATAGTAGACATTGATCTAATGTTGAAGTTATTGGGGTGCCTGGGTGGCTCAGTCAGTTAAGCATCTGACTTTGTCTCAGGTCATGATCTCACAGTTTATGAGTTTGGGCCCCACGTCAGGCTCTGTGCTGTCAGCTCGGAGCCTAGAGCCTGCTTCAGATTCTGTGTCTCGCTCCTTCCCCCCCCCCCCCTCAAAAAGTAATAAAAATTTAAAAAATTCATGTTGAAGTTATTGGTGGCTTTTGCTGTGTGTTTATACAACAATTGGAAACATGTTAAAATCTAACCTTCACTTACTAATTATGATAATTAATTGATTTTTAGATATGTTAAATTTGTGACACTAAGCCAGTTCTCTATGGATACTTGTAACTGTTGAAGGGTGTTTTTAGGATGAATAAAATAGTATCAGATGAAAATTTTAAATGGCAGCATGCATAAATCTGAACCAAAAAGAGCTAGAAAAAAAATAGATGAGGAAAGCAAGATAAAAGGAAAATAGAGGTAGAGGTAATATGATAATGCTGTGGATATGATAATGCCAAGGATAATATTCACAATACACACTACTCTGGACTATTCCTAACATACCACTTGGATGGCAAAGATATTTACTGAATGTTGAATGTTAGACATAGAAGTTATGACCCCTGCTTCAAAGAAGATTTCAATCTAATAGGAGCGAAAAATTCAATCAGATTATATTCAGTTATTTACCATTAATTTTGAACTATTTTCAGTGAATTGACAACTCTGTTCCTCTATACTCTCTATTGAAGGGCATGATTTTTCAAAAGCAGGCAGAATATACAAAGCCCAGTGAGCAATTGCCAGGGAAACCACCCACACCAGAAGGATTGGCCATCAGAAGTTTGGCACAGGAATGGAAAACACAGCAAACCACAAGAAGTTATTATTTTCTCCATTTGTATTTACACCTTCATAGAGTAACAGCCTACGAGAATAATGTGACTAAAGTGACACAGTCAGTGAAAGCCTTGGAGAATCTAACTTAACGGTACTTGACACTTAAATGATAAGATGTCTTTTATTCTTGGACCTCAAAGGGTTTTCACACAGAGAAAAGTGAAGCTGACTTGGATGACAGATGTTTTCAGTGTGCTTTGCACTTTGCTGGCAGCTCCAGAGCTCTGGACCTTCAGCAGAGGGGTCTCTGGATTTTTTGCATAGAGTGGAGATGCTGTTGCCTTGCCAGGGGCTAAAACCTGGCATTTGCAAATAACCACCTAACTGTGGGCTGAGGGCTTTGCCTTGCACTTGTGATTGTCCCAGAGTGAACAGTTCCAGCCCTGTAGAGAATTCCAGGAGGCAGATCAAGCAGTGTGATTTTGTACTTCCCTGATAAACTGCTTTGCCTGTATTCTGCAGTTTATCGTGGGAAGTCTACTGTTTTTGTTTAAAAACTCTACCTTTTTGTTAAGATTGTCTTTTGCTTTAAGTTACACACATGTAGAATGAATATAAGCCGATTATAAATCGTTCAAATCATACACAAATACTTAGATTAAAGCTGAAAATGCATCTTAATTTCATCTCTCCCCTTCCCCCATCCTTTCCACTTCTCTAGGGGTAACCTGTGTTTACTTTTGCCTGGTATCCTCAAACACCCTTTTCTGTGCATCAGAATGTGAACAGCAAAAACACATACCTCTGCCCACTATCTCACTTTACATTTGCAACGGCGCTCCCTCACTATCTTTTAAATTTTTGACTGCAAATCTCAAGAGGGCTGTATTAGTTATCTGTTGATGCATAACAAATTACACCCAAAACGTAGCAGCTGAAAACAACCAAAATTATGTCACAGTTTGTATGGGTGAGGAATCTGTGCACAGCTTACCTAGATGCCTCTGGTTCATGGTTTCTCATGAGGTTGCATGAGTTGTTGGTCAGGGATGTGTTTCACCTTGCAGAATTGTCTGGGGTGAGAATGGGGGGAGCCACACCCTGTTTCCAAGATCGCTCATGTGGTTCTTGGCTGGCCTGGTTTCCTTAACACATGAACCACTCTACGGGGCTGCCTCAAGACATGGGAGCTGGCTTCCCCTCGAATAAGCAAGTGCCCATGATCTTTCTATAACTCAGTCTCAGATGTGTCATTTCATTGCTTCTGTGTTTGTTAGAAGTGAGTCAGTAGGTGTAGCCTGCCCACATTCAAGGGGAGAAGATGCAAGAGCGTGAATATTAAATGGTAAGAATCACAGGGGACTGTCCTATAGGCTACCTGCTACAAAGGCCATCAGCTTTGCCAAAGATTCCTATTTTATTTCCTTGGTTACTTTCCCCTGCAGCTCTCTAATACCACCATTTCACACCTTCTGTCATCTCAAATCTCAGGTACCACTACCTTTCTCATCATTCTCTGTTGATGGCCCTGCTTCTTATTTAACCAAGAAAGCAGAACTTCATTTCTGCACCAGGAGTTACACTAGACAACTCGTATTTATATCTTTATTTGCTGCTTTCCCTCCCTCCCTCCTGTTTCACTAAGTTTCATTTCTCCCTCCATAGTACCTTACCTATCATCCCTTCTCACCTGCTTGAGGTTTTCGCCTTTGTACTCCCCACTTTCTCTTCCATATGACAAATACTCTTTTTCTCTCCCATCATTCTCATCAGCACACAAACAGCCTGGAGGAGCAGCCATCTTTTACAAATGAAATAAAAACAAACAAAAAGTAACTTCCCCAATATCACCTGATCCTCCAAACATTTCCCACATTTTTCTGCTCCCTTTTAGAGGAAAATTCTGAAAGAATCTTTTATATTTCTTGTCTCCATTCTCTTGCTTCCAACAATACTTTAATCCCACTACCCCCACTGAATGCTTTCCTTTCAAGATTATTGACCTTTTCCACGTTGCCAAATCTGCTGCTCAGTTAGCGTCTCTTTGCTCGACAGCTCAAGCATTTGAACCAGTTGATCATTTCTTCCTCTCAAAACAATTTTATTCACTTGGCTTTGAGGATACCACTCTTTCCTGTCTTTCTCTAATTTTTAATATTTTATTTTTGCAAGAGAGAGTGAAAGCAGGGGAGGGGCAGAGAGAGGGGGGGACAAAGGATCCAAAGTGGGCTCCATGCTGCTCACAGCAGAGAGCCCGATGTGGGTCTCCAACTCACGAAACTGAGATCATGACCTGAGCTGAAGTCAGATGCTCAACTGACTGAGCCACCCAGGTGCCCCTCCTGTCTTTCTCTTACCCTATGGGTCTCTCCTTTACCTCTCCAGAAGACTACATGTTCCAGTATCACGGGGCACTTGGCAATCTTCTCTATCCATTCTGAAACTGAATCAACCACATTAGTTGCAGATTCATATATATCGTTACCTACTCGGTATCTAACTTGGATTTCTTAAGGACAACTCAGGATTACTGACTAAAATACAACTCTTTTATTTAGTCTCTAATTCTTACAGGCCCCTAAACCACAGACCCAGACCAACATCTTGGAGTCATTGTTTCTTTCTTTTCTTTATACTTCATATCCAACATATCAACAAGTCTCATAATTTCCATTTTCAAAATATATTCCTGATCTGACCACTTCTCACATTGTCTACTGTTACCATGTTGGTCTAAGCCATCATTATCTTTTGTCTGAATTACTATAGCTTTCTCCAAACTGGTCTCCCTACTTCCACCCTGGACTCCCCTAGAGTCTTTTTTCTATAGCACCCAGAATGATTTCTTAAAGTCAGAAGTGGGAGCATGCTCCAATTCTGTTCCAATGCCTGGAGCCTTTCCATCTCTCTTCAGAGTAAAATCCAAACCCCAACAGTGGCTTACAAGGGTCTACATGTTATGGGTACTTGGCTTTCTTGCTATGTCACAAATGTACCAAACGGATTCCCTTCTCATGTGCTGTTCTTTTTTTCTTTTTTGGAAGGTCCTTCTCCAGATCTTTGCATTCTTCTTTCATATAATTCAGATTTCCTCCAAAATGGCTTCTCCTGGACCCCCAACTTAAAATAGCATCCTTCTCTAACGCTCTTCACTTAATTTGCTTCCCTTTTCTTCACAGAAATTATGTTCTTCTGAAATAATTGTATATATTATTTGTTAACTTGCTTATTATCTTCCATAGACTATATAATTTTATATATATATATATAAAATTTATTGTCAAATTGGCTAACATACAGTGTGTAAAGTGTGTTCTTGGTTTTTGGGGTAGATTCCCATGGTTCATTGCTTACATACAACACCCAGTGCTCATCCCAACAAGTGCCCTCCTCAGTGCCCATCACCCATTTTCCCCTCTCCGCCGCCCCCTCAATCCATCTCAGTTCTCTGTATTTAAGAGTCTCTTGTGGTTTGCCCCCCTCCCTCTCTGTTTGCAACTATTTTTCATCCATCCCTTCTCCATGGACTGTAAGCCTTAAGGGTCATGGATTTTGTTTGCGTGTCAGCCACCAGTGCCTAGAACAATGCTTGTCACATGGTTGATAATATACTGATTTATCTAATGTAAAAGGTTGAGATGGATAAAATGAGTGAGATATGCAGGTAATATTTAATCATAAGTATGTTAGGAACATAACCTGTGCTAGAAGTAGATACATAGTAGGATATGTAATACATATGTCACCTGGTAGAACTAAATATATAAAGTAGTGATCAGGACAAAATGACAAAACATAATTAGTGCATTCGTGAGTGTTCAGAAAATAACAAGGAAAATTAAACTAGCCGCTGAAAATAACACATGAGAAAGATGAAAATAGGGAAGTAAAGGATTGTATAAGATGCCTATGCAAAAAAGACTTTTCAAGGAAATACTATAAACACAGAAGTAGTAGAAAATCTTATTTAAAAAAATATGACTCTGGAAGGATGACTCTACTGTTATCTTCCAATAGAATTTATAATAATTATCATAAATATCTATGACTTTTTTAGAAGACAATGCTCTGAAGGATTCCTTTTTAAAAAAAACCTATGTTATATAAAAAAAGACTAAAATCCTTCTTCTAAACAACTATCCATTTACTGTAATTTCAGTGATTCGTAGAATTATAATAGTATTTAGAAGGATACAATTTTAAAATTGTGATTATATCTGAGCAGGTACCATTTTTCTGTTGCTGAGGAAAAAAAAAAAGGCACTTCAAAGTGGACAAAGCCACAGCAGTTGGTTTACAATTACTCTGAAGATATGAATAAATATATTTGAAGACATGAATAAATAATAGTGTACTCCTTCACCACTTTTTAGGCTGCAGTTGAGTAATCTACAACATACATGTTTATAAGCTGCATTCATACAAATTATATGCTTTTTTGCTCATCCATTTATCTCAGAGGTGTAGATATTTAATCCCCAGATAATGTGCCTTTACCATTTCCCTTTACCATAATTTCTACTATACCTGAAAATATGTCTCTCTCTGAGAATAAAGCCCAGTATTTTTTTTCACACAAGAATATTTTATTTGCAGGCCCCCTTTTCTCCTGATTGCTTTAATTTCTGGATTATTTTTAAGCTTGGTGAGGTTTTTGAACTTGTAAGGCCAAAAAAATAATGTTTATGGGATAGCTTCTTTTGAGTATTATGTTCAAATTAAATACTGTAAATTCTTAAGCTAAATCAAGAAAAAGGACAAAAATGAAATGAATCAAATTCACCTAAACACGTAGTTCTGAATATATGCACAAGTACCTTGAGATACTTTGCCAGATATCTGCTGCATAGAAATATAAAGGAGGTATGGTCACTGCTCTCAGCTTGTAGAAGAGATAAAATACGTACCACAACTGTCATACAAGATAGAATGTACTGAGTTTCTTAACAGAGAAGAAAGCTACAAGGTTAAAAATAATACATACTTGAGAAAAATATAAATTCAGATCCATGAGGGAAAAAAAAGGAGAAATTATTTCCAATTTGGAACAAGAAGGGCTTGAGTGTCTACCATTTGTATTAGGGCTTCAAATATGATGTGATTATTGGCAAGTTGAGATAGAGAAAGAGATGCAAGCCAAAGAAGTAGCTTTAAATGCCTTGCTAAGAAGTTTGAACTTTACTCTGAAGGATTATTTTTGAGAAAGGAAATGAGGAAAAAATATATCTTAACCAAATCCATATTTGGGCCCAGTGCTATTTTCTGAACACCAGACCCATATATCCAACTACTTACCAGACAGCCCTACTTGGAAGCCCAGAGGAAAGTGTAATTCAACACGTCCTGAACTAACTCATGTCTTTCTTCAGCCTGCCCCCCACTTTCACTCCACAGTGAAGCCTTTCTCTTCTTTCTCTAAATAGCATCAGCCACATTTTCCAAGCCAGAAATCTAAACATCATTCATGACCACTTCCTCTCCCTGATCTTTGAAGTTAACAAATCACTAAATTCCTTTATCTTTGCTGTGTCTACTTTGAAAGATTCTCTGTGTTTCTGTGTACTTCCACACTGCTAGCAGTCAGTACAGCACTGTCCTTAAGAGCTCACAATTGAAGCCTGACTGCCTGGGTTCTCACCTGGGCTCTGTACCCCAGTAGATGAGTGACCTTGGGAAAATTATGCAACATTTCTATGCTTCAACTTCCTGATCTATAAAATGGGGATAATAACTGTACCCTCCGGTTGTTGTGAGGAATTTAAATGAATCATTATATGGAAGTGCTTAGAATCTGGTACATACCAACCACTATGTAAGTGTTTGCTTTTATTATAAAACCATTGCTTGCCTGGACTACAGAAACAGCCTATTAATTGATCTCCTTGCTGTAATTTTAATCCACTCAAATATCTTTTCCAAAATAAAGCCAAGAGAATCTTTTTAAAATAGATATCTGATTATGCTTTTTTTTTTTTTTGGCAGTTCCCTTAAATGACATTTTATTGTCTTTATAGATTTCAGATTTCTTAACATGACCTTTACTTGGGCCCGGAGTGCCTCTGTCTACCTACTCTGTTCCTCCTAGACATTCAACTCGTTCCCTCTAACAAATTTTGCTGACTGTAAACATTGGGCCTTCAAATATACTCTTACTACCTCTTACTAGACTGCCCTTGACTTTCTCTTGCTTACCCAAATCTTATTCATAGTTTAATTGCCACTAGAATGTATATGTGGGCAGGAGAAAGATCCAGAAAGAACTATTAATGTGATAGGAAGTGAGTAAATAAAATTTATTGGGGAGAGGGAATGAACTATATCAAATGCTGCTGCTAGATCAAGTCAGGTGAGAAATGAGAATGAGACTTGACCACTAGATTGATTTAACAACATGATTTCTTTAATAGCTTACTAAAGGAGTTATTAGTATTCTTAAAGTTGGAATTTTTATGTATTATAGTAGGTTTCTCAAAGCAGAATTTACAAGCCTTTGTATATTTATTTTAGGAATTTTACATTATAATAAAACTATATCTAACAATTCCAAAACTCTATACTACCAGTCAAGAATAGTCTCTTCATTGGGGAACCCAGTATAGATAACAAGCAGGAAAAAAAAAAAAAAGGTAAGTTCAAGTTAATTCAAATCCCATTGTATAGCGAAAGGTAATCATTGGTTCACAATGATTATCTGCCTACACATTTCTTCAGATATGGCAAGTACATATCAACCTTTGCTGTTACCTTTTGCTCTATTTCTTTATTATAAATGTACTTTATTTCAGAGCACATGTTCTTTTTTGTGGCTGGACACCTCTTCTTTGTCTTCTGCAACAAATCCCAGGACTGTCTCTGCCTTTATTAAAAACAAATGCATTACCTGACGGCAGAGCTTTTGTTGTTATATGTCAAGCAAAATGAAATGATTGTTAAAAATCTAATCATTGCCATTAATGGAATGATATTCATATAGTGGATATTTAAAGGGTTATATAGTAAGAAGTATTTGCAGAGTTTGTGGTCAAAGAGACCAAATAACTATGGTTAATGCTTTTCCTGCTTACTGTGATTCTTCATTATAAGAATATTTAATAGGAGACAATGAGTAAGTCATCAAATATAACTTATTCCGAATAGACCAAATATAGAGCTATTTTATAAAATTGTATAAAATTTCACTTTTTGCTCTTCTTTCTCTAAATAGCATCAGTTAAATTTCTCTGATCTGAAAAAATTATATATTTATATATAATAACTATACACACACACACTAATGTGCTTTTTTAAAAATGTGAAATATATCCTCATTCTAGCTAATAGTTCTGCTTTTAATCACACTCTATAATTATAAACATTGTTATCCTTGATAAATCAAGCTATAATAATGTGTTCACTATAGTTATAACAGTCTTTTCAGCCATTGTCTCAGTTCATTGATTTTGTTTATATGGAAATTAATAAAAATCAAGGCAAATAGAAATATATAGCTTATTTTGGGGAATGCATATATAACAGAACTTAATATTTAAGAATTTAAATATGGCTAAAATATAATCTTGACTTGTCCATGTCTTTAATAATGTTGAAAGCAAACCATTTAAGAGAGATATCTACTAAAGTCTATCTTTAAAATTTTCTAAGAAAAGCAGTGTGCAGTTCCCCCAGTTAAAAGCCATCCATTCCATCTTCTTTCTAACCCACTTTTCTGGTGTGATTTAATTCTTTCTTTCTTGACCTTTACTCAGAGGAAACAGATGAAGTAGGAAATAACTGCTTACTGCCACTCCTACAATATCCTTGAAATGTATTTTGGCTTGTGACCTTTAAATTATGGGGATAAATAAAATGAATCACATCTCTTCTTATGGACCTGATCTGTGGGGTCAAGATATGTTTGCTTTTCATCTGTATGGAAATGCTTTAGGCTGTGATTGCCATGGAATAGGTGAGGTCAGGTGAAGAATGGCCCGTTGCCTGTTGAGTCAGGCAGGAGACAAAACAATCATCTGAAATGGAAAAGTTAAGAAGTGGTAGATTATTTGTGAGAGAGATGGTGATTGCTGATGGTCACTTGCCCTCTGTGGGTGGGGGGCAAGATGTGAGGACAGCATGAAAATGCCTGGGCAGAACACTGGGAGCTTACCTGTGGGTGACAGGGCTGTGAGAATAGGGCTTAAAGCTGAATAAAATGCCTCAGAAGTCCCATGACATTTTATCTCCCACTAACAAAGGATTTTGGGTAAACACCATTTTAACATTGAGGATGATTTTTCCCAATGAAAATTCACAGGCACTTTTAGAATTTCATCTGCCAATGATTTTTGTTTGATGAATTGAGTTCTAATCTTACTTTCAAAAAATATAAGTGTTTCATAAAGCCTGATGGTATTTACAGAGATATAAAAGTTGAGAATCTAACCAGGGTTATCTGCTGTTTGAAATCAAGCATGATGATGTTTTCCTGTGAAATCCCTAGATCATTAACATTGCTTTAGTCAGCATTTAATAGGAAATGCATGCCTGTAAGATGAAAGTTAATTTACAGTTGAATGCTTCACTTCAGAGACAACTTGTCTGATTCAAACCCAGCTTATCCTAAGCACATTGCCTGCTGCCTTTTCTTGGCTGTAGATATCGATGAGTGTGGGACTGGGAGGCATAGCTGTGCCAATGATACCATTTGCTTTAACTTGGACGGTGGATACGATTGTCGATGTCCTCATGGAAAGAACTGCACAGGGGACTGCATCCATGATGGAAAAATCAAGCACAATGGTCAGATTTGGGTGTTGGAAAATGACCGTTGCTCTGTCTGTTCATGTCAGGTTGGTATAAATAAAAAAAATTGTAATCATTTTTATTAGGATGTAGTTTGCATATATTTTAAGTGTACAGCTTGATGAATTTCAACAAATGCATGCATCTACTTAACCACTGTCACGTTTAGTAGAAAAGGACATTTCCATCCACTCAAATGTTATCTCTGTCCTTTCATAGTTAGTCCCATACTCTCAGCCCAAAGGAAACACTGATTTTGGTTACTGTAGGTTAGATTTCTTTATTCTAGAGCCCTATCTAGTAAGTAGATAGGCTTCTTTCTCTCAGTATTATGTTTTTTGACATCCATTTATGTTCATTGCATATGTCAGTAACCCATTTCTTTTTATTGCTGAATAGTATTCCATTATATGGAAATGCCACAATGTGTTTGTTTATTCACATGTTCGTAAAATTTTGTTGCTAACTATGCAAGTACTTCTGTAGTAACAATATCATATTTGAATGAATGCATGGATGAAGCCAAAATGGACATACTATGGCCTATAAGTGAGAACTATCTATTTGGATTATGTTTCAGTTTTAGAGGAATGTTCTACTTTGTTACCCTGTTGATAATAGAGATATATTATAGTTAGGTAAATAACTTTATGTGCCGAGGGCTCAATTATTATGGAAGACATTGATAAGAGTGTGTACCAAAACTTAAGGTCTAATATGTCCCATAAACTTAACAATAGGTAAAGCTTGTTGACTACTAAATACAAATACATATGCCCTGACACAAAAGAAATTGAGGTAATATTCTAATCACTATACTAATCAACAAGTACATGTGTATTTATGTATGCATACCCATGTTTATATAGACATAAGGACTGTGTAGTGGTTATTTCATGCTGGTCGTTTCTGGAAAATTTCTGGCCACGAAATTGGAAGTTCTCCAGCTTGGGTAATTTCTGTGTGATAACTACAAAATGTAACTTTAAATCTATTACACTGATGTTAGTATATTGAGAAATGGAGGCTTTGGGGAACTGCTTTCATTTTTTCCTTCTCATACAGAATGGATTTGTAATGTGTCGTCGGATGGTCTGTGACTGTGAGAATCCCACGGTTGATCTTTTTTGCTGCCCTGAATGTGACCCAAGGCTTAGCAGCCAGTGCCTCCATCAAAATGGGGAAACCTTATACAACAGTGGTGACACCTGGGTCCAGAATTGCCAACAGTGCCGCTGCCTGGTGAGTTTAGCTACAGGAAGTAGAGGAAAAGTTCGGGCCCAGAATCTAACTAGGGAAACAATCTTGCCCTCCTGCATCCGCCAATAATCAGGACCTGGCCATAGTGCTGGCAGTTACAAAAAGTGAACCTGTTTAGGATGACAAGATGGTAGGCATGCAGTCAGGACCTGTGAAGGCACATCCTAGACTACATGTGGTGTGCCATGACGTGTATGTCTTTCCAGAGCTTGGAAGAAGAAAATACTCTCCTAGCATCCGCAATCCCATTCAGCCTCGGTCTAGCAGCATTCATGAAAAATATCATTGTTTTGTCCAAATAGAACTTTTATTAATCCATTTCTATCAGTCATGCTCAGAATTAAAAACAAACAAAAAACAAAAAAACAAAAAACAGAAACAAAAACACAAGCACATACTTTTTTTTCCCCCTTCTAAATATTTTTACCATCACTGCTATTCTGGTGGCCACCCTGTTTTATACATGATATGGATTTGCAAAAAATATTTATTAGAATATTAGAATTGAATGTATATGTTTATAAAAGCTTTATTGGAAGCAATAGGTAAAAAAGAAAATGAAGACTTGATCAAGAAAACACCAGTATTTTTTCATTTGACCAAATTTTTGTTTCTTTCTGGTAGTGTAAATGAAAAGGGAAATTGGTCTATGTATCTTTACAGAAGAAAGTTTCACAGATGCTCCTTTTAAAGTCATGGCTAGTTTCCTTTCTATTTGTGTGAGGATATTTTGAAGGCAATGCTTTTTTTTGTTGCTTCCTTTTTATACTTTCAACCCAAAAATCAATTGAAAGAGCAAGGTCAGTTTTCTGTGCCTGAAGGCTGCTTTCATTTCCAAGACCATGAGATTCAGAATTATGAAGAAAATAGGAAACAGGTGAGAACTACATTTTAAAAAGATCAAATTCACACAATTTTCCCATGTGGAATAAAGAAGACTGAAATCAGTTCCTGGTTGTTGTTGTTGTTGTTTTCTCCAAAGTCCCTAAACTGAGAAACATAAAAATGAACAAAGAAAACCTGACAAATTCCCTTCATATTTCAGTTTATTTTCTTGTAAATGGACAAAACTTTCTTTATGCAGGAGGGAATGAATGAGAAGGTAGAGGGGAAAATTTTTTAAATGAAAAAAAGCACCTAATACGCAAACCCTCTTCCATAGTAAATAATAATTCTTTGTCAGGGAAAAGATAGGAGCTTGTTTTATGAGAAAGGGCTGTTGCTTTTGTTCATTGTTGTTCTTGTTTAATCCTTGAGCACTCTTAAAGTCCAGTTGCAGTATAGACCTCAGCACTGTGATAGGGCTTTTGTCGATTCCCTGCCAGATTCACGGCTGTGAAGGTGTGAGTGTAAATATCCATCAGATGAATGGAGTATTTAGTAAACGCTGTGCTCCCTCTCTCCCTGCCTCCCTCCATGTCCTCCCTTCCTCTCCCTTTGCTCTTGCACATCTGCTTTCTTTACAGCAAGGGGAAGTTGACTGTTGGCCTCTGCCTTGCCCAGAGGTGGAGTGTGAATTCAGTGTCCTCCCAGAGAATGAGTGCTGCCGGCGTTGTGTCACTGACCCTTGCCAGGCCGACACCATTCGTAATGACATCACCAAAACTTGCCTGGATGAGATGAATGTGGTTCGCTTCACTGGGTCCTCTTGGATCAAACATGGCACCGAGTGTACTCTCTGCCAGTGCAAGGTAAAGCCTATTAAATGCAAGTAGGGAGGGGTACCTGGGTGGCTCAGTCGGTTGGGCGTCCGACTTCGGCTCAGGTCATGATCTCGCGGTCCGTGAGTTCGAGCCCCACGTCAGGCTCTGTGCTGACAGCTCAGAGCCTGGAGCCTGTTTCAGATTCTGTGTCTCCCTCGTTCTCTGACCTTCCCCCATTCATGCTCTGTCTCTCTCTGTCTCAAAAATGAATAAACGTTAAAAAAAAAAAATTTAAATGCAAGTAGGGAACTTTTGGCCAGCTGTAACCCAGGGCTCCTCGATATTACTGTGCTCAACCTGGCCAATGGGAAGCATTTTATTTTTCCAATTTATTGTTCAAACAGAGGTGCGAGGAGGGCCACTCAGCTTTATTAGTGCCCAGGCTAACCACCCTGTGCATCCTCAAAGCACATTCAGGGAGAAGGAGGTGCGTGATCAAAAAACCAGAATGATCAGTTATTTATGTCACCAGAACAAAAAGAACCTACTCAAATTGCCCTAAGGTATCTAACTGTACACATCTTAAAAAAAAAAAAATCTACAACACAAACTTCACGTTTCTTCTTTCATGATGGAAGACAATATTATTTTATTGATTTTTATCTGGTCCTTTTATGAGGTCTGTGAGATATATCGACAAAGTAAATATATTACATTTTCCAAAGTGAAAATCAATATGGAAAAAATGGGCATATTTCTTGGTTCGATGTGGTCAGTTGCATTGGGTTAAAAAATTTAAGATCTGTTGTTTACTATATTTTATTCCTACAGTTGGAGAAAAATCATTATAAAGATTTTTCTTCTTATTCTCATCGGAAAATAGAGCACATGCCTTTTACTTCAATGAGAACAAAAATACAGATAATGTAGACAGTATACAGAGTTCATACATACTAGCAGAGTTGAAAGCATTCTACTTGATTATTGTTCCTACAAATATTTGATTTAGTGGTCACTGTATTTCATAGTCATAATTTTTGAATCAACACTAAAACTAAGTAAATAATCTGAAGGCTTAACAACAACATAAGAAAGCAGAGATTCAGATTTTTTCCAACGTAGCATAGTCAGATAACTATAACTACACTGCTTTTTAAAATGAACAATTCCATTAATTTTTTTCAGTAGAGCAATTTAATTCAGATTCACTTGACACAAATTCTTACCAGAGTGGCTTGATGTAACAGGACAAAGAAATATAAAATGCTTTAAGCTTTGAGATAGTATTATCTATTTCAAACCAAAATTTCTGTCTCTTTCAATCAGTGTAATTTTTGTCAATCAAGCAAAGCTTTTTGAGTGAACATTTAATGCGGTTTTTGAAAGTGCATTAGCAAATTTGAAAGTTACTGCTACTACTGAAAGTGACTAATGTATATGCAGTGCTTTAATATACATTTAATCTGAGTACATTTAGCAGTGCATATCTAGAAACTTTAGCATTAATAACCAACAGGGAAATACTTTCTGACATTTCATTATCAATTAAAGTTGAGTCCCTTTACTTTCTTAATCTAACTAAGACTATTGTTCCGAGAAGTGACAGCAAAAATATATACCAGGCAATAGGATGAAAAACACACCAAATATGGCTCACACAGATACTTCCAATAAGAAAAATGAATTCAGAAATAGCAAAACATGAAAGTGTTTTCTGAGTAAAGAGCATGAACAAGCTTGTCATTTACTGTCTTATAAACAACTAGTAGGATTTGGGGGCTCATGATAGGAATGTATTTCAGGAAATGTATTTTAGATTAGTTTCATTTTTTGACAAATAAATGCAGATTCTCAGAAGTTACTATTTGATGCTATTCCCGTTTTCCCTCATTAAATATGAGTTATAAAAATATGCTCTATTTTACCAAATCTGTCCCAAATACAAATTTTTATTATGTGTATTTTATGTTATTCTAAAAATAAAATGTATGCCAAACAGGCTCCAGATATTGCATTGGAGGTGAGCTCTCTTCACAATTTGGGGTTTTCAGAACGCCATTTTTATTTATTATCTCCCTGTCCTACCCACCCTATGAGTTATTTGAATATTTTAGTCAATGAAGACAAATTGTGCTGGTATTCTGCTGGTGCCAGGGTTGTAATGATAAACAAAACAGACACAATTGTTCCTGGAAATTATTGCTTAGCACCTTATTGTCTAGAGCTATACCATCCAATATGGTTGTCCATAGCCAGATGTTGCTATTTAAGTTAATTAAAATTAAATAAAATTAAAGCTTCAATTTCTCAGTCATGGTGGCCACATTTCAACTGCTCAATAGCTATAATTGGCTAGTGGCTGTCATATTAGCACCTATAAAAAACGTTTCTGTCATCACAGGATGTTCTGCTGGACAGCACTGGTCTAGAGGTGAAGAATGCAGCATCTAGAGTAAGGCTACCTGGATTCAAAGCCTGGTCAACCACACTAGCAATGTGACTTCAAGGGATGTTCATTAATTTCTCTGTGGTTCAGTTTGCTCACCTGAAAAATGAGAATATTAATAGGGATAATTTTAGTACCTACTTGGGATGGTTACTATAAGAATTGAAAAGATCCATAAAAAAATGTTTCCTACACATTTCATACACAGAGCAAACATTCAATGTTAGCTATTATTGGTGGTGGTAGAGTAAATAGATAGTACTCAAGTTATGAAACAGATAAAGATGACATTCTAAACTGTGATGGATACTCTGAAGGAGACGTGCACTGTGCTAAGAGACTGTACAACATGTGTACCAGTTCTCTCCTTAGCAAATGACATTGAAGATAAGAACTGAAGAATTAGGAGTTGGCAGAGGGGAATTTTTTAAAGATGTCTTTTTATTAAAGATGTCTTCAGTTTTAATTTTCTGAGGAAAGAAAGAAAGAAGGAAAGAAAGAAAGAAGGAAAGAAAGAAAGAAAGAAAGAAAGAAAGAAAGAAAGAAAGAAAGAAAAAAGAAAAGAAAAGAAAAGAAAAGAAAAGAAAAGAAAAGAAAAGAAAGAAAAAAGTTCCTCCATTCAGAAGTTAAAGTCTTGAGTCAAAAATGAATTACTAAGGTTGCTTTTCCTAAATCTAAGAGAGACCATGAATCCTTTGATGGGTCAGAGTAAGCTTTGAGCTTCAAACAATAAAGAGAGATGTGTCCAGTTGAGAAATAAATAGGAAGGGAGGAAGAGTTAGAGGGTAATTTCCTTTAGTAAATAATTACCAAATAGACCACTTGGAAACTGGAAACCAGGGAGCTACTTTTAATTCCTGGGGAGACTCTAGATGTAGTACTGAAATAATTGAGGTATGAAGAAAATTAGAGTTTTATAAGGATGAAGGTCCTAACTTCCTAATCATTATCAGAAACAGCAGACTTAAAGTTTTGAAAGTGGACCTCTGTACTAATATTAGAATAGATAACTAGATCTATCTATGGAAACAAATGCCCCATAAATGAGAACGTTAAAATGAAGATTTTCATGTATGATCAGGAGAGATTTGCAAATCAATAGAGGAAGAAAGGATTATTCTATATATATATTGGAATATCATATGCCAAAATCAATTCTACATGGAAGATATGTTAGATATTAAAAATAAAAAGAAAATGTAATAAAATATTAATCAAAATTCTGGAAGGGAGATGCCTTTTCTAACATAAAAGTGATAAAATATACCTCAAGGGAAATTTAGAGCATCTGTAGACAAATAAAATCACTAAATTACGAAGTCACAACTAGAGACTGGAAAAATAGTCTTCCAGAACATATGATTTCTTTATTAAATTAAAAACATGTAAAAATTAACAAGAAAAAGCATTTATTTCCCATAAATAAATAAGCAAAGAATGAATAAACAATTCACTAAAAAATGCAGCTATTAAAAAAGAGATTATACAACCTTTAAATTATTAAAATTCTAATGTAAACTAACATAATGAGTTATTATTTTCACATACTACAGTAAAAAAAAATTCACAATAATTTCCAATGCTGACAGAGCCATAACTGGAATTATAATTCTTATTTTTAGTGACATTGAAAAATACATGTCAACAGCTACACATACACCTCTTTGCCTACTCTCCATCCCAACTCAAACATCTTTTGTCCTATTAATCCCAGGTCTAAGAATATAACCTAAAGAAGCAATCTAAAATATGGAAGATGCTATGTGCATGACAATTTTCACCTCAAAATTATTTGTCATATAAAATCAAGGAAGAAACCAAGGTGTCCAAAAACAGAAAAACAGTTAAATAAGTTCTCGTAACTCTATATGATTCAATAGATCATATTATATTGTAATTATGTAATATATATAATTATATGATATTATTCAGCCATTGAAGTACTGCTTAAAATAAAAACTAAGCTAAAAATATATAATATACAGTTTAATTGCAAGAAGGTTGAAAATAAAAGAGTATGAAAATTAATTCTATGAAGATATACTAAATTATTGATGGTAATGGGATTTTTAAATATATGTTAATTACTCTATATACATATATCTATAATTGATATAATTTGTAAGCAGATTAATATATTAATTATATAGTAAATGATTAATAAATGAATAAAAACTAAATATATTGAAATAAATAATATTAAAATATACTATACATATGTGATATATGAATATATTACTGAAAATTAAAAGCCAACTGTCTTCTAATCTTGATATGTTGGGTTTAGCACAAAAATAGTGACAATGACTTTTTTATAACTTTTTAAAAATACAGAATAAATATAACCGGAAATAACAGGGTGTTAAGAAGGGGCACCTGCATGGCTCAGGTGGTTGAGTGTGCAGCTCTTGATTTTGGCTCAGGTTATGATCTCACAGTTCATCATATTGAACCCTGCCTTCAGCTCTGCATTGATGGTGCGCAGCCTGCTTGGGATTCTGTGTCTCCATCTTTCTCTGCCCTTCCTGCACTCTCTCTCAAAATAAATAAATAAATAATTTTATTTTTTATTTTTTAAAAATATTTTAAAATATTTATTTGTTTTTTGAGAGAGAGAGAGAGAGAGACAGAGCATGAGTGGAGGAGGGGCAGACAGAGAGGGAGACACAGAATCTGAAACAGGTTGTTATGTGTTATGACAGCACAGAGCCCGATGTGGGACTTGAACCCAGGACTGTGAGCCAAAGTTGATCACTTAACCGAGCCATCCAAGTGCCCCAGTAAATAAACATTTTTTTTAAAAAAACAGGGTGTTAAGGAAATTTACCGTATACTATGTAAAAATAACTAGTTTTTATAATTCATTATAGCAGGTTGTTACTATTCCTAATCAGACTAAATTTCAGTGGATCACCTTTGATTTTAGTTTTTATCAAGGTAATATTTATTATAGTTAAATGCATAGCTATTATGTGTATAATTTGATGAGTCTTATAAATCAAAATATAGAATATTTCCAACACTCTAGTGAGTACCTTTTTATCCCCTTCCAGGCACTACCTACTTACCATAGCAAACACCATTTAATTTCATTATAATAGATTTATTTTGCCTTTTAAAAATTTCATATAAAAGGAATCACACAGAATGTACTCTTTTATGTCTTCTGGTGAATTAGCCATTTTATCATTATGTAATGCACTCCTTTTCTCTAGCAAGGCTTCTAGACTTGAAGTCAATTTTTTCAAGTGTTCATTTTATTTGGATCCATCTACTTTTAACCTATCTATGGTTTTATATTTAAACTGCATTCCTTATAGTTAATGTGTACTTAGTTCTTATTTTGTTATCCAGTATGACAATCTCTGTCTTTTAAATGAAGTGTTCGGTCTGTTTACATTTAGTGTCATTTTTGGTATTGGTGGATGTAGGGCTACCATTTTGCCATTTGTTTTATTTTTGTCCTATTGTTTACATTCTCACCCCTCCATTTCTTCCTTCTTTTTATTTTTATATTATTTAAATTGAATTTTTCTTTTGGATTTTTAACTATAAGTTTTTATATTATAATTTTAGTTGTTGGTTTAGAGATCACATTATATATCATTAATTTATTACAGCATAATAAGATTTACTATTATACTACGTCACATAAAACATAAGAACTTCAGCATAGTAGAATTCCATCTCCCTTAGCCTTTGAGCTATAATAATCATATATTTTATAGCTATGTAAACTATAAACCATAAAATTCCATGGTATTATATTTGCTTTAATCAGTCAAATATCTTTTAAGGAAATTTAGGGGAAAAGAAATGCCACATTTCATATTTATCCATATATCTGCTGCCATTTCTAGTGTTCTTCATTTCTTCTCACATGTTTGAGTCTCCATCTGGTGTCACTTCCCTTCAGCTTTAATTTCCTTTAGCATTTTTCATATTGAAGATCTATTGGTAACAGATTCCCTCAACTTACATTTATCTTTAAATATCTTTATTTTTGAAAGATATTTTTATTAAATATAGCATTCAGGATTCACAGATTTGTTCCCAGCATTTTAAAGGTGATACTCTATTGTTTTCATAGTGAGGATTCAACTGTCATTTGTATTTTTGTCTAAAATATGAATAAAATATGTCTTTTCCCCCGTTTCCTTTCACAATTCTTTCTTTTTTAGAAGTTTGACTACGATGTACTTAGATATGATTTTTGTGTATATCTTTATTCTCTTTGGTGTTTGTTGGGCTTTTTGAGTATCTAAGTTGATGTTTTTTTTCCATCAAATTAAGAAAATTTTGACCATGATTTCTTCAAGTATCTTCAAATATTTTCTCTCCTCCCTCCTATTTTTCTGGGACTGTGATTACTCATACGTTATATTGCTCAATACTATTCTTCTGAAGGTCACTGAAGCTTTATTTTTATATCAGTCTTTCTTCTCTTTGTTTTAAAATTGGATAATTTTTATTTTTGTTTCAAATTTACTGACTATTGCTTCTGCCATGTCTAATCTGCTGTTAAACCGGTCCAAAGAATTTTTCATTTCAAATATTGTACTTTCACTCCAAAATTTCCATTCAATTCTATTTATAGTTTTCTTTATCTGCTGAGATTTACCATCTATTTTTTTTTTACCTCAAACATATTTAAAATGGATACTTTACAGTCCTCGTCTGCTAATTACTCCATCTGGATTATTTTTTAGTTATTTCTATTCACTGCTTTTTCTCTGGATTGAGTTACCTCTCTTATTTTTCTTCACATATCCAATACTTGTTATGATTTATTAGATATTATGGATGATATATGGTATAGACCTTATGTTCTGTTAGCTTTCCCTGAAGACTATGTTTGTTCTAGCAGGTTGCAAATTACTGGCCAATCACCTTGCACTTATGAAAGCTTCATTTGACATGGGTTACATGGGTCTCTTCCAGGTTTACCAATAGGTCTAGGGTAAGTCTCTTAATCTTGAGACATTGTTTTACTCCCAATCATGGCCTTTTTGGGCTTTCAGTGAAAAACATGAATTTTTTTATCAATCCTTCCTAACTTTGGAGGACACAAATTTTAAATACTGCTACCCACAGGAAGCAGCATTTGGAATCTCTGCCTTGGATCTTCCAGCCTTCAAGCTGCAACTGATTATTTCTTTAGTCTCTTCTATAATTCAAAGACTTTGAAGTTGAGGAGAGTTTATATGCTGATTCACTTCCTCCTTTCTAGATATTTTCCTCTGAATTTACAACCCCTCTGGCAGCCCTAAAAGTTGTCCTCTGGTGTCTGGGGCCTATCAGATTGTGTCTTTCTGCTTGAGTTATTGTTAGCCTAAGCTGCACAGACCACAGAGTGCCGTAAGGGGAAATGCCAAGTAAAAATAAATCTCACACAATACATTTCCCTTCTTTCACAGATTGAAACCTCTCCACTGTCTGCCTGTTTTTGGTCACTATCTATTGCTTTCAAATTGTTATTTTTTATATTTTGTCCAGATCCTTTATAGTTACCTGTTGAAGGTTAGTTTTATATATAAGCAACTAGAACTCCAGTGGGATATTTTATTACTCATTCATGTATGAACTATGTTTCCCTAATTGAGGAGCTTCCAGTGGTATATGATTTGTGGAGCATTTATCTTGTTATAACAGAAACTATTGATATGGAATAAGAAAAACATTCCTGGAAGATTTTGGAAAATATACAGTCCCTTCCTCAAATATACTCATGGGAACCATAATAATGATTTTTCCACCCACAGGGTTCTAATGCCAGCTTCACATACTCTTTGGTAGAAAGCTCCAGAAATTCCCTCAAAAGCCATACAATTTGAGGAACGAACACTCTCAGGAACTGGTATATCCCTCATTTCATTGGGTCACTGGACTGGAAAAGATCGTGCAATGGTTATGAGCAGGATAACGAAGCTTTAAAATGCCACTAGAGATCCAAAAGATATTGAGATTTCCTCTGTCAGAATAAGAACTCTGCTCAGTAAAAATTAAGAACAGAAGAGGATTAGCTTAAATTGATAATACTGTTCTTGGAAATAGACTAGTTTTTTCCTCATTTGGTGTGCTTCAACAAAGTTTAAAGTATCAAAATCTTTTCTAAGTTTTATCTTATAAAACAGACACTTTTGATTTTATCATATTAAAGTATAATACATTTTTAAATAATCTAAAGTTATTTATCTGAGAGGAAACACGAAATACAGGATGAATTTTGGAGTCAGACTAACCTGAACTTTAATCCCAGCTATACGATGCACTAGCTGTGTGATTTTGGACATGATATTTAAGCTTTCTGATCTTCAGTTTCTGAGTCTAGAAAGTGTGACTATTAATAGTGACCCATTGGGAATGGTGTGAGGTTGAAATCAGATAATGTATTTAAAGTGCCTGGCAAAGTGGCTGACACAGAGTATGCACTCAAGAAGTAGAAGGATATTATCATCTAATGATTATAATAATATTAACATTATCATCATTATTAGTTAGCTGGCTGAAGAAAGTAAGAGTGTACAAAGAATTAAAAGAGTGAGATATTTTTTCTTTTTTGTAATGCACTGTATTATTTTGGTATTTTATTATACAAATTAATTATGCATATCTGGCCTTTCCCTGCTATTTTTCCTGCTTTATCTCTACACTGTTTTCTTCACTAACTCAAGATTCTCACCCAGACCTTTTTTCAGCTTCTTAACTGAACAAAACTCTTTTCACTTTAAAGCCTTTACTTATTCTGTGCTTCCCTGTGCTTTTGGCCTACCCTTCCACACTGCCTTGAGGTCTTGGTTTAAATATCACTTCTACAGAGAAGTCTACCCTGGCCACCTAATCTAAGTCAATCTCATGACACCACCTAATTTATTTCTTTTCTAGCAGTTTTCACAATTTTTGATTATATGTTTACTTGGTATTTATTATTTTTCTCCCTCTAAAAAACTGTAAGCCCTGCTCCGTGAAGATAGTGACCATGTCTGCGTATTCATCAATATACCTAGGGCTCAATATATTCAATACATATTTTGTGAATGAATAAATTAGAGAACAAATGTAATCTAAGATGCCATGAGGTAAATAAAGCTAGTCTATGATTTGCCACAAATGACTGGGAATAATTGGTTCTACAATAATAGAGACATGAGAAGTGACTGGGCTATTGAACCTTAAGGAGTGCATAAATAATAAGTAAACCCCAGTTAGATTTATGTGTACCAATCAGTAAGTATGAGTATTTACTAATGGCTTAACAGCTTATATCATCCTTTTCTTTCCTTTTTTTTTCTTCTCTAGAATGGCCACATCTGTTGCTCAGTGGATCCACAGTGCCTTCAGGAACTGTGAAGTTAACTGTCTCACGGGAGATTTCTGTTTAAAGAATGTTCTTTCATTAAAAAGACCAAAAAAAAAAAAAGTTAAAACTTAAAGTGGATGATTTGTGGGCAGCTAAGTGCAGCTTTGTTAATAGCTGAGTGAACATTCAATTATGAAATTTGTGAAGCTTGAGAAAATCACTAAAGGAAAATTCTTGGGGAAAAACGAGACTAGAATTCTGCTTCTACTGTGTCTGACATCACTGTGGTGGAAGAATGGGTGTGGAAGACACAGCACGACATCATGACCCCTGGATATAAAGCCTGAGCCCATCAGAGCTTTGAAAGCCTCTAGCTTCACTGGTGCAGAAAATTTTTCTCTAGATCAGAATCTTCACGAATCAGTTAGGTTCCTCACTGCAAAAAATAAAATAAAATAAAATAAAATGTAAGGCAGTGAATGAATTATATTTTCAGAAGCAAAGCAAAGAAGCTATAACGTGTTATGTACAGTATACACTCTGAAAAGAAATCTGAAACAAGTTATTGTAATGATAAAAATAATGCACAGGCATGGTTACTTAATATTTTCTAACAGGAAAAGTCATCCCTATTTCCTTGTTTTACTGCACTTAATATTATTTGGTTGGATTTGTTCAGTATAAGCTCGTTCTTGTGCAAAATTAAATAAATATTTCTCTTACCTTATAACATGTCTGAGTGTCTTGTTTAATGTGTTCGTTTTTCCCACAGATGCTTCAACATACAAGTTGCTTCCTAGTTCTGATGAAAAACTCCCACATGCTATCTCCAAACTGAAAGGTGATTTTCACTAAATTATATGTCTAAGTGGAGGATGTGACAGATACCTTCATTCTGCCTCTCTAGATGCTCTCAATCACCTTTTCTACCCTCTCTGTTTCCTGGGAGCTGATCTATGTAGACCATATTAATGGGTTCCCTTGTGCTCTGGGTTCTGGTCTGATTTCACCAATGGGGACCTCTGGCAGGATCTCAGAAAGAGGTAAACTTGGGGGTTTTATTCTGCTGGCTCCCTTCCTGCCAGATCACTACCACGATTAGCAGTATCACCTCACTGAAGGCTCCGTCTCCTGACATATGGCCCCCTCTGATTAGCTACCCTTTCCAGGTTCTAATAACTTCTTCTCTTTGCTTCTTCTAGCTTAGTAAGAACTCTGGCTGTTTAGTTCTCAGGAGGTACCTGCCCTATTTCTTGTTGATTTCCCTATTTCCTGTCACATCTTTATGAATGGTCCCTTTGTTAAACTCTCTTTAATTAGGCAGCTTGTGTGTGCCATCTGTTTTCTGCCAGGGCTCTGACTGATACATCTAAGGAAGGGAGTATATAAGGATTGGGAATGTCTTGAAGAATTGGGCCTTCACATTTTGATATAAAAAAATTAAGGAATCCCAATGTTAGGAGGGACTATGACATTACATATTAAATTTGTTGATATACTAGAGAATCTCAGGAGGAAAAAAGTAAACAAATTAATGACCCAATAAAAGATACATAATCCAATATTGCCCTATTCGCATGTTTTGCATTAGGGTGAAAAACAAATACAAAATTATCAAATTAAATTTTAGCTGCATAGAGACTTTTTTTCTTTAAAGTAGAGAATGGAAATGGCCAGGATATGACCACCACAAGCTACAGAAATGGTTAAAGTGGCTTTTCACTATCCCTTCACCATTGCTAAGGAAACATTCTTACACTAGCTGAGCTGAAGGATAATTTATAAATGTCTTAATACTTAGGCATGTGTAATATTTATTGAATGTGTGAATTCAAGTATCTCTCTATATTCCCTGGATTTATCATAAATTATTTTTTCTGCTGCCTTTTTATATTTAATTTAAAATTTCAGCAGAGAACAGGGTTTTTTTTTTTTCTGCTGTTATTTACTATGGTAAATAGCAACTTACTCTCCAAGAAGGTATTAATTTGAAGATATTTCCATGTGAGTTTTTCCTTATATACATTTTGGATTTCATATTAAATCTTCCTGAAAAAATATACTTATTTGCATTAATGAGGAGACTAAGAAACAGTGTGTGCATGGAGATGTGTGTATGTATGTGCATACACACACCATCTTCATCCATATACTCATATATTCACCATTTGGATATTTTATGGCTTTCGAAAGAGGAAAAAGAGGCAAGACTGGAATTGCATATTCCCAATTTGTTATAAACCTTTGTAGGGCTCTGAGCATTTTGGTGGTTTTGCAGAAGCCTGGTTTCTATAGACTGCTAAATGAAAGAAAACTCTTATAACATTGAAAAGAGGGAAAAAATAAGATTATGTTCTCCCAAAGACTATTAAAACAATGAATGTGTTCAGATTGAATTTTTTCCCTTCAAGGTTTATACTGTAAAAAATAGATCCCTGGAGAAATACTGTTTACCCCGACAAGCAGTAATCAATTGCTTCTTAAGAACTTTTTTCTTTGAAAAAGAGGTGGTTAATGCCCTATGTCTTACTCTGGAGATAATTGGCAAAATGCCATAGTTGAATTATACCAACATTATGGGAAAGTGAGAGCTAAGAAGCATGAATTTAATCTGGGGGTTCTTTTAAAAGCATCTCTTGGTGACAATCCATGTTTTTTACATTTCTTATAGTTTCCCTTTTCTGAAAAGAAAAGCACAAGAATATTTAAATGTGATTCTTTGGTAATGTATGGCGATCCATATCATTTATCTCCCTTTTCGAAAGACTGCCATATTGCTTTTTTCCTCTGTCCTATATGGGGGTAAAAAGTGTCACGGGTTTGTTCAATTATACCACAATATCATGGAACTCTTTCAACTAACTTGGTTATCCATAGCCAAAGTTGAAACACTCTATAATTGCCTTTAAAAAAATGAATGGTATATCAAAGCTGTAAAACAGCAATCAATACTCTTGAGTATAAGAGTAGCAGAAGTTACTCATTTGAACAAAGCTGCAATTACATGTGCTAAATAAAAAATCAGCTTCAGTTCACTAAGCATTAGCTCATCTATCAAAGCTCCATGTTGCTGAACAGTTTGGAGTTCCTCTGAAGGTCAGCAGGTTCCAGAGACCTGTGCATGGCCACAGTCCTGTTGATCTAGCGCTCAAACATCGATGAGACCAACTTTTTTTTAGAACAAGACATTTTGTTTTCATTTTTTCAAATGTAGAGTGTTAGTGGTACAATAGTAAATTGATCTCAGAGAGATTCCTGCCAAAAGGATACATAAGTGAATGCTTATGGTCTGTACACACTTTCTTCATGGAGGTACCTGGACACTCACCCTCTGCACTCCCTTTGTTGCTGTGAAGTTGGCTCATTGTGTTCTTACTGACCTTTCATTATTGATGCACTGTTTTCTGCCCTAGAATTCAATATCTTCCATAAAGGAATTGTCAGCTCTTTGCAGAGTAATTGCCCTTACTTAATAGACCTGCAGGTAGAAGGGCAGGCGTGCCTTGAGCTATAGTGGCCCTGGCTCTGTGATGAAATAAATTGACAAAGAAGAGAACCATTGGAGGAGTTTTGAATAAAATAATCTGAGCTGCAATTTCCTATATATACCTTGTATTTACCAGGAGACCATGGCAGCTTCCTCCAAACCTTTGGTCTTTGTACCGGGATTAAATCGTTGTTTGTAGTGATTGTTTACTTGGCAAATACTGAAATTCTTTATTGAATGACAAATGGCATGACGTGTTACCATCACCACCAAATTATTGCATTTAAAACATGCTCTCTCATTTATCTCCACTGTTAGGTGCTTTAAAAAACACTCTGGAATACGAGTATGACTATATGTAGAAGTAGAAATGATACCAAATTTAATTTTGCGTAATTTTCTTTCTCTTTTAGAAATACCTAGCTATAAATAGAGAAAAAAGAAAAATAGAAAATAGAATTTTCTAAAAATATATATAAAGAATCCAGGAATAAATCTACCAAAAGAGATGCATGGCCTTATGGAGAAAATATAAAACCACACTGAACAAATATTTTTGGAGGCCCCACCACATATCAGACACTGCTCTAGGCACCGTATGAAAAGCCTACACTATGAGCCAATTTCACAGCAACAGAGTTGGTGTACTGCAGAGTGGGAGTACCCAGATACCACAGTGAATAAAGTATGTACAGAACACAAGCATTCGTGGATGGATGGATGTATTGCCTTCTTATGGAGTCCACATTCTAATGGGGAGGAAAGAAAATTAACAAATACAAACATGCTATGTCAGGTGGAGATGAATGCTAGGAAGAAAAATTAAGCTGGATTGAGGTTGTGATATGGACAGGAGCGATAGTTTAGATAGGGTGTGCCGGAAGTACTCTTCTTGGTAAAGTGACATTGGAGCAAATACCTGAATGAAGTGAGGGGGTGAGTCATCTGTGTTTCTGGAGGGAGAGAATTATAGAGAGGAAAATGTGTGAACAGGTCTGAGATGGGACCATGCTTTTATGTGTCTTAAGAGGAGCAAGATAGCTGAGACATAAAGAAGATGTGATTGGAGGAGTAGCTGGTGACCATATCACATAGGTCTTCCCAGGTCAGGGTTAACGATTTGTGTTTTCTTTTTAGTGAGATGGGAGTCATAAGAGGCTTTTGATCATAACTGTAACATAACTGGGCTGACAATTAAAAGGATCACATTTGCTCCTACGTAGAGAATAGACAGGGGAGTTGCAGGAAGGGTGAGATGTGGTAAGTGTGGAAGCAGAAGATATATTCATACTGCAGAATATCGGACAAGATGATAAGGATTTGATCTAGGTTGGTAACAACAAGGGTGAGAAGTGAGAACCAATGGAATGTAACATTAAAGAAGATCCAACTAAATAAAAATATAGATAGGAAGATTAAATATCTTTAAAAGATCAATTCTCCCCAGTAGTTCTTTTTTTTTTTTTTTTTTTAAGTTTATTTATTTATTTTGAGAGACACAGAAACAGCGTGAGTCAGGAAAGGGGCAGAGAGCGGGAGAGAGAGAAATCCCAGGCAGGCTCCTCGCTGCCAGCACAGAGCCCAATGTGGGGCTCAAACTCACATGAGGTCATGAGATCATGACCTAACCGAAACCAAAAGTCAGATACTTAACCGACCGAGCCACTCAGGCGCCCCTCCCCAGTAGTTCTAATAAGAAAAAAATTTATGTTTAAAAATAGTTCTTTTAAGGTGATCCTAAACTATCATAGGAAAACAAATGGCCAAGAATACTTTAAATAATTATATCTGAGGGGGCACCTGAGTGGTTCAGCCAGTTACCCTTCCCACTCTCAATATCAGCCCAGGTCATGACGTCACTGTTCATCAGATGGGCTCCACATCGGGCTCTGCACTGACAGTGTGAATGAAGCCTGCTGGGGATTCTCTCTTCTCTTTCTTCCTCTCTGCCCCTCCTCCGACTTCTCTCAAAATAAATAAACATTGAGGGCAGGAGAGACTTGTCCTACAACATACCAAGATGGTATAAAGCTGTAGAAATTAAGAGTATTGCTATAGAAATAAGACAGATGAGAGATCGATGTATATAATAGCATTAAGATCTCAGAAAACATCCCAAACATATATGGATACTTGATATGTGACAGAGGTTACATTGAAGAGGTGGGCCTGTGGAAATTGGTTGTGGAAAAACAAAAACATGTCCTTATTTCACACAAATTAACCCCACATAGATTAAAGACCTAAATATAAAAAGTAACACAAACTTATGAAGAAATTTTAGGAGAATGCTTTTTAACTTCAGAATATTTTATTTAAAAATTTTTTTAATGTTTATTTTATTTTTGAGACAGAGTATGAACGGGGGAGGGTCAGAGAAAGAGGGAGACACAGAATCTGAAACAGGCTCCAGGCTCTGAGCTGTCAGCACAGAGCCCAATGTGGCGCTCGAACTCACGGACCGTGAGATCATGACCTGAGCAGAAGTCGAAAGCTTAACCGACTGAGCCACCCAGGTGCCCCAACCTCAGAATATTTTAAAAGAGACTCAAAAAGAATATATCATAAAATTATGGTTAAATTCTACTATATGAAATTGATGAAAAGACCAGGCAGAGGCTTGAAAAAATATTGGCGTTGAATATAACCACAAATGATTGGTAACCAGAACATATACACACACATACACTCACTTCTAAAAAGAAGAAAACTGCAGCGGTGCCTGGGTCATTCAGTTGGTTGAGTCCAACTTTGGCTCAGGTCATGATCTCATGGTTCTGTGAGTTCGAGTTCCACGCTGGGCTCTGTGCTGACAGCTCCCAGTCTGGAGCCTGCTTCGGATTCTGTGTTTCCCTTTTTCTCTGCCCCTCCCCAACTCACAGTCTGTCTCTGTCTCTCTCTCTCAAAAATAAATAAACATTAAAAAAGGAAGAAGAAAAGTGCAAAGTATCCAAAGAAATGTGAACAAAAGACATACACAGGTATTTCACAAGAAAAGAAACCCCAAAATGACTACTAAACGTGAAAATTTTCTTGGGCTCCCCAGTATGCAGGTAGGTTTATATTAAAACCATAATGGCAAAATTGAACTAAAAATTAATAAAGTTTGAAAGCAGGATAACACCAATTTTTGGTGAGAATGTGAAACAACAGGAACTCTTACACAGCAGTAGTGGTATTATACATTACACAAACTCCAAACCACTTTGGAGGGCAGTTTTGCAATACGTGAAGTTGAGGATATGCACCCCTCATGCCCCAGTGTGTACTCTTAAGTACATGATCAACACCCACACTGTCCAAAACAGTAGCCACTAGTCATTTGTGGCTATTTAAATTTAAATTAATTGAATTGAATTAAATTAAATTAAAATTCAGTTCCTCAGTTGCCTGAGCAACTGTGACTATTGGCTTATCTACTGTATTGGACAGCACAATGGTAGTTCTATCATTACAGAAAGTTCCATTGGAATGGCACTAATTTATAGAAATTTTCGTACACATATACAAGAAGACATGTAAAGGATACTCATAGTAGCATTATTTGTAATAATGAAATTCTAGAAACTACTCAAATGTCAATCCATAGGATCACTGATAAAAAAACTGTGGTATGCTTATATTTTGGAATCTTCTAGAACATGAAAATGAATAAGAACTACATATAATAACATGGATGAATCTCAGAAACGATGTTTAGGAAAAAATCGAGATGCAAAAAATACACATATATTACAGTGTTTATATAAAGTTTTAAAATGTGCAAAACTTTGTATTATGTCTTAATATATTTATGCAAGTGTAATTATTTCAAAGTGCATGGAAATGACAGACATCGAATTAGGATAGTGGCTGTCTCTGAGAGGTAGCAGAGAAGTGCCGAGTATACAGGATATGTAATTGTGTTGGTAATATTTGTTTAACATTTTATTCTGTACATTTCAAATATTTCAAATAATGTTGTCTATTGCTGACATTCAGGTAAATGAATTCACAAATTGATTGAATTAAATAGAATTTACATTTCTATTCCCCAAAGGAAGCCAGTTAGTTTTTGACCGATATGTATGGAAGTCACAAGATTTGTGCAAGTAAGGCTTTAGACAATTATATATGGTAATCATGCCTAAAAGGTTTCTATTTCTAATAATTTATGTAAATAAATACAATATTTCTCCTTTAACACAAATAGTAAAAGAAAAAAACATGACCATGATCTCACCACTATTTTGATTATTTGTTCTTGGCTCACATGATTACATATTTTACATTGTTGCTGTCATGGTATCATTTTTATTTTTACCTTTTGCATAGCATTTTATTGTAAACAATTTTTATGTTATTAAATGTTCATAAAATTTTAATGGCCTGTAAATGTTTCATTGATCTGTTGGAAATGTAGTTTATTTCCTTCTAACTTTTTTCTTATTATGAATGCTGCTACAATTCATATCATGTAAGTTATCCTTAGACTATATTATCAAGAAGAGATTTAATGAAGCAAGTTATGAACAATTTTAATGATGTGGTTTAGCTTGTTTTATTGCTTGTCTGAAATCTGTACCAATGAACTATGCCACTGGCAAAGTTTAGGATTCTTTTTAAAATATCCTGTTGTATACTACCAATTTAATTTTAGTCCTCCACTATTTTTTATAGATGTAAAATGGTATATTACTGTTTTAATTTGAATTTCTTTAAATAACTGTGAGGTTAAATTTATGGAGGTATTGTCATTTTTTTCCTTATGTTCTTTCTTCATATAACTTTTCTGCTTTGATGTTTTTCTTATAAGTCAGAATTAGGTAGTTGTTAGAGATCCTTTGACATAGTTTTGCCAATGTCTTCCTCCGTATATTATTTTTAGTTTATTTATTTTTATTTTTAATTTTTTTAAGTTTATTTGGAGATAGTGAGAGAGAAAATGTGAGCAGAGGAGGGGCAGAGAGATGGACAGAGAATCCCAAGCAGGCTCATCTGTCACAGCAGAGCCTGATGCGGGGCTCAAACTCATGAACTATGCGATCATGACTTGAGCCAAAGTCAAGAGATGGATGCTTAACTAACTGACCCACCCAGGCACCCCATTTTAATTTTATTATAAAGATTTTTAATATGTATCATAGATAGTTGCTTTAATAACTTCTTGTATTTCTTCAAAGTCAGATTACTGTAATGCAATTAGCTCCTTGAACACATCCAGAAATGGGACACTCACCACCTGCAGAAACCACACATTCCATTTTTTGAAATTCTCTATTTGAGTTCTTCTGAACATCATTTGAAATCTATCTTCCGTAAATTGCAACTTCACTTATGTCACATTGGTCCTAGATCTACTCATTGGGCCATACTTACAAGCTCCTCTTCAAATATTCTTCTAAAACCCTCTACTTCCGGTATTACATTTCTCCAGGTCACTCAGTCTGTGCCCAGAAAGGATTTGAGCTGTTCTCTTCTAAATGTTCTCCAGTTGTTCACAGTGCCTGTATATGTGTCATGCCCAAAACCCAAGCACCATATTTCAGGAGAAATGTCTTTAGCCAAAGACATGCTTGGTTAAGAAGCTGAGAATATAAACTGGGACTCCTTCACTGGATTTTATCTTACAAAGAATAATAACAACTGTCTCCCAATTCACCAAGTGATGTCTTCTGATATATTTGAAATTCATAAAAACTTTAAAATGCTAACTAAGAGAACATTTATATTCAAATTGTATTCTCCCAAATGTGTTTACAAAATCATCTTTCTAACAGCATATTCAGTGCTGTGTAAAATCAGATTCTATTTGGTGGTATATTACTATTCCGTAAAGAATCCACTAGCATGTATTTTCTACTTCAAATTGAATTTTTCTAGTAATTTGGGCTTTTCAACTATAGTAAATACATTTCTCAGTGCAGGACTTCGTGCATCATCTCATCGTTCTAAATGGTATGCCAAAGGAAGACAACTTTGCCTTGCTCTGAATAAAACAGCTTGATTTTTAGTAATTTGAATCATTTCAACTGCAAAACCGAGCCAATAGAAACAGAATTGTATCACTTTGGTTAAATTCTTACTTGACATAAAGCAGGACACAGTAGCACACTTCACTGAGTGGCGATTAACAAGAAAGAGAGAATTATTGCAATTGACACATTTAACCTATGTTTTCTGAACATCAGTTTTTATTCTGTTGGTCACATATGTTAACCAACCCAGAGTTTTGTTTTACCTTCTTTTTTTTCTTTAAGGAAAACTGCTTCTTTTTTGATGTTTATCAAATATGAACTGTTTTGTTTATGTATTACTTTATGTATTTTTTTAAACATTACTTTTTTAAAAAGTCACTCTCCATGCGATTACTCTGTTTGGTAACATCACTTTGTCATTATCCTGAGGGGAAAACGACTACGTCAGCAGGTCCGCTCCAAGCCTTAGACTCTGTTTTGCTGCTTGTTGTAGTACCCGGACAGGATCATAGGAAAGGGACTAGGCATGGAAACAACAAAGTATGTGGAACCCTCTTAGCTGGCAGCTTCTCCTTTTTAAAAAATTTTAAACGTTTATTTTTGAAAGAGACAGAGAACTTGAGTAGGGGAGGAACAGAGAGAGAGGCAGACAGAGGATCCAAAGCGGGCTCTGTGCTGACAACAGAGCGCCTGATGTGGAGCTCGAACCCACAAACTGTGAGATCATGGCCTGAGCCGAAGTAGGGTTCTCAACTGACTGAGCCACCCAGGTGCCCCTTCTTTTTTTGAAAACTAGTCTTCCTTTTATATGCTTTATTTCCATTATGTAGAATAGCTTTCACTTACTCTTCTTAATAAACCACATTTATCTGCAAAAATTTAGATAAGATGCTAAATCCTTATCCTCTTGATCCATTTCCAGTAAGATATTCTCCTCCTCCTCCACCTCCTGATTACCTTGCACTTATGTTACCTTGTTCATCCTACTGAATGTACCTGAAGGCAGGATTCATGTTTCACTCATCTTTTAACTTCCACACAGTGTAGTGGCTGGTTTAGAATAGAATCTCTATTAATATTTTTTATGCTCTAGAATTTTTTCAGCTTTATTGAGGTATAATTGACAAATAAAATTGTAATATATTTGAAGTATACATCAGTATGATTTGATACACACACACACACACACACACACACACACACACATAGTGAAAGGATTCCTACCATTTGGTTAATTATACACTCATTATTACAGTAATATAAAATAATATATATTAATGTATTAATAATAAAATACATATTTGGTGACAACATTTAAGTCCTAATCTCTTAGTAAATTTCAATTACACATTATAGTATCACCAAGTATGGTCACCATGTTATACATTAGATCCTCAGACCTTATTCATCTTATAGCTGAAAGTCTGTACCCTTTTACCTACCTCTCCCTATTTCCCCCTACTCCCAAGCCATGGCAACCACTTTTCTACTGTCTAAGAGTTTGACATTTTTAATTTTAGATTCCACATATGGTACCGTGCATATTTATCTTTCCTTATCTGGCTTATTTCACTTAGCATAATGCCCTCAAGGCCCATTCATGTTGTCACATATGTCAGGATTGCCTTTCTAATGGCTGAACAGTATTGGAGGATATATATATCTGTATCTATCTATCTATACAGACACCTGTATAGATAGATACAGATATAGATATAATATCTTCTCTATCCATTCGTACATTGACAGACACATAGACTATTTCCATATCTTGGTTATTATGATGCAATGAACATGGGAGTGCAGGTATCTCTTCTGTTTTCATTTCTTTTTTTTTAATTCTTTAAATGTTTATTATTGTTTAAGAGACAGAGACACAGCGTGAGCAAGGGAGGGGCAGAGAGAGAGGGAGACACAGAATCTGAAGCAGGCTCCAGGCTCTGAGTGGTCAGCACAGAGCCCCACATGGGGCTTGAACCAATGAACCATGAGATCTTGACCTGAGTCGAAGTCAGATGCTTAACCAACTGAGCCACCCAAGCGCCCCATCTTCTGTTTTCATTTCTTTTGGATATATACACAGACATGGGTTTGCTGGATCATATGGTAGCTTTATTTTTAATTTTTTTAGGTAACCACCTTACTATTTTCCATAGTGGTTGCACCAATTTACCTTTCCCACCAGCAGTGCTCAAGAATTCCTTTTTCTCCACATCCTTACCAATATCTCTTATATTTTTGGTAATAGTCATTTCAACAGGTGCGAAATAATATCTTAGTGTGGTTTTGATTTGTACTTCCCTGATGACTTTTGATACTGAGTGCCTTTTCATATACTTGTTAGCCATTTGTATGTCTTCCTTAGAAAAATGTCTATTTGGTTCTTTCTTGGAAAAATGTCATTGTTTAAAATTTATTTATTTAAATTCAAGTTACTTAACATACAGTGTAGTACTGCTTTCCAGGTAGAACCCATCACTTACATATGACACCTAGTGCTCATCCCAACAAGTGCCCTCCTTAATGCCCATCACCCATTTACTCATCTGCCACATACCTCCTCTCCAGCAACCTTCAGTTTGTTCTCTGTCTTCAAGAGTCTCTTATGGTTTGCCTCCCTCTCTGTTTTTACCTTATTTTTCTTCTATTCATTTCTAATCAGAATTTTTGTGTTCTTTGCTATTGAGTTGTGTGAGTTCTTTATAGAATTTGGATTTAACACTTTATCAGATACATGATGTACAAATATTTCCTCCCATTCCGTAGGTTGCCTTTTCTTTCTTAATAGTTTCCTTTGCTATGGAGAAGTTTTTTAGTTTGATGAGTCAAACTACAGCCTTTGCCAT
Organism: Leopardus geoffroyi; assembly: GCF_018350155.1. Classification (NCBI taxonomy): domain Eukaryota; kingdom Metazoa; phylum Chordata; class Mammalia; order Carnivora; family Felidae; genus Leopardus; species Leopardus geoffroyi. Next base: position 72,286,631 of record NC_059341.1, on the reverse strand, counting down.
TGATGTCAAATTCAAAAGTCATTGCCAAGACCAATGTTAAGGCGCTTACCCCCTATGTTTTTTTCTAGGAGTTCTACAGTTTCTGGGTTTAAATATAAGACCATACTGCATTTTGAGTTAATTTTTTGTGTATGGTATAAGATAGGGTCCAGTTTCATTTTTGCATGTGGCTGTCCAGGTTTATCAGTCCCATTTATTGAAGAGACTATCCTTTCCTCATTATATATTCTTGGCTCCTTTGTCATAAATTAACTGACCATATATGCATGGGTTTATTCCTGGGCTCTGTTTTCTATTCCATTAATCTACATGTCTGTTTTTATGCCTATACTATACTATTTGGATTACTATAGCTTTAAAATATATTTTGAAATCAGGAAGTGTGATGCTTCCAATTCTTTCTCAAGATTGCTTTGGCTATTTGTGGGTTTTTGTGGTTCCATATAATTTTAGAATTGTTTGTTCTATTTCTGTAAAAAATGCCAGAGGAATTTTCATAGGAATTGCATTGAATCTGTACATTGCTTTGGGTAGTATGGACACTTTAACAATGTTAATTTTTCCAATCCATGAGCATGGAATACCTTTCCATTTATAAGCATGTTCTTCAATTTTTTTCATTAACATCTTAGAGTTTTCAGTGTACAAGTCTTTCATCTCCTTGGCTAAATATATTCCTAGGTATTTTCTTTTTGATGCAATTGTGATATCATTTTTTAATTACTCTGATGGTTCATTGTTAGTGTATAGAAACAGAATTGATTTCTGTATATTGATTTTGTATCCTGCAATGTTACTGAATTCATGTCTTAGTTCTAACATTTTTTTGGTAGAGTCCTTGGAGTTTAAAGTTTCATCTGCCGACAAAAACAATTTTACTTTTTCCTTTCCAATTTAGATATCTTTGATTTCTTTTTTGCCTGATTGCTCTCGCTAGGCCCTCCAATACTATGTTGAATAAAAGTGGCAAGACTGGACACCTTTGTTTAGTTCCTGATCCAGAGGAAAAGTTTTCAGCTTTTCATCATTAAGTATGACGTTAGTCGTGGGCTTGTCCTATATGGTCTTTATTACATTGAGATACATTCCTTCTATATCCAGTTTGTTGAAAAATTTTATTATGAATGGATGTTGAATTTTGTCATATCATATGAATTTTATCCTTCTTTTATTAAGGTGGGGTGTCACATTGATTAATTTGTGTATGTTGAATCATCCTTTGCTTCCATGGAAAAAAAATCCCACCTGATCATGGTGTATGGTCCTTTTAATGTACTGTTGAATTTGATTTTCTAATACTGTGTTGAGTATTTTTGTATCTATGTTCATCAGGGATATTAGCCTGTAATTTTCTTTTCTGCACCATCCTTGTGTTAGGATAGTGCTGGCCTCATAAAATGAGTTGAGAAGTATTCCTTCCTCTTCTATTTTTTGCAAGATTTTTTGAGAAGGATTGACATGAATTTTTTGAATATTTGGTAGAAATCACCAGTGAAGCCATCTGCTTCCTGAAGTTTTCCTTTTGGGGAGGTTGGGTGCTCCTACATCTGTTATTAACTGTGTCTTTCTTTGCTACAGTTTTGTGAGACATATGAATGAAAGCCATTTTGGCTATCAGAGCTAGGCAATCCAGGAGCCTGTCACTTGAATGGTAGCTGCAAAAGCTGAGCACCAGACAAGTGTATAAGCTCCTTCCAGGGAGATACCGGCAACTTGGAGTGGTCCTCAGGATGAGGGTAGGGGACAGACATAGAAGGTGTTCACAGACTTCCCTGGCCTCTGGGGAGGATCATAGTCATCCCTTAGATGAATGTTAAATTAGAAGCCTGACTCTCTAAGAAGCTTTTAAAGTATACAGACAGTCCTCTTTCAGGGAAAGAATTCTTTCAGGGAAAGAATTCTTTCAGGGAAAGAATGCGAGAAGGGCATTTCTGTCTGCTTCCTCTCTGCTGAGCTCTGGGAAGACAGCTGGTTAAGACCTGTTTCTTGGGGCACCTGGGTGACTCAGTTGGTTAAGCATCTGACTCTTGATTTCAGCTCAGGTCATGATCTCATGGTTTGTGGGTTTGAGCCCATGTTTGAGCCTGCTTGGGACTCTCTCCCTCTCTCTCTGCCCTTTCCCAATTGTGCTCTATCTCTCAAAATAAATAAATAAACTAAAGAAAAAAAAAAAAAAAGACCTGTTTCTTTGTTTGCTGCAGTCCTGTGGGGCACATGAATGAATGTCATTCCCATTGGCTTTCAGAGCCAGGTGATCTAGGCATCTTTCCCTGGGTGGCAGCCACAAATGCTGGGTGCCAAACATGTATGCAAGCTCCTTCCAGGGACACATGGACAATTTGGGGGTGAGCTCAAGGGACAGAGCAGGGGTGATATCTACTGCTTTTTTCCGGTCTCAGGGGAGGACTGCAGTCAGCCCCTAGATACCTGTTAAATTCGAAGCATGACCCTGAAGCAACAACTTCTAACAAATGCAGATAGGCCTCTTTTGGGAAGGACTGAGAGAAGGACGATTTGTGCCTGCTCCCTCTGCTATAAGCTTTGGGGATACAGCCTTAGTGAGTCCTCTTGAGAAGTGTTTCTTTGTTTGTTATAGTCTTGTGTGTTTTAAAAGACATAAGCCATTATGTCCATTAAAGTTAGGTGTTTGGGGGACCCATCCCTCAGGTGGGAGTCTTAAAAGTTGGGGTGCTTGATGTGCTCCTTGGGGAGGAGCTGGGAGTTGGGAGTTCCCTCTCAATTGTATGGTACTGCCACGGGTGGGGTTTAGTAAGTGTCTCAGCCTTTCCCAGCTGTTTCAATGTGGGTGATGTAGGTGTAGGATTTGCTCAGCTCTTTTCTGGGTTTCTTTTAGAAGGAGTTGCTCTGTGTTTAGCTGAAGATTTGTTGTGCCCATGGAAAGAGATGAATTCAGGAGGTTCCTGTCTCTCCATCTTGGACCCCATTCTGCCTAAAGCTGGCTTCTAACTCAGGCCTTAGACTAAAGAAGAGAAAAGAAGTTTTAGCTCACTTGGGGTCTGGAGAGTTGACTAAAAGTGGGTTTGAATCCAAACCCCCACCTAAGGGGCAGAAAATAAATATTTTAGGCACACATTCTCTGTTGCAACTACTCAAGTCTGCTGTTGTAGACCTAATATATAAATACAGAGCATATGTTCTACAGCGTAATACAAAATGAATGAACATACATCTGTCCCAATAAAATTGCACTGGCAGAAATCAATGGCAGGCCACTTTTGGCCCACTGGCCATAGTTTGTCAACTTCTGCTCTAAGTTATAGATATCATGGGAAACCTCCGATAGTAATGCACATGGCCTATTGGGCATTGCAAATTTTGTTGCCCCAAACAGACTTATTTTTCTATTTCTTATATGTAAACATAGAAGAAATTCATGATCATAATCCCGAAAGCATTTTAGGAAATCCAGACTGAAGGAGACCCACATTTGCAAAACTCTAAATCTACATGTAGCCATGCTGCTCACCCCAGTCAAGTTTGCCCCTTTCTTCCCTCAGCCCCCAAACATTCTTCCCGTTCACCATAAACCAATTAAAATTGAGGGTCCATATCCACAGAAAAGCCTCTGCCTTTCTAAAGATCTACAAATGTCTTACTGCTGAACATGTTAAGACCTTAAGTCTCCCGAAACAGATTCACCAGGCATAAAAGAGCCAACCAAATCCAGCATCTAGGATTTTCTTTCCTTATTTGACATTTAGAGGAAAGTGAGTATATTTTCCTTAATCCCTGGGGGTGCATATAGTTGCCACTTAAGAACCCAGGGAGGCCAACTCAGATATCTTTTATCATCCTGGAAGCATAAGTATGCTCTCTTATAAAATGGAGTTAACTGTATTGCCTACCTTATAAAGCTTTTGTGAAGATTTCATGCTTATTCATTACTACTTAGTACAGTATTTAACATAATGTAAGTATGCAATAAGTATTACCTATTTTTCGTAATATTATTATTCTCCAAAGAGGCTGGTAGAAGAGCTTCAGTATTTTTTTTTTTTTTTGGTTTTACAAAAAGCCACTAACAGCAGCCTAATACCACTAGTTTGCTACCAATTAGCCTGTTGAATTTTCTTCCCAAGAGATATTAATTTATTCCGATCCCCAAATGAGTCAATCCTTTCCCATTAGTGAATATATGCCATACTCCCTGCATTTCTCTTCCAGAACCCATTGCATCATTATTTTTCAAGCACATAAATTTTCCTTCAGAGCCTCGAGGCAGGTGCAAATCTAGCTAACCAGGGTTCTGGGAAATCTAGTCTTGTCCTGGCTCCTCTGGATAGCTGTATCAGAGGGAGGTCTCATGAGTGCTTCTTCAGCCAAAGCCCTGCAAAGAAACGTGAGGCGTCAGTTCAAACAAGTTTGGGAAAGATTGCAAAGCAACCTGATTTCTACCCACCAAAACTGTAGGAGAGGAATAGATTTAGATTTCATAAAGTCTAAAACAGAAATAGCATCAGAATTCACCTCCTTTGTAGCAAATGAAAGATATATCTCTTTATACAAAACTCTAAGAAAATATTGTCTATTTAGGGCCACTCCTTCCCACTGTCCTCTAGCGGGCCGTTTCTCCATCTAGCTGGACAATATTGGGTCCCAAGCCTTTACCCAATCCAAAGTGCCAGCTTTTGTAGGCATCTGTTTTTTAGTCTCTGTCCTTAAAGTTATCTGTGTCTTGTGGTTATTAGAGGGGTATTAAGACCAGTTATCCAAAATTCTCTGAAATATTCTGAAAGATCTGAAAATAGTAAAAAAAAAAAAAAAAGATAAACCAAGGTTGTGTTGGACCTGAGCTCATATCCCTGCTTTGTCATTCAGTAACTAAATTTTGGTGAGGCACACTTTCTTAAAAATGAGTATACATCCTTTTTTTTTTTTTTTTTTTTTAAGTTTTATTGTTTTATCTTAAAAGAGAGAAAGATACAGCACAAGAGCAAGGAGGAGCAGAGAGAGGGAAAGAGAGAGAATCCCAAGTAGGCTCCACACTGCCAGCACGGATCCCCATGTGGGGGTCCAACTCCCTAAATGAGATCCTGACTTCAGTGGAAGTGAAGACCACCCAGGCCTCCCCAGAATGGGTACATATCCTAAGAACTCACACAGTGAGTTCTTCTTTTTCTTACTTATTTCTCCCTAGGAACATCTTTCAGGCCCACTTCCAGGGCCAGCGGACCCCTCCTGCGAAGGAGAGGTGTTCTGCCCACACACAACCATAGCCACGCAGGTGGCCACTAGCCTGGGAAGAAGGGCAGCAGTTGGGCAGTCCGGTACCCCCAAGGTAGGCCCCTCTCCCATGACTAGCAAATGCTTTCTCACCTTGGCGACGACCCCTCCAATCATCTACAAAAACGATCAGAGACCAGGTTTTGGGGAGCGGGTCTGTGGCCCGCGAACACGAGGCGCGCCGGGCGCAAGCCGCAGGACTGGAGGTCCACGCCCCGCAGGCTCCTGCGGCTCGCTGCGCTACCTAAAGTCTGGCAGGGCGCATGCGTGTTGGTGGGACGACGAAGCATTTCCGGTAAGAGCAAGTAAGAGAGCCGAGGCGCCCACACGGACAAAGCGGTGGGCCGCAGGTGGCACAGCGCGCCGTCACCGGCTCACCCACACCAAATGCTCACACCCCAGCGTGCAGACTAGCGGGTACGCACGGCCTGCCCCGCAAAGGGGACAGGCCTGCCCCGCAACGCACGGCCTGCCCCGCAATGATGTGCCCTTCTTACCAGCTCCACCCGCTCCGCCTACACTTCACCGCCAGCGGTGACCGAGGAGGCCCTTGGAAAAGGAAGCAGCACCGAAGGGCGACCTGGAGCACTGCAGCGGCACCACGGAGGGCCAGGGGCCACACGCTGCCACTGCCATGGCCACAAGCCGCGGGGTGGCAGCAGGGCCTTCCCCACCACAGGGAGGGCCACTCACAGCCACAGCCAAGAGGTAAGCGAGAGTGGCCCCTGCATCAGAGACAGGAGGGCCAGGTCCTGCCAGAGTCTGCCTACCCCCACCGCCCCGCCACTTGCCACCAAAGGAGGGAGGAGGGGCAGGGGGGTGGGGCCCTCTGCTGAGCCAGAAGAGCTGTTTCATTGGCCATGAATGTCCCTCTGTGGTCTGACCAGTCCGGGAGAGAGAAAGGTGACCACACCTATGGGTACACATGGTGAGTTCTTATTGATATTAGTATCTAACATGCAAGGTTGTCGAGGAGACGGTAGGTAGTCACTGAGACTAGTAACTCGCAAAATAAATAAAACCAGAGAAAGTTCAGCATAGAACCGAATACACAGCTAATCCTGATATAAATGCGTTTGTGAGTTCCAAAACAAAACAAAAGGAATTGAAAAGTTATTCCTAACTTTTAAACCAACTCCCAGGGTTATAGTCAACATGATGAACAATGCAAGGAAAGAGTGACAGCTCCCACTTTTAAAGTAGGCACTCTCCCTCCCTGCGGCCTGGTCAATTCATGCTGTGCTGCTCTTGGGAGGGACGAAGTGACATCCACCTGGTTTCCTCTCTCTGCCACCTTCTGGATTGTACAGCTGTGGACAATATATGGCAATCTGTGGATTGGACTTTCTTGATCAATCCTAGCCACAGGAGGATCTGATGAGATAGTTTAAGAGCTTTGACCCAGTTCTCTGGAACTTGCCATCTAGTGACTCTTGTTCCTCCTCTGGATCTAATTTTTGGTTTACATATTCCTGAATTGTTTAAATTCCTCTCTTATACCTAAATTCCTGAGTCATCTCTTGTAGTATTTTCTCAGAATGTTTAGGTTTGGAGCCTTAAATTTTTCATTCAAATCTTCTCCCAAGGAGTAGAGTCTAAATGGCTGCTTAGATAGCTAGCTGCTCACTGAATACCAAAGCAGATTATGGCATGAATGAGAAGTAAAACGTAATTGTTTTAAGCCACTGAGATTTTAAGTTGTCTTCTGCAGCACTTAGCCTAATAATGCCTACATTTTCCAGTGGAATTAAAGACTATGGCTTATCAGTAGGAAGGTGGTCAGGAGACTGAAAATCAGGAAGGTGTTATGCTATGAAAAGACATCTGCGAAAATCTGTTGCCAGCAATAATTTGGTAGGCAGACCATGTGCTTATTGATAGGTAGCACTAGTGAAACAGGATAGAAAGCAGTGTTAGTAGAGTAGTGTTAGCAGTAGTTAGTGTACCCTCACCAGTGTTGTCTGCATTTGTCAGGGTATTATAAGAAAGAAATGAGCCTAGGAGAGTTGTCCACTTTGCAAGCAGAAATGAGAGAGAATAGAAAAAAATCTAAAAATGTGGGCCATTAAAGGGTTGGAAATGTCTGCATCCTCTAGGTCCCAAACAGTAAGTGATGTTATTGAGAAAGGCTTTGAGTGACCAAAAACCTCTGTTGAACAAAGGGATTAAGTCTTTCAGCTAACATCACATTCATAGCCATTTTTACCCACCATTAAATTAAGAAAAAAACAAGTGGAGGAATTAGACAATAAAATCAAGCTGATTTGAGATCAGTGTCTGGAAAGCATCTTTGGATGTGGTTCCAGGCACATGGTACTTATTGAAAGCAAACAAATTTGAAGTTTTGTTCATGAGGAAATTGCATGGCACATAAACCCATGAGGGTGCTCCAAGGGCGCTTGTAATTAGAAGGCATTAAAATAATCTTTAGAAAGACAGTGGACTGTCAAAACTCTGTATCCCCCAGGAAGTCACAACACACTTCAGCTGTGCCCAGGAGGATACGAGCTAAGGAAGAGCCTTACAACGGGTAGAGTCAAGAGGCCATGGAGAATAATGTGCAAGAGTTCCTTACAGAGAGCTGACCTGGGGAAGAATCAAGGTTCTTCTGTTCTCCAGGTTGGGAACCTTCACAATATTTGTATAGCTGGATTAGCTCTGACCAATAATTGCTGTATTTCCCTTTTTACTCTTTCCAGGTGGAACTGTTTGTTATGATGGATGTCAGGGACAGATACTAAGTTCATAGGTCACAGAACTATGAAGAACTCTGAGGAAATATATATCACAGGTTAAAGGACATGCATTGCCTGAGACTCCGGACTTTGAACTGGAGTTTAGAAGTAAATATAAGCTATATGTGGAAAAAGGATAAAATAAAAACTTGGTTACTGGAAAGAGCAGGCTATGGTAGAAATGTTCACCAATATCCACGTTCCCTTGTCTTGAACACACAGAAGAACTATGTTTCCCAGCCTGATTAGATATAACCAGGTAATTGAGTTCTAGCTAATAGAATGTGGGCAGAAATAAGGTAGTCTGGCACCAGGCACACCTCACACAACCTCCTGCAGTAGAGGAATCTGAGACCTTAGAAGAAAGTTAGGAAACCATAGCCCACAGGCCAAATTTGGCTCACTGCCTACTTTTGTGCAAGCCAGCAACTAAAATGGCTGTACATTTTACAGTTATTAAAAAAGCAGAAGAATATTTCACAGCATTCAAAACTGTATAAAATTTGAATCGCAATGTCATAAATAAATTTTATTGGAACACATCCACGCTCATTTATATATTAGCTGTACCTGCTTTTGCATTTCAGTAGCGCAGTTGAGTGGTTGCAACAGAGGCCGTGTGTGTTTGGCCCTCTTATTGCTGCACCCTGATGACTCAGTACACTATATGCCACAGCGATGCAGTTATAACTGGATAGTATTTGGAAGGCTGTGCATATCATTGTACTGTGGCATTTTAGTTTTTTACTCTTACTGCATACTCATTAAGTCAACACAGAAAATGAGAAAAGTGAACTTCACATGGTGCACTTTTAAGGCCAAATGGAGTATGGATTATTTTATTATCAAATTAGATGGCAAAGCATTGTGTTTTTTGTACCATAACCTTCTAGCTGGGGTCTAACAAAATAATACCCCCCTCTCCCAAAGACGTCCACATCCTCATTCCTCAAACCTGTGAATGTGTCCTTACATGTCAGAAAGGTTTTTATGGATGCTATGAAATTAAGGGTCTTGAGATGGAGAGAGATTTTAAAATTTTAATCTAGATACACTAGAACTTTATTTACAAATATTTGGGTTAATGGCATTTTGTTACATCAAATGAAGAGTGGTCTGAATAAATCCTGTCACAAAAGCACTAAGACCCACTGGAACCAACTTTGGGACTCAGGGTATAGCAACTCAACAAGCTGCAGTCTTCAGTTTGTGACTGCTACCTTGTATCCCAATGAATGTTTTTTGTTTGTTTGTTTGTTTGTTTTGTTTTTGTAAATATATACACACACCAGCAGGTCATGGGCTCAGTATGAGTCCCTGGTGATGCATCAGTGTAAGCAAAATGGGTCACTGTAAGTCTTTTAACAGAATATACTAATCTGTTCCAGGAATTTTGTTTGTAGAAGTGTTAAAGACAAAAATAAACATGAGCCCACAAATTAACCAAATTCTATTTTCTGCATGTTGCAGTTTTGGCTTTTATTTAACACTGACTATATAATATTCTATTACTACCACATGTTTACAACCCAGAAAGGCATATTTTTTTTTTACTTTAGTGTTTATAAAGAGGGATTTAAAGTGCTTTTCTTTTTTTTAATACAGCAGTTGAGCTCAGTGCATTTTATATAATATGGTGAGGTTTACGTATCCTACTACAAATAACTTCTCAATTCCCAGCCTGAACCATAAACGCAATTAGAAATCAATGAACAGAAGCGAAGAACTTGGTAAAACATAAATTTGTTGTCTAAAGAAATAAGATTGTTTCCCTGGCAATACAGTATTCTTTCAGTGGCCAAACCACCTAGTGCAAAGCAATAACTTACTTTGTATCAGCACCAATATTGAAACACCATTAGAAATACTTCCCCTTTTATAAAAAGGTTTATGCCAACATGACATAAAATGGCCCTTTATACTAGCAACATAAGAGATGTTTTAAACTGTTTCGTTTAAAATCTTGTAACAGCAGGCCTGCAGTTCCAGCTGTTCTGTTTAGAATCTTACCATTCCAGGAAGACATTGGGACCATTATTACCTAGAGGTCCTGATGTTATCACAGTGGTCCTTATAAAACAGGAAGCAGGGCAGCCAAAGATAGAGTAAGAAATGGATGATGGAAACAGAAGTTGGAGTGATAAGATTGCTGGCTGGGGACCATGAACTTAGGAATTCAGGAATCCTGCAGAGGCTAGGAAAGGCAGGGAAACAGGTTGTCCCCTACATCTTCCAGAAGGAACACAGCCCCCTCAGCACCTTGATTTTAGTTCAGGAGGATTCCGTTTAGCTTTCTAGCCTCCAGATATGTAGGATACTAAATTTGTGTTGTGTTAAATCACTAAGTTTGTGGTATTTTGTTATAACAGCAAAAGGAAACTAATGCAATATGTATTGATAATACCAGATAATAAATATTACCAGACAATTAAATATTTCCAACTGACAGGAAAGCAATATCCAGGAAGTTAAGAAAATTTAAAACAAAATGTCTTTTCACAACATAGACTTTCTTCCCAAAAGCAAAACAAACAAAAAAACAATGAGGCTGTAACCTAAGTAAGTTTCCCAGGGGCCCATTTGCTGGCCAAGCAAAGAAAGGTACTTACTGATGTAGTTAACTAAATTGTGTTGGAGAAGCTGAAGGAATGTATCTAGAGAAAATGAATTCAAAACTCTTACTCTTCTGATGAGAATAGTTCAAATTGTGGAGGATATTGGGAACAACATTGCTAGTTGATTGTAAAAAACAAGGCAAATAATTTTAAGTAGTTTATCTTAGTTCTTGATGAGTAAATGTTATCTACACTATTCAGTTGTTTATTTGATGCCAAGTTTAAAGTTACTGAATCATCTTAATGAAGCCACTACAGGTGAACACATTTCCAGAGGCATTAAGGAAACATTTAGTCAGCACAACCTGAGGTAGAATCTGCTAAGATGTATTACACCTGATGATGGCAAAATATGTGCGGGGCAGTGAAAGGCTTAGTTGGACACATTCACAAAAGTAGTGAAAAAATAAGGTATTTAAAGCCTGTGGTTTTTCATTCTATTATTCATGAGCAGGGGTTTTACAGAAAATATTTGAATCTGTCATGTGCTATTGAAACACAAGTGCCAACAGTGTACTTCAGTTGATCTCATGGCTCTGTCCATCATCAGTCCCGTGAATTTTTTAAGAACAGAAGCTGGATATCCTGACTTGCCCTACCACAGCACTTTGATGGGTTAGCAATGTTAGTATTTTATTGTCAAAACAGAGTCAAAATGGAAATTTTTCTGAAGAAAAAAACTGTACTCAGCCAGTTATCAAATACTGAATAACTTTGGAAATCAGCTTTTTTTCCCCATAGTACTGAAAATGTTTAGTGAATTCAACCTAAAATTTCAAGGCAAAATAGCACTTACATGTGGAAAACATACTGCATGAGGTCATTTCCATAACAATTAATGTTCTTTGAGTCACAAATGATGTTGAACTGTTTTATTTACTTCCTGTGCTATAAATTTAATTATTTTAATGTTTATTTATTTTTGAGAGAGAGAGACTGAGCATGAGCAGGGGCAGGTAAGAGAGAGAGGGAGACACAGAATCTGAAGCAGGCTCCAGGCTCTGAGCTGTCAGCACAGAGACCACCGCAGGGCTCGAACCCACAAACCATGAGATCATGACCTGAACCTAAGTCAGATGCTTACTCAACTGAGCCACCTAGGTGCCCCAGTCTGTGCTGTAAATTTAAAACAAAACCCCAAATCTCCATTCCCATAGAAATTTTCAGTGATATGTTTTCCCAGCTCAAACAACTGTTCCCACAATGTTTTTTTGGTTTCTTTTTTTTTTTTTTTTTTTAATTTTTTTTTTCAACGTTTATTTATTTTTGGGACAGAGAGAGACAGAGCATGAACGGGGGAGGGGCAGAGAGAGAGGGAGACACAGAATCGGAAACAGGCTCCAGGCTCTGAGCCATCAGCCCAGAGCCCGACGCGGGGCTCGAACTCACGGACCGCGAGATCGTGACCTGGCTGAAGTCGGACTCTTAACCGACTGCGCCACCCAGGCGCCCCAATGTTTTTTTGGTTTCTTAATGCAAGTACAAAAGAAATTTTCATATTTCAAAATCCATATAATCATTCAATTGAGGAGCTGCCTTCTAACCTTCAATCAGAAGTGATTAGTCTGCAATGTAATGACAGGTTAAAAGGCAAGAGAAAATCTAATAGTATCCTGAAAATGCCTTTCAAGAGAAGAATATGGTAAATTAAAATCAAACACTCATGGATTGATATCTATATTGGCAAAACTTATCCTTGTGAAAAGATAAAATGTGAAAAACATCTCATTATGTATTAGCATTAATTGATGAACTTTTGCAACATTATAATAAGGAAACTAATTTTATTTTTTAAATTTTTTTTTTTCAAAATTTATTTTTTGGGGGGGACAGAGAGAGACAGAGCATGAACGGGGGAGGGGCAGAGAGAGAGGGAGACACAGAATCGGAAACAGGCTCCAGGCTCTGAGCCATCAGCCCAGAGCCTGACGCGGGGCTCGAACTCACAGACCGCGAGATCGTGACCTGGCTGAAGTCGGACGCTTAACCGACTGCGCCACCCAGGCGCCCCAAGGAAACTAATTTTAAACCTCCATGAAGCAAAAGTATATCCCCCAACAAAATAATTTCATTTTTTACATCAGTAGACATGTTTTACAAAGAGCTGTACGTAGGAACTTGTTACTATTTTGAATTTCATCAAAGAAACATTTGGTGAAATTTGTTTTCTCTTGTGTTACATAAATATCTAGATAATAGCTTTGATTTTTGCCCTTGACTGGCAAATCTTAAAATATTTACTGTCTGGCCCTTTACAGAAAATATTTTCTAACCATGCTTTGGAAGATGGTGGAGTCATTAGATGCAAGGAGATGAAATTCCTAATCACTAATGAGGAAGGCTTACCACTGAACCCTCAACTGGATCATGACATGAATGAGAAATTACCCTTTACTGTGGTAAGCCACCAAGATTTGTGAGTTGTCTGTTAACAGCAGCTAGTGTTACTATGACTAAAACAATCTCTTAATTATATGATTGAGACTCACATTTAAGGAAACCTCAGAAACCATGAGTACTTCTAGGAAATACTTAAGTCACTTTAGGAAATGACTACAGATGCATTATTTTAGCAAAGTAAATCAGCACAGGGAATTCATCTTTCATTAATCCAGCCAACATTGTTTAAGGCACTGTGAGCAAGGTTATATGCAAGGTTGATTTGATGTTTCACTTTGAATTATAAATTCCCACTTATTTTTTAATTGAGCAGTTTAATACATTTAAATCAATAAATCATCAGAAACCACATGCAATAATTTGTTCAATGGAATTCATTGCTCAGATAAAGAAAGAACATACTTTTTTTTTTTCTGTCCTAAATGAGAAATTGCTCTTAAACTGTTCTGTGCTTGCAAACTAGAAAAGAATAAATTTTGAGGTTTACATGGGACATTACTTTGAAATATCCCCAGAGAGAACACTAGGCAAACTCCTGTATAAAATGCAGCCACCAAACAGTCAATATTTGTCCCCATTACATAAGGAAGTAGAGAGAGCAAAACACCGAGAGAATTTTTTTTCTTCCTTTTGGCATTGCAAAATGAACAATTACCTAAAGTGATAAGCATTTCACTTTCTTATTCAGACAGAGTACAGTCATGTTCATAAGATTAAATTATAAGTGTGGCTTAACATTTCTTTTAAAAATCCCTTGTTTAAAACATATTTTCTGAATTTGCATAATATGACTGTGTATCCAAGATCTCATCCTGATAATTCTAATTAATGTCACCCAAATGTTCCTAAGCATGAGAATCACTCAGGGTGTTTGCTAACATGTCAGTGTTTGTGCCCGGAATTTCTGATGCATTAGGTATGATGAAGACCCAGGAGTGCACTTTCTTAGATTTACCTTGAATGGTAAATAGTATGTTGGATATAAGAATTGGATCACGCAGCCTCCATTTTGCCTTCTTAGATTCTCTTGCAGCTAGGGTTCTGGCTGCAAATTGATTCCACTGTTTAGATGCACTTGCAGAAAATTTGGAAGGCAAAAGTAAAGTAGAAGCCATCTTTCTGTCCCCTGTTATCCATTTTTTTTCTCAAACATGATTGTTGTCACAGTTTTTCTCAGATAATGTTTCAGTGTCCATCATCCGTTCTTTTGTGGCCGTTTCGGAGGCACTAACGGTGTTCCTTTTTCCTGGCATAGTTCCAGGGATGACCTATTATTCTAAAACTGTTCCTGGAGGCACAAACAGGAAACTACTTACATAACTTCCAACTATTCTGTAAGCATCTAATTCTCTGACTCACGTCAGTTTCTGCTTTAAAAAACTCCGAAGTGTTTCTGTTTCTTTAAGCTTTGACTAATAAAAAATATGACATCAACAACAGCATTATACAGTAGGGGATTCTAGACCAGCATCATGTGGATATCTTAGAAACCTGTTTTCTCATCATATAGGAAAGTGTTTATGAGAAGATTCGTTAATGGCATCAAGATACTATTGAGTTTTCTTGATTGACATTTGGACAGGAAGTATTATTGCCTACTGCTACTCAAGTCCACCCTTTCCCCCCACCAACTCAACACACACACATCAGAGGACCAGGGATCACAGTAAGCCCTTTAACCACTGCTCCCGTAGGTGGAGATCTGCTTTATTATCACATTGCCTACAACAGTGCCTGACAATAACTTATAATTATATAAGGAATTCAATACATAGGTGATACAGATTTATTGAATAATGAATTAGTCTAATATAGGTGTAAAGGAGTTATTGCTTTTTATCAAAGTGAAGCTTCCAGAGCCTTGTCTTGCCTCGGGGCTAGAGTGATATATTAAAGAAAAAAAAAAAGGATCTAGGGTCTAGAAATAAGCATGAACTCAAGTAGTCGGGAATTTTGCATACCAGCCTAAATCTCTGAACACAATGATTCTTATCTCTATGCATTGCCAACTGGGTAGGCTACTCTGTGACCCTATTTTTTGCCTTATGTGTTGCTTTGAGCTAATATTTGTCTACTGCTGTTCCCTTGAATTATGTTCCAGAAATGACTCTGTTACCTTCCATCAGAATGCCAAGCCTAGTGTTGCACAGCTTTGGTTTTCCAAGCCCCTTAACAATTAACTGAGTGCTCAAGTGGAATCTGTCTTAGTGATAAGACCAAAATCTAAGTTACCAAAATCCCCAGCCATGTTTAGATTCAGGTTTTGATTAGGTGACTTAAAATTGAGTCCCAGAGCACTGGGCTAGTGTGTACATCCCTCTACCTAAGGTAAGATGGGCCCCAGAAATGTTGGTAGTGCTGATGATCGGTGGTGGCCATAAGGTGTAAGAGCCATAAGAAGTAGATTACACAAATCAAGATAAGCTCTGATATGAGGAAATTTTATTTTGTTCCTATCAGCCCCACTTGCTGATCCTTATAATCAAACATGGAATTCTCAAGGTTTGAATAGAGAGGAGCTCTGGGACATGGATCTCCATGCAATGTTTTGTCTAACTCCATGACTTGTATCTATCTGCTAGGATTCCCTCACTTCCATTATCATTGCTGCTATTCGTTCATTAAAACTGTGATCCAGGGGCACCTGAGTGGCTCAGTTGGCTGAGTGTCCCACTTTGACTCAGGTCATGATCTCATAGTTTATGAGTTTGAGCCCCACATCAGGCTTGCTGCTGTCAGTGCAGAGCCTGCTTTGGATCCTCTGTCCCCCACTCTTTTCCCCTCCCCTGCTTGCTCTCTCTCTCTTTCTCTAATAAATAAATCAATATTTAAAAAATAAATAAAACTGTGATCCAATAATAGAAAACAAACAAAAATCTTGACTTTATTAGTCTTCCACACAATTGAAGTTGGAATTATTAAGAATTACCAGTGATTCTAAGGTAGATAAAATTAAACAACAGTAAAATACATGAAAACTATCTCTTTTTTTCTAAGAATGGTTTATGAATCTACAGAAACTCTTTCATAGCTGCAATGCAAGACTGATATTCACCTGTCTCTAATATGGCTTCCAGCCCTCACTGGTTCTTTCCTATTTCCATGAGGCAGATGCCATCTCTGTGTTCAGATTTGCTGATAAATTTCCCAGTCTTCTCTCTTATGCAAAAATATTTTCCATTTTAGTAAATATTGAAGTAGCTCTTCTATAACCCAACTTAGTGTTTCTTTTTTTAAACAATTTTTTAATGTTTATTTATTTTTGAGAGAGAGAATGCAAACGGGGAAGGGCAGAGAGAGAGGGAGACAGAATCTAAAGCAGTCTGCAGGCTCTGAGCTGTCAGCACAGAGCCTGACACAGGGTTCGAACTCGTGAACCACGAGATCATAACCAGAGCCGAAGTCAGATGCTCAACCGACTGAGCCACCCAAGTTCCCACAACTTAGTGTTTGTAATCTCAAAATTGAAATCACTTAGCCCACATGATGGCAAAAGACTAGATTTTATTTTGCTGGTTCAGTTTCCAATCACTGATTTTGGACAGAACCCGTTGATTTAGTACAGCAAACATTTGCTGAAATCTTCTCACATGCTAAGCACTGTGCAAGGTTCTAGGCATACAAGGATGAGCAGCCACAGACTCTGTCTCCAAAAAGCTATCTGTGGCAATATGGACAGGTCCATGAAAAACAACAATAACACAAGGCATGATGGGACTTGAGTTGGAAACTGAATTATCAAAGTAATCACCAAATTTGTCAGGCATTGAGCGAAATGAAGGCTGAAATTCTTCCATAGAGCATTGGCTATAGAAAATCACCACTGGCAACATTTAAGAGAGTAATTTTGGTGGGAATACGCTGTACTGTCTCTGAGACAGAACTGTTTTTCTAAATCAGATTATATCAATTCTGAAAGTGCATCTTAAGTTGTCAAAAAGACAAGGCTGAGTTACAGTTTTAAAGTATCCAGGGCCAATGTGATTTTAGGTAGTTTATATTTGTTTTAAAAGAGTATCCTATAAAACACTTGACTGTAGGTATGTAAAGTATTTGAAAGTTAAATTTTAATAACATATTTTACTGACCTGCTTCTTTCTAAATTTCAAGAGATTGGGAATGCAGAACCAAATCCATTCTATTAATTTTCATTAATATTCTCAATACTGTTTAGTATTTTTCTTATTTTCTATAAGAGACATACATGGTCATTTTAAAAAGACATTTTTTGGGGCGCCTGGGTGGCGCAGTCGGTTAAGCGTCCGACTTCAGCCAGGTCACGATCTCACGGTCGGTCCGTGAGTTCGAGCCCCGTGTCAGGCTCTGGGCTGATGGCTTATGATGGCTCAGAGCCTGGAGCCTGTTTCCGATTCTGTGTCTCCCTCTCTCTCTCTCTGACCCTCCCCCGTTCATGCTCTGTCTCTCTCTGTCCCAAAAATAAATAAACGTTGAAAAAAAAATTAAAAAAAAAGACATTTTTTGATTATTTAAAAAAATTTTAATGTCTATTTTTGAGAGAGCAACAGAGTGTGAGTGAGGGAGGAACAGAGAGAGAGGGAGTGAGAGAGAGAGAGAGAAAGAGACAGAGCACCAGTGGGGGAGTGGCAGAGAGAGAGAGAGAGAGACAGACAGACAGACAGACAGACAGAATCCAAAGCAGACTCCAGGCTCTGAGCTGTCAGCACAGAGCCTGATGGGGGCTCAAACCCATGAACCATGAGATCATGACCTGAGCCGTGGTCAGACACTTAACCGACTGAGCTACCCAGGCGCCCCTAGAAAAGACATTAAAAATAGTTCTCATAAAGTATTTTAACTTGGGGACTACATGTTTCCTCTGTATTTCTCCAACCATAAAACCATTTCACTTGTACATGACAAGACAAAGGTGAAGGGTTTTGTTCCAATTAATTGTGTGAATCCATGCTATCGTTCCAGTGTTCTTAAAACCTTCACATTTGCTGTCAGTACTTACATAGTGCCACTGAAAGAATAATCCTGGGAATTATTGAATCCTGCTCCCTCATTTTGCTGATGAGATTCAGAAAAGAGAACCCCTGTACCCAGGGCCACACATATCCTTGGTTTATGGCAAAAATGGGAATAAAACCCAGAATTCTAGATTCCTATTTTAGGACACTTTTATTATAACACAGCTGCCTTCTTAATTAGCTATAAAATAATAAAAGGTCACTTTTGAAATAAAAGTTGTAAGTAAGAGATTCTTTATTGTACCCCAGATATTTAAGTATATCTGTGATAAATAATGATACGAAATCCCAGTTTTGTCATTTAGGATATTTAAGAGAATGTCATTTAAAGTCAGTGTTTGACTTGAGTGATAAGCAAAATAGCATGTAGTTTTAAGTCAACATAATACTCTAATACTATATCATTGGAAATCTTTTCAAATAATAAGTATTTTTTTAACACTCATGCTTGCAGAGCACTGTCCTAGTTTCTAGTGAGAATGGTTGGGGAGGCTGAAGAGGATTAAAGAAAAGTAAAGGACATGGTCTTTATATTTAAATAAAACCTTCAATATAGAAGTGGGAGAGAAAACCCCACGAGCAAGTAACAGAACTTTACTATTGATATTTTAGATCTTTTAGGTTTTTTATTTGCCAAAATATAGTGAGAGAGGAAATTATCCCTAGTGTCTCTCTTACTCTGACACCCCAAATCCCATTCCAGGTGTAAACATTAACACCTCAGTCATAAACACAGTTCTAGAATCTGATCACTTTTTACCATTTCTACCATCGTATGATAAAGAATCTGATTCCATTCTGGGTGTTGGCCTGCTTACAGTTTTCCCTCCTGTCCTCTGCCCCACATCCAGGAAAGCTGATGAGAAAGCACCAGGTGCTCCTGTCTTAGACACCAGTGGGAGGTTGAAACTGTGTGTGGGAACTCTACATTGAGCCCCACTTCCTAAGCACCATAGACCCTCAAGTGACTCCTTTTCCTGCTCTCCCTGGCCATTTTTGGGCCATCTTAGGAGATCTATCCTGTTCTCAAAAAAAGCCATGTTATATGAACAACAAACCTTTTCCTGCCCTTTTGGTGTGTGTGTGTGTGTGTGTGTGTGTGGTCATCAGTCTTGACATATGAACCAGACTTTGCATGGAGGTGCATCCTGTTTCTGTGGAGTGGCCATAACACATTATCGTACTGGTTTAAGCTACCATTACCCCTTGCCTGAATTGTTGCAATAACCTTCTACATTCCTGGTCTCCCAACTTCAGCTGTTACCTCACTTTGTCTGATTTCCATAGGGCAACCAGGATGATCATTTATAATGTAAGTTATGCCACTCTTCCATTCAAAATCCTCCAAAGGATTCATTCAAAAGAAGAGCCAAATTTCCTACCACAGACAAGAAGACTTTTTGTGATGTTCCCTCTCCCATTCCTTTTCTGACATCATCTCTTATCCCCTTACTATTCACCACCTTTATCAGTCTGCTCTGGCTAGCCACAGTGGCCTCCTTGTTGGTCCTTAAACATGTTGAGCATATCCCAGCTTGTTTCAACTTATTGTGCCCTCTGTTGGACTTTTGGTCCTGTGCTGGTCTTCCAGGTAGCCTACTGGCTAGTTCCCTCACCTCCTCATGTTTCTCCTTAAATATCACCTTATCACTGTGGCCTTCTCTGACCACCTACATACAAAATAGCCATTCCCTCACTCTCTAACACTCCCTATCTCTATTACCTGCTTTATTCCTTCTTTAAGCATTGGTCTTCCCCCAACATTTTGTATATTATAGTATATAATTATTGTGTGTTTTCAACTAGAAGTTAAGCTTCCTGAGATTAGGGACTTTGTTTTGTTCATTGTTGTACTCCTAGCAATTGTCCTGGCATAGAATATGTCTTCAATTTATTTGTCAGGGCACACACACATCAGAACTCATAGTTCTGAAAATATCTTGCCTGGTTAACTAAGCTAATTTTTTAAAATATTTATTTTTGAGAGATAGAGCACGTGAGAGTTGGGGTGGGGTGCCAGAGAGAGAGGGAGACAGAGGATCCGAAGCGGGCTCGGCACAGAGAGCTGAGCCCGACTTGGGGCTGGAACCCACAAACCGCAAGCACATGACCTGAGCTGAAGTCAGACGCTTAACCGACTGAGTCACCCAGGTGCCCCAACTAAGCTAACCTTTTTTTTTTTTTTTTTAATTTTTTTTCAACGTTTATTTATTTTTGGGACAGAGAGAGACAGAGCATGAACGGGGGAGGGGCATAGAGAGAGGGAGACACAGAATCGGAAACAGGCTCCAGGCTCTGAGCCATCAGCCCAGAGCCTGATGCGGGGCTCGAACTCACGAACCGCGAGATCGTGACCTGGCTGAAGTCGGACGCTTAACCGACTGCGCCACCCAGGCGCCCCCCCAACTAAGCTAACTTTTAATCCCTTCTTCCCTCTATTGACTCACCGATATACACAATAAACATTGACAGTCTTTGTTTTGTTTTGATTCTTCATCCAAATTTTAATATTCCCTAAGCAAGCTGAAAAGATTTTTAAAGACTGACACTAAAAAGAACTTAATTTTATTTTCTGATCTTATTCTGGACATAACTTCTACAAATATTTTCTTTTTTTAATTTTTTTAAGTGTTTATTTTTAAGAGAGAAAAACAGAACACAATTGGGGAAGGGGCAGAGAGAGAGAGAGACAGAGCATGAGTGGAGGAGGGGCAGAGAAAGAGGGAGACACAGAATCCGAAGCAGGCTCCAGGCTGTCAGCACAGAGCCCTACATGGGGCTTGAACCCACAAACTGTGGGGATTATGACCTGAGCTGAAGTCTGATGCTGAACCAGCTGAACCCCCCAGGTGCCCCTGTAAACAAGTACTTTCAATTGGCTTGCCATATGTGCAGGGAATATAAAGCTCTATCTTAAACTGAGAGCCATTGGCTTGATTTATATTCGGATAGACCGAAAAAGGGAGATATTGGGGTCATTTTGGGCCTAGCTTACTTCAGGTACTATGGTAATTAAATAGGATCGTTATTATTTTTTTTTAAGTTTATTTATTTTTGGCAGAGAGAGAGAGAGAGAGAGAGAGAGAGAGAATGCAAGCATGAGCCAGGCAGGGTCAGAGGGAGAGGGAGACACAGAATCCGAAGCAGGCTCCAGGATCTGAGCTGTCAGCACAGAGCCTGACACGGGGCTGGAACTCATGAGCCATGAGATCATGACCTGGGCCGAAGTTGGACAATTAACTGACTGAGCCACCCAGGCACCCCTAAGTAGGATAATTATTGTGTCAGTCATTTTCAGAACTCTCTGGTGCTTTCTTTAGATTTCTTCCCTGCAGTGTTTACATGGAGGGGCTGGTAAGATGCTATTTGGGAATCTGCAGCTTGTCTCAACTGCATTGTTTTTGTTCTGTTGAGATGACTCACCATGACAATGCTTTCTTTGAAGGCAGTGGGAGCTCTGTGTTTTCATCCCCTCCAAAGAGATGCCACCAGAAGGCTCAGCAGAGAATGAAAAACTCTGACTCCTCCACCAAGCAAGGCAGTTCCCACAGAAAGCGGCATGAAGTGAGGGTCTCACAGAAATTTTCACATTTTACAATTTGATCTTCTGCATATTTCTTTTGTTAAGCCATTATTTAAAAAAATAGATCTCAAACTATACTTAAACGCAAGGATCAAGGATGTGTGATGCCCTGACTAATAGGACCCATGGAGATTTGTTATTGCATTTTAGCTTCGTGGCAATTCTGGCACCGGATGTGAAGTAAAATCTTGAGTTTCTTTCACTCTGCATTTGAATTAGAGACTTTGAATTCATTTTCTTATACTTGAGCTTTGCTTTTATTTGTAACTCTCTTTATGGCACTTAGCATCCCAAGCCATGCATACTTTTGCTCCTCCATTCTTAGGACATTTATCATAACCTTGTATTTTAGTTGCTTTTATAGGTTGGCCATCCCCAGAGTGTAAGTTGGTTAAATGCAAGGGTAATATCTTTGTGTAATCTCCTTAACCTCTTCACCAGAAATCACAGGGTCTGGTTGCAACTTAAAATTTTACTACCTAGTATCAGTCAGGACCAGGGTTTCTTAGCCTCCACACTAGGTTTCTAACTAGTCTGAAAAATATAAACAGAATAATAGTAACCATTAGCCATTGCCCAGATGTCAAAGTAATTCATGTTAGGGGGATAGAGAACCAGAGACCTCTAGCAGTTAAGTTGTATACCCTACGCATGACCCTGCTTCCATCTGAAATTCCTAGTCAGTGGGGTCCAGCCAAGTTGGTGGCTGTGGTCTGTCCTAACAATATTATAGATTCATATACATTTAGCATTGTTCTACATCCTGGTAGATTTATATATGTCCTTATGGAATGTCTCTCTTCATCTTTAATAATGCCCCTTTTCTTACCATCTTACACTGATGGGGATCCCCTCACTACTGTTTAAGTATTTGTATGGCCGATCTTTTTCCTACCTTGTGTTTTCAATCTTAGGTCTAACGTTTTCCTAGTAAGCAGCATGTACTTGTTTTTTCCTTTTATATCCAGTGAGAAAACTTATTTCAGTATAATAAAAATGATGACTTTTTCCCACTTCCCTGGCAATGCTACAACCTTAGAACTTTGCATCTTCATTTTCCCTCCCCTCCCATTTCTTACTATTTTCTTTTGTGAAACATATTCCATTGTCTTCTGGCTTCTATCACATCTCTGCTATATTAAGATAGCTGAAATATGGCTCTGTCTGGCTAAGCACTTTTGTCTTGTCTTTGTTTTTAAGCAGTTTTGGTATGATGTGGTTTACTATTTATAGGGTTCCTAGCAATTCTTGAGTAAGTGGCTTCACGTCTTTCATCAATTTTGGAAAATTCTTGTTGGTCATTTATTGAAATATCATTCTCTTAATCCTTTCCTGCTGAAACCCCCATGACACAATGTTCTTCTTTAACCTTTTTAGTGCCTTTATTCTTAAATCCCATTTTGAGCGATTTTAATATCACTGTTCCTGCTTTTTGTTTGCATTTGCCTGGTATTCCTTTACCTGTTTGTCTCCTTTCTTATAAAATATTTTTATTATTATTTTATTTTGTGCAGGTTACTTATAAACAATATAAAAGTCCTTTTTGTTTTGTTTTTAACACAATCTGACAGTTTCTGTCTTTAAATCTTTCACTTACACATAATATAATTAATATACTAAGTGTATGCCTTCCTTTTTAGGTTATTGGTTATTTTATCTCACAGTTTGCTTTATTTCTTTAAAAAAATTATCGCTGTTTCATTTAATTTGCTGTTCATTCCATCTTTTGCTCCTTGTTCATTCGGAAGGTCCACTGTACTTTTCTAGTAATATAAGATTGGTATTGGCCTTCTCCTAGAGATTTGTACACAGATCTTGTCTATGTTCACCAACTGGAGTTCTGACCCTTAGGCTCAATGCTGTTAACCCCAGACCACAGGAGAGGAAGCCCCCTGCAGTTTCTTTCTCGGGACCCGGCAGAATTCAAGGCTTCATTTATACCCACTTGCCAGTAGGTTCCAGCAGCTGCTTGGAGCTAAAGACGTGAACAGTTTAGAGTTCCTCAGGAGAAGAAGGAGACTGCATTCAGGTAGCCTTCCTCCAGAACCCTTCTGAGTGCCTCTTAAATGCTATCTCATTTAATTCTCCTATAAAACACCTTCAAAGAATCTCTTCATTTCCCCTAGGTCTGTATTAGCAAAGATAACCTGTATAACACCACACAGTGGCACACACTTGTCTCTGGAGCTGAGCTGAAGCACTGGCTCATATTATTCTTTCAGGATACACTCCCTGCATACAATTTGAAGTCTATTCAACCCTTCTGGAAATGTTTCCACACCGTTAAATACTAAGATAGGGTAATTGGAAGCCTTTTCCATGTAACCTCTCCATGTGATGTAGGTCCATATCCACAGATCAGTTCTAAAAAGTTGCTATCCCAGGGGCATCTGGGAGGCTCAGTTAGTTAAGAAACCAATTCTTGGTTTTGGCTTAGGTCATGACCTCATGGTTCATGAGTTCGAGCCCCATATTGGGCTCTCTGCTGTTAGCGCAGAGCTTGCTTTGGATCCTCTCTCCCCCTCTCTCCCTGCTCCTCCTCTCCCTCTCTCTCAAAAATAAAAACATTAAAAAAAAATTCCTATCGCAAGGCATCCCCTTGGTTCCTCAAGACAGATAAGACAATAGTAATGATAGTAACATCAGTGGTTACAATAATGTTGGTTACTGATTATCGATTGCTCACTTTGCAACACCAGGCAGTACAAAGAAAATATTGTTAATCTCTCCGTCTTTACAGGGCTGTGTAATTATATTTGAGGAAACTAAGGCTTTACAAAGCAGAAATAACTTGCTCAAATTCATGCAGCTTTTCAGTGGGAGAGCTTGGGTGCAGACCACACTGATCTGCCTGTCCTTCTTTTCCATTGCATCTTGGGTGGTCAAGCTGGGCTCAGGGACGCCCTAGAGCTTCCTTGGAGACTCCCTGGGATAAGGGAGGATTGAAATGGTACAGTTCCAGCCTCATCCATGCTTCCACCTGAGCAGTGTGGCCCAGGGAGCCTTCCCATTAGGGAGTGGTGAGAACTGAAATGGAAAATGGCATTTCCCTGGGGCACCTGTTTAGCTCTGTCAGTTAAGCATCTAACTTTTGATTTTTGTCTTAGGTCGTGACCTCACAGTTTGTGGGATCTGATAGCACAGAGCTTGCTTGAGATTCTCCCTATCTCCCCCCACCCACCTCTCTCATACACACAATTTACATATATATATATATATATATATATATATGTATATATATATATATATATATATATATATAAAAACTTTAAAAAAATCCTTAAGAAAAAAAGAAAATGGTGTTTCCCAGCTCTTCTTCTCTTCTGTTTGGGCTTAGTTCCATTCTGCCGGCACTTCCCATGGGCTCTGCTGTACCAGGAAGCATATTGAGGCTCTTTTCCTCCTCACTAATGTCCCCATTTTCCTTCCTCTCTGTTTCCTAACTCCTATTTTGAACCCTGTTCTTAATTTCAACCACTAAAGTATTAAATTATCACTAATAAAACTAAAGCTACAGGAGATCTTAGATATAAATAAACAAACCTCTTTATCTGCCAGGAGTTAGGTCAGTAACTGAACTTAGAGAGGTTATATGTTGTATGTACTCAGAGGTTATGTTATACATACTCAGCTCTGTTCCCCCACAACATGCTGCCTCTTGAGAACAGATGGGATAGTGGATAAGGTTTAAGATATGTTCTCTTAAAAGGCAGTTATGGAAAATTCTTGAGAATGTAATGGTTCACACAGCCGTTGGCTGAGAAGGCTGTCTAAAGAGCCCCTCAGCTCACTCACCCTACCACTCTTAAAAGGGACTAATTTCTGCCTTGGAGGAATAAAATTCATATTCTGGCATTCCTCTATTATATAAAGTAGAATAGGCAGAGTAAAGATTCAGGCTGTAAAAATTAAAATGTGGTGTCTGCATGCCTACTAATGGCTGTCACTGACTATCAATTTGTATAATTAAGTTTTCGCCTTTATTTATTATACTTTAAGATTTAAATGTATTAATAACTAAATAGCATATTTCCTGGAGACTTTTCCTGGTGTGTGAATGTGTGTATGTTTGAGCAGTGTCGTGTTTATGCCCCAAAGTCATCAGAGCTGCCATGAATAGAAAATTACTGCTCTGAACGCATGGTAGAAGACATCAAGGTAGGTCTTAGGAACCATCCAATATCCCTAGTCTATCTTTTTTTAATTTCTTCCACCGTTAATCTAAAGCATCTTCTGCAGCCAGTCAAGTGGACACTCCTGAGGTGACAGGAAAGACAATACTCCTCAGCTTCCGATCAGAGCAGAGGCACCATGAATTATCTGTTTCATGTACTTAGTCAAAGGAAAGAATAATAGTATTTCAGTTAGGATTTTGGTTGTAAGTAATAGAAATCAGCTTTAGGCAACTTACACAAAACTTGATTTGAGTCTCACAGAATCCTTGAAAAGAACAAGAACCAGTCTTCGAAAAGAGGCAGAGTCAAGAAGCTTTGATAGCAAAAAACACAGCCTGGCCCGGCCATGGGTCATTCCAATTCTGTGCAGCCGCCATCACTATGTACAGACCAGACAACCATCATTGTACTCACGGCCTTGCTTCCGGAAATGTAGTATCAGTTGTCCTTGTCTTTTTGTCCAAGGTGAGAGCATCTGACTGTTAATAGTCCAAGTCACATGCCGGTTGCTGGAGGGAGAGGAGAAATAGTGTCTGACTCCTTCCATTCCTATAGTGGAAGATCCTGAAGTTTTACACAGTGAGGAAATCCCCATAGTCAGAAGGGTTTTCAAATGTTAGGCAGCCAAAGAATCTATTGCGAATAATCAACAATTTCCCAGTTTATTTAGATAATTGTTCTGGCCTAATTTCACATTATCCTGATGAATCCATCAAACTTTCTACACTCCTAGATCAACAGGGTAAATGGTGACACTCTGATTTGTCTGTGAGTCCTGTCCAAAGGCGGGGTTGGGGGGGGGGGCGTTCTATAATAAATACATGTATGAGAAATAGTCTCAATAATGAGAGTACTTCCTTCTCAAAATAATTCTATGCCTAAATGGTCTTAAAATCTAAAGAAGAAAATGTATTTGTATCCTCTGCATTGAATATTATGTCTGCTATATAGCAATGCTCAATGTTTATTGAGTGAATCTTACAGGAGCTTTTTATTTGGAATTTAGCTATATACCAGGCATTGTGAAAACCAATTTATATGCATTATCTAACTTAATTGACACTTATTATCCTTATTTTACAAATGAGGTTCTGTAACTTTTTCAGTGTTGTAGAGCTAATAGCAGAGTCATTAGAACCCTGATCTATCTAGAGTGAGCCAAAATATGGGGTGGCTTCCTCAAACAAGTGCTCTGCTCTGTGCTCCCCCAAAATGGCCATTGCCACTTTTATTTCAGCTCAGTCATCTTTGAGCTAAGCTTTATGATTGTCATCAAAATAAAGGTATCATAGAATATGAACAGAACAAAAACTATAAATTGTGCCTCTTCCTCTCCATCTATATCTATTTTCATAAACAGTCTGGCCAGACCTTTATTTTTTTCTCTTGGTGAGGTAGGGAGGGTTTTGAGCTGACAAAATACTATCACCTACAAGAGGGACAAGGTTTTGGGGATATGGTCAGGGCCTATGATTTAGGGAGAAGGAGGAAATAGGAAGAGTTTTCCACATATATTTTATTTACAAAGCTAGGATTTCTACAGTTGTTACATAAGTCAGTTCCTAGACAGAAACTTAACATGAAAAAAGCCATGAGTCCTGGAGAGTTTAAAAAAAAAAAAGGAAAAAAGTTGACAGTTGCTAATTGGTTAATTAGTACTTAACTAAAATGACTCCAGATTTGAGCACTCCCAGATGAACAGTAGGAAAAGTAAGCAGGAAACAAATTTAATGCACTTGAAGTGGAATGCACATGACTGTTAGTCAGACAAGCAGCTGGTCTGTATCTTCTTGCCTGTCCTCTGTGAAGCAGTACTTTCCTGAAGTAACATGTGAAAATGCGTACAACAAAGAGATACTCATAAATATTAGTTTACTTTCCTCCAATCCACCTCTGTTCCTTGTCTACAGACAGCATCTGAGGCTACTCCATTTGTTCTCAGCAGAGAGAATGCATATGTGCATTCATTTCTTAGGTAGCATTTTGTGAGGGTCTGCTATCTGTCAGGTACCATGCTAGATACTGAGAAAAAGCAATAAGCCAAACAAACTTGGTTCCTGTTCTTATTGCACTTACAGTCTTGCATAGGGACAGACTTTAAATCCATGATGACTTAATAAACTTTATGATGTATGCTATGAAAATACAGAGGACAACCACCCAGAATCTAAGGAATGGAAAGGAAGATGTCCAGAACTAGGAATAGTCTCCCTTTTCTTCTTTCCTCCTTCTGCACATGCTTCTGATCCCACACTTGACATAATTTGTCAAGAATTGAGGACTAGGGTGCAGTAATGACAATGTTCATATAAATCAGATTGTACCTTGCCTCCAGCTCAGAATCAGACCACAGCCTCCATGAAAGCTGATGAACACTTCCATCCAGATTTCCCATGGAGCGTGCATGTGGCCAGCCTCTTTTAGTTACCTAATTCCCTGTGAAAGCTCTTGGCATCATAATCTGATACAAAACCTCAGTATCCTTCAGACAGGCCAGCAAAGACTATCTGAGATGTCAGGTGCTTTTGTGTTAATGTTAGTAAAGGATGATGAGGTTGCACAGTTAACTTATATTCTCTGTGTTTTTAAATCTCCAAGTAGCTTTACAGTTAAGCAATTGTTCTTGTCAAGGCCCTGAGCTTTGGAGAATATTTATATCATAAACATAGAGGCATGTAAGAGTTGTCTAATATTCACAGGCAGCTGAAAACTATTTCCTAATAACAATAGCTAACATTTATTAAGTACTTCCATGCCAAGCACATTTCAAACCCGATCTTTTAGAGGCATTATTATCCTGCTTTATGGAGACCGTGATGATGTGGTAAGCCAGGACTGGGGTTTTGAAGTTTAGTTCAGTCCCTAAGAGCTTAAATATTTCATTCCGAGCAGAAGACTTCAAATCAGGATCTCAAATTGCATTTCATTTCAGAGCCATGCTTTTCTTTTTGTGTCACCCAGGGAAAGTTATTTAGCCTCTTGGGCAATGCTTCTTAAGGTGAAGGGGTTAAATTAAATAAACTCTAAGATCCTTTCCCGTTGTACTGTCTGTCTAATTCAAACTGATGAATCCTGCTTCCACACAGAAGAGTGTGATGGTCTTGAAGAATTTAAGAGTTTAAAATTATTTTTCTCTATTCAAGAGAATACATGACAAGGAAAAGAGAAGCTGAGTTTAGACTGAAGCAGTATTTAGTTTTTTTTTTAATGTTTTCTAATTCCCCATAGGTATGCTCTATATCTGTTTAGATAAGAACTTCAGAGGTAAGACTTGAATCCTTTTCAATGAATCCAAAATGAAATCCTAATGAGAGTATGTTCTATTTATATAAGGGTGAGAGTTGGGAGGGGGACAATTCTCCCCTCCCACCCCATTTGCAGTAAGCTTCTGAAAAATGGCAATTTAGATAAGGTTTGTCAGTCTTCCCACAGTGGCTAGAATTCAGACTTCCGGGAGGTTGGAAATGAGTATTGTCCCCTCAACCAGAGCACAGGACCAAGTTCAATTTTCTGCTTTATCCTGGATTTTCATGCAATCATTAGACAAAAATCTGTAAAGTGACTCTTGCAAATTTCTCTTCCTCCAAATAGAAAAAAATAAAATATTTCATGCTTCACCAAAGAGCTGTGACAACTCAGTTTTGTTTGTAAATGTTAATCAAATGATAGGCATGGATACCTGCGAAGTATGGTTTTTCTGTAATTTAAAATTGGCCAAGTTATTGACTGAGGTCTGAATAATTCTTACAGCTGCAGTTTGGTATGTAATTTGGTGCCATTCTTCCCTTTGTATTAATTTGGACCTAGGTGGGAGCTTTAGGGCTTTCCTTGGGGACAGTGCCTATAATAATTTATTTATATTCTGACCACACTTTCTAATGATGTAAATATTCTATCACCTCTGTTGCTGACTTGACTCTTAAGATGTTGAGAACATTTTCTATACATAAAATTTGGCAAAATTTCCTGGCTCCTATGCATTAAATGCTATAAGAAAATATGTGTTGCAGGAAAAAAAAGAATCAAGCTGAGTGCTTTTCAATAATTCATCATTTTTCTAAGGTGAAAAACCCAGCACTTACATTGAGAAGCACTATCCATACACCCAACGGTGTTGAAGATGCTTTTATTCACTGGAAGAACTGGATATGTCATCAGACCCTCCATTGCTTTGGGTATGCTAATGGCTGTGCAGTAGCATGTGAAATAGGGGCACAACCCCTTGGCCATTCCAGGACAGGAACTTTACACCTGGGTCTTGACTGTATTCATGGTCATCAATTTGGGATGGCCATACCTTTTCAGTGCAACCCCAGGAGAAAAGAACCAAGTATTTGGAAGTTCTAGTTATTGCTCATCATTACATTCTGTTATCTCTCATTTCCTCCCAAACTTTCTGACTTCCAACTCCGGAAACTCTCCCCTCTGTTCACTGAATGACAATGACAATGGTTTCCTTGTTCCCTCAAACACCATGAAGCAAATACCAACCACTCCTACCCCTACTCCTGGGGCCAAACCTGCTAACATTCTAAATTCTGTCCAGCTTGCTCCCTACTTCTGCTGATCTCAAATGCCACATATCAGAGACATGTTCCCTTACCACACCCTCAAATAATGTATTCTTTTCTGTCCCCTTCTTCTCTATGGAACTATCTCCTCATCCTGTTCTGTTTTTCTTCAGTTGATTACATTATTTGAGATATGTATATGTTTATATACGTATAGATAGATATCTTCCCCCACTTATTACCCTGTCTCTTCCCTCCACAAATTACCTCAATCTAACATGTATTTGTTTTATGCATTTATTGTCTCCCTCCTTCTACTGTATCCTTAGTGCCTAGAACAATGTTTTAGTCATTCAATAAGTACTTGTTGATTAAATGAATTAATGAGTCATGACTAAGAGTCTCTCCAATTCTTAATGTGTAAGATGTCCCTCATGTGCCTATTATCTTAAAAAAAAATATCCTCACCTTTATAGCATGATATTCAAAATCTTCCAACAGTCAGGCTCCAGACTGCTGATAGATTCTTCACTTCTGGGTATATTTGCACCCTGGCCCATGCAACATCTATTCCACTCCTGAGGAATATCACCTGTTCCATGGCACACTCGGCTATCTTTCACTCTAGGTTTTGTTCATGGTATACTGTGCATCTCTGTATTGACCTGATTGAATCTTTCTCTTATGTATTAGTTTGCTAGGAGTGCTATAACAAAATACCACAAACTAGGTGTCTTAACCTACAGAAATGTGTTGTCTCACAGTTTTAGAGACTACATGTCTGAAATCAGGTGTCCTCAGGGTTGGTTTCTTCTGAGGGCTGTGTGGAAGAATCTGATCTGTGCCTCCTCTTCTAGCATCTGGTGATCTATTGGCAGTCTTTGGCATTCCTTGGCTTATGTTACTTTGCCCTGATTTCTACCTACGTCTTCACATGGTGTTTTCCCTGTTTGCATACCTGTGTCCAAATTTCCTCTTTTTATAAGGACATTAGTCATATAGATGAAGGGTTAATACTTCAGTATGGCCTCACCTTAACTGCTTACATCCATAATGATCCCATAACCAAATAAAGACACATTTTGAGGTGCTGGAGGTTAGGACTTCAAGCTGAATTTTTTAGGGGACACACAGCACCTTCCTTCAAAGCCTAGAACAAATACCAGTTTTTGTAAAAGGCTTCTCTAATGCTTTCAGTAGTAGTTCCTTTCTCTTCTGTGTTCCCAGAGTACTTGCTTTACATCTGTTTACACCTTTTACAACACCTGCTTCACTAGCTCACTCACCATTCAATATTAAAGAGTATGTAGTTTGTATCTGGGAACATGCAGAGAATAAGATATACCTTGTGCCCTCATGGAGCTCCTAGACTGAGAGGAGTGAGATTCTAAACTCCAGAAGGGCAGAGATACTCATCTCTTAGTAGACAGTCAATAAATTTTTATTGAATTCAGTAACTACTCTTCAATTTAATATTACTGTGATAGACACATCTGCGGTAACAATACAGATTTCAAGCAGAGGCGGCAGTAGTATAGGGAAAGTGTGAAAAATATTTTGAGATATTGCAAGTTTTCAAGATGGGAGAGATAATCAGGAGTCATATCATGAATGTCTTGAGTCATAATTAGAAAATCAGATGTGACTGGATATTGAATGCAGTTCTTCTTGTTGTCTCCAAATTTGTCTAAAACCCCAAAATTGAGGACAATTGCTGTTAATAGAAGCAACGGACACCTTAGTAGATCTTATTGAAATGAATCCAAAGCAGTCCTTCTCTTTTCTCCTGCCCTCCTTCTGGCCTGTGTAAGAACTCAGTTTGTTGAAGAGGGAATTGATAGAGGCAGTGAATCTTATACTTAGAGGATATACACTTTTAATTTCTTCCTTCCTTCCCCTCAACTTTCCAAACTGTGATAGAGAGACAGAAAGGGACAGAGAGACAGAGAATGAATGAATGAGAGAGAGACACCTTAGAAGATATTGAGGATGCCTGCAAAAAGAAGAGGCCAGCATTTCATCCCTATATTGATGCTTGATCAACTACAGAAACTCTTAATTCCTTCCTGTGGAGCTTCCAGAGTGGAGAGAATCCTTGGGACACATCCATGGACTTAGAGGCTGTATGTATTACATGACCAGAGAGTCCTTAAGGTGAGAAGCTTGGCAGACCTCCTTACGCAGACAGCAAGGCTGGGAACCAAGAGACTGTCAAGTCAGTTTCCACTCCCAGCATCCCTGTGGCCAAGTGTGCCTCATAGATGATCACCTAAAAGAGCTGACTCCCAGGACAAGGTTGCCTCAGGGAAAACACACAACAAGTTGAGTTACTGGGGCAAAAGCTATTGGGCATGGGTTGTGGAAAGGTTACAACAGGCTCACCAGAGAATACTTCACCTACCTCCAAAGAGCCCACAAATGCACTCCACAAGAGACCCAGCATTTGGATGCTGTCACTGGTGGTTAAGAGAGAATTCTACATCATACTATTTGATTAAATGGCTCTTCTCCCTTTTTTCCTTTGTTCCTTTTTACTAGCCCAAATCCTTAAGGTAGAAACAACAGAGTAAGGAGGAATCAGAGGAAAAGAGAAGAATAGACAATGCTCCATACCCCCCTTCCTTACTGCAGGACACCCTGGCTTTGAATTAGATGCTAAGCTAAAGTTATAATTCAAACTTGGCTGGATTGGTTTCTACATCTGAGCTGAAAATTGATCATACCATCTGATTCAGTCCTTTCAAGAAGACTATTATGCAGGCCTTATCTTATAGTGGATGCAGAATTGCTAAAGGTTTTAAGTCAAGGAGCATGTACTCATGTTGTCATTTTTGAAATAACACCAGTAAAATCCCGCCCTCTTCCACAACCCAATCATCATTTTCTCAGGAGAGCCTCCCCCTTTCTCACCTCGGTCAGTTCTCCCTATTTCTGATATTTACCTTTATAGAAGCATTTGCTTTTCTTTCAGAGAAGTACAGGCTGGTTTTATACTTACTATTGACATTCCTTGATAAATGCATCTCTCCCACACTTGCATGGAAGCTTAATGGAACCTTTTTCTTTCTCTTTTTTTATTCCTTAGTGCCTAATGGCTCCTCCACAAAGATTCTAAATAAAGGAAGAAAAAATTCATACATATTTTGTAGAGTCACTGTAAATTCCTTGAAAGTGGGAACTGTGGTCCTATTGGTATTTATGTTCCAGAATTTATCTATAATAATACCCGATAACTCTTTGTTGAAATGAAATTAATGTTAAATTATTTTTAAAAAAATCCAAGGTAGCTTATGATTACTATGACATCTGGAACCTCTGGATATTCCTGTTGTTTGTTCTTTTTTGTTGGTCTGTCATGTTGTTTTATTCCCTGGTGAGTTTTGTTATATCATTCCCTCTGTGTATGACTTTGGTTAAAAAAAAAATGTTCCTAGAAATAATTTGAAGCATAGGGCAATATTCTTCCAGGAAAATTTTTATTTGCTTCTATATGTACCTGGGAGCATCAACATTCAGAGATCATTTTAATCCAATTTCATAGTGAGATTTTCTGGGGGATCTGGATGGTTTGAAACCAGACTGTAGTCAGAAACTGGTATATTTCTAAGTCGCCCTTTCTCCTCAGGTATAGCTTTTTAGTTAGGGTCCCAATCTAAGATGCAATTGGTTTACCAAACTCCATCTGTAGCTCCCTACCTCTCTAAGGTTATACAAATTCTGTTTAGTCTTCAGCCACCTTACCAGAATCAGCACATGTCCCCAGGGCAAAATCAGCCATTAGGGGAGGAGTCTCTTTCTCTTTCCAGTCTTGGCCTTACACTCTTCATTGTTTGCTATCTCTCTGAGCCTTCAAGCATTATCTTGTGTCCATATTTCCTAGTTGTCCTTCATGACAGTCCTCAGGACTGGTCCAAATTACCTACTTCATCATTACTGGATGCCAAAGTCTTAAAAACCACAATGTTGAACTGACTTAATGCTTTTTTTCTAACTTTAAAGAATGACCATTGGCTTTGGCACATTTTAAATTAACCATAGCAGGAATCCTGGATTGTTGCCTTAGTGCTGGGTAACATTTTGAAAGCTACCAGGAAATGTTAATGAAATATCAGATTCTATGCCTCCAGAGTTCAGCCAAGTGCCTCCTCAATTTCGGACTGATACAGAATACATTTAAACTTTCATGCAAGTCAGTCTTAATTCCCTATGAATCTGTTTTCATCTTTGTTACGATAAAATGTGAGGAAGAATTAACAACGTGGTAACTTAAACAGTTTCCACAGAGAGTTCCCTTAACAACGAGATTTGTGGACAGACAAAAGAGAGACACAGAACAATGATGCCTGGCAAATCAGACTCCAAGGACAAGGCTTCTTTCTGTGGTGACTTGAAGATTATTTATCCATTACTTCATCAAACATTTATCAGAACCGTGATACCACATGCCATAAAGGATGCTGGGACTAGGCAGCAAAAATTGAAAAAGCCGTGGTTCCTGCCCTCCTAGTATAGAGTATACCCCCAGCAAGTGCTCAATGTACATCTTTCTGAAAACTCTCCCAAACTTTCTACTACTCACTTGAGAGTGTTTTATTTGTTCTTCTGCTGAAACACATTTAGAGTGGGTCCCCAGATTGGAGCTTCATGGCAACACAGGGTGAACCATTTTCTGGGAAAAGTGAAGCCAGGAAAGGGACAAGAATGAGTTGGCGTTATGGTAGCAGAGTTTTCTGCTGTGCTGGTTGGGATGCCAGTGGTCCAGGACATTGCCATGCAAGGTCACTCTGAGTCCCAGCTTCCACTTCATTTTCCTTCCCTGTGTTGAGAGTCTGTTACCTGGATGAGAACCCCTTTCTCCTGCTCCATCTCTCTTCTCTATGACCAAAGCAAATATCATAGTGAGACTTCTGTTAGATGAATTAGCAGCTGTGTGTAATGAGGCCACAAACACAACACAGCACTGTTCCTGCCATTTTCATAGCTCAAAAGCTTTAATTAAAAGCCAAGAAAGAGCTGAAATTTTTCAAATTGACTGACCTTACTTACTCTCTAGTCTCTTTCCAGGAATCACTGATGCTTCCAAAGAAAGCAATAGTGGGGCCAAGCACACTTTCTAAGTATGAAAGACAATTGGTAAGTTAAATGAGCTAGGAGAATGTTGCGGAAACTAATCAAGCTCCTCATCTGAGTTCTTCTTCCATCTAAACACCAGGGCTGTGATCAGGCAGTCACAGTGTCTCTCTCCCCATTGTAAATCACTCAACTGAAGCAACGCATCTTGGTGAAGTCCAACTATTTATGATTAAGCTGATTGAACAAACTTGCCTTGAGTTTGAATGTGGAAAGTAAGACAGTCTCAAAGACAGGTCAATCTTGTGATTTGACAGAGAACAGGAAGTTGAAGGATTACAAATGTGAAAGATTGGAGAATTAAAGGGCCAAAATATAAAAGTAAATCATGTAAGTAAATGTATCAGTGGAAAGCAGATAAAAAATATGAAAGCAACTGCATTAACACAATAGTTTACATTCCTTGAGGAAGATAATCTGATATAGGCAGTCTTAATTGTAAAATTGCACTGTTTTTACTGTTTGTTTTCTATTATGTTAATTAATTAATTGAAACTGAGCTTGGCTGTTCAATTAAATTTTGATTAATACAGTAATTGGAACTAGTCAAACAAAGCATTGCTTACCAGCAGCCCTTTGGGACCTACTTTTGAACAGATAAAAATGATTTATAATTAGGCATCAATTATTTATATGTAAATGACATTGGTAATAGGCTTGAGGGCATCCTGAAAAGTTTATTCTCAAGAGGTTTAAACTTCTTACCAACCTGAAATTATTTATATTTATTATCAATTTTCTTAGTATAATATATTCACATAGATTAAAACAAAACTATAAACTAACTTTTCCTCTGCTGTTTTAAAAATTCTAAACTTACGGGGCACCTGGGTGGCTCAGTTGGTTAAGCATCCGACGTAGGCTCAGGTTATGATTTCACAGTTCGTGGGTTTGAGCCCCGCATCGGGCTCTGTGCTGACAGCTCAGAGCTTGTCACCTGCTTCAGATTCTGTGTCTCCCTCTCTCTCTCTGCCCCTCCCCCACTCACGCTCTGTCACTCTCAAAAATAAGTAAACATTAAAAAAAAATTAAAAATTCTAAACTTATGATAAGCAAATTAATAGAATTTTCTTATATTTTATTTAGCTTAGGCTTTCAAATAGGGACTTATCTGTGGATAGCATTATGTCTATGTACAAGAACCAGTTTGACTAAATTCCGCTTAATTTTTTTTTTTGTTTTGTTTTTTTTGAGAGAGAGAAAAACATGTTCATTAACTAGATTGGCTGATTTACTCTTTTTTCCTTTCCTTCCTTCCTTACTTTCCTCTTTCCTTCTTTCCTTCCTTCTTCTCTGTTACCTTTTACTTCCTTCTCTCCATCATTTTCTTCCTTACTGCTACTTTGTAGCAAGGTCCTGAACCTTTATATTTGTGTGGGGGGACATACTAGTCAAGTGTTTTCTAAATGTAGTTTTCATAAAAAATATTTTCCTTTCTTACAGAACTTGCTTGAACATTTTCTCTTTTAATCCTCATAATTTAAAGATACTTGGAGATAACTATTTTTTTTCCATTTTACAAATGGGAAACTAGGTGTCAGAAAAGAAAAGTATTAGACTCAAGTTCAACAGTTACATCGTCATGGAATTGCTGTTGTTAACACACTTGCCCATATTAACCAATTTTATGTCCCCTAAATTAGGAAGTAAAATAATTATTAAATGTTTCAGATTACGCCACATAAACATATGGGAGAATGTGGTCTGCCGAATTCTCTTTCCTTCACCATTCAGTGCTTTTTTTCTGTCTTCAGAGGCTAAGAGAACACCAACATCTCTTCATGTTAGATAAACTTATGTGCCCACTGCTTTCCAAACACAGAATCCTCTGCAACCCAATCTGAAAAACTCAAAATATGTCAAATGGTCCTCTCACTCTCTAATTTTGCCTGCAAATGTTCATTTTTGACCGTAGGTCAAAATTACTTTTTTTGTCTCCTATAAGAGAAGACCTGTGTCCTTATCTAATGTTTTTCCCATGAACTTAGACAAAAGGGTGACACAATCTTGATGTAACTTTGACTTGTGATTTTGGTTAATGTACCTTTGTTGATCCAGGGTCACCTTGCCCATTATAAATCTATATTTGTACTTGTGTAAATACCCAGAACTAAGCATTTTTTATCTTTAAAATCTCTAAAGCCATTTTCTTTAACAAGCACATGATCTCTACACCTCTTCCTCTAACCTTTCTGAAAATAATAACATTTACCAACTTGATAGATTTATGCATTTAAAAAATAATCAGGACAACGTGTCCCCATTAACCTAGGAGAAAAGTGGCTCACCCACTAAAAACAAAACAAAACAAAACACCCTGGCAATAAACATTCCATGGAAATTTTTCTGAAGAGTCAAATATAGTCAATTATTGAAGAGTTGATACAGAAAATGGGGCATATGATTTTTAAAATGTATTAAAATATATGTGCATGTATGTATAAGTAAATGTGTATTTAAATATACACATACAAGCTAAATATATAATTTTTATATATGTACAGTACCTTATATATATGTATATATTATACATACATGCATAACATACATAAATATGCTAGAAACACTCTAACATATTTTCCCTTAGGTAACCGATAAAAAATGTGTTGGCTGATTTACTTGGAAATAGATTAGCAGAAGATGGAATGTTTAGAATTAGCCTTCTACCTATTGCTTTACTGTCATATTTACATTTTGTTTTCATTTCTACAGTTGGCTAAAACCCTAGTAGAAGAAATAGGCACGGGAACTAGCAGATGTTCTGGAACTCTAGAACTGCATTGACAAGTAGTGGATATAGGCAGCTGCATATAATTACATCAATTATTTTGGCTCTTCAGGGTCTTTTGTGGTTCCATACAAATTTTAGGATTGCTTGTTCTAGCTTCAAGAAGAATGCTGGGGCAATTTTGCGCTGTTGGTGGGAATGCAAACTGGTGCAGCCACTCTAGAAAACAGTGTGGAGGTTCCTCAAAAAATTAAAAATAGATCTACCCTATGACCCATCAATAGCACTGATAGGAATTTACAGTGTGGAGGTTCCTCAAAAAATTAAAAATAGATCTACCCTATGACCCAGCAATAGCACTGCTAGGAATTTACCCAATAGCACTGCTAGGAATTTAGGGATACAGGAGTGCTGATGCATAGGGGCACTTGTACCCCAATGTTTATAGCAGCACTTTCAAAAATAGCCAAATTATGGAAAGAGCCTAAATGTCCATCAACTGACGAATGGGTAAAGAAGATGTGGTTTATATATACGATGGAATACTACTTAGCAATAAGAATGAAATCTGGCCACTTGTAGCAACATGGATGGAACTGGAAAGTGTTATGCTAAGTGAAATAAGTCAGGCAGAGAAAGACAGATACCATATGCTTTCACTCATATGTGGATCCTGAGAAACTCAACAGAGGACCAGGGGAGGAGGGGAAGGGAGCAAAAAAAAAAAAGGTTACAAAGAGGGAAGGAGGAAAACCATAAGAGACTCTTAAATACTGAGAACAGACTGAGGGTTGATGGGGTGGGGAAGAGGGGAAAGTGGGTGATGGGCATGGAGGAGGGCACCTGTTGGGATGAGCACTGGGTGTTGTATGGAAACCAATTTGACAATAAATTATATATAAAAAATTACATCAATTACAACTACATTGTTTTTAAATAACCTTAGGTAGGACATTGTGGTTGTTGGAGGAAATCATTTAGAAAGTGTAACCTCCTGTTGACTTGTGATCTGGACCCAGGCAATCAGAGACTTTTCATCTCCTTTCCATCTTTGGAATGTATGGTCTGCCCACCATTATCACTATGAGAATCATTTTCAAGGACACAACCTTGAGAGAACAAGATGTGGTTCAGACATCTGGACTGAATACATGACAGAACCCAGTTACCATCTCTCTATAAACTTAAAGATTGTGGCAGGCAGGTGTGGAATTCTCTCCCCTTGTGGCCCCCCCCCCCCCATGTCAAGTCTGGGAAGTCCCTTGCATATTCAACTTGCCACCGACCAGTCAGGAGTAACCTGCTTCTTTCTTTGGTCTCTCCTTGCCCTCTGTGTTTGGGTCTCATTTCACATTTCACCTGAGAAGTGCTGAGGTTGCAGACCAGCAGTGGCACAGAAATGTGTTGCCTACTTAAAGATCCTTTCTCATCTTCATTCCACCCTCCATAGTCCTTCATTGACAGAAACTGAAGCAGGATATAATCTAGTCTGCATTTCCAAGGCATCTTCAGCTCATGGGAAGAAATGAAGCTATTATTTATAAAGTTACAATATCTTATTTATAATAATAAAAGCAAATATTATTGTTATAAATAAATTTCATTGGCCTTTGCACTCACTTGTGATGCAAGTCCCCCAGCTCCTGCAATATTCGCCACCAAGTATTTCTAGGAAACTCAAAGGGCTGTCTGTGTTCTTGTGAGTAATTTTGCCCCCTTGGGACTCTGCTATTTCCACATTAGGTACCAGAGATCCCTTTGAGCACTGTAATGTTCTAGTAAGCTCTGCCACTGCTCACCCAGGCACTGCTGCCAAAGCATTTAAGTTCACAGTAGATAGATATGTAGGAGGTGGAAGCCTCTTCCCTCCATGTTATAATTTGTGGGAGTGATCCCAAGAAGCGCTGCCTGTACACCCACATTTGTGGAGCTCTTATATGAAACCACTGTTTCCAGTTTTAGTTACCATTTTCTCTCTCTCAGGACATACATCCAGGCTGGAGATGGATTTTGTGACAGCCACTATGTTGTACTCAAAATTCTTACTCTCTTTCAATGACAAAGCCTTTGGTATAAGTGTGTCAGGCCTGCATCCCTTTTCCTTTAGATGAGCTCTTTCCCAGGAGGCTTCTCAGACCCTGTGAAAATAGACTTGAGTCAGGTCCATACCAAAGTACTCTAGACATATTGGAATGTCAGCACTAGACATAGATGGGGCTAAAGATGAAATCCTTGCTGCAAAAAGAACATATTTATAGATTCATAGAAATAAAAAGTTGATATTCTGATGTTTATTTCAAAAAATGAAAAAAATAATGGCAGTTTCAGAAGAGAACAACTCAATGCTTAATAGTCTATTCATTTGAGGAAAGGAGTCTGAATGGGAGTCAGATTGGAGTTCCAAAATGAACCAAAAATATGAGGATAATAATTCTGGAGATATCATTTTTTTTAAATCATTCATGGGTTGTGATAAACCTTGTTTCTTGAGTATTCTTACCTGTAAAATGGTGGACACTAATTGAATATGGAGAAAATTGTAAACTTGGATACTATATTCCTCTTCCTTGGACAAAACACTATGTAATAATTTTCACACCATCCTTCCAGTTGGTGAAAACGTGTATTTTTTTATTTTTCTTTTTAATGTGATAATGAAAAAATGGTATGTAGGATACTGTTTGTAGTGCATGAACATCAAGGAAGGTTATTTTCATATTTTACAACTACATCACTTCTACAGAATCAGGATAAGACAGCCTGGTGAGGCTTCTTTTGAGAGTGCTTTGAAGTTTGTTGCAGTTTTCTTCTGCTGATTGTTCAGAATGACTTTTTTAAGGTTGCTCAGGGGCCAGGCCCATTGGAGTGGTGGAAGGAAGGGTTCCATCAATGAAAATTATATCTCATTGAATTTTTCTCTACTTTCTCTTGGATTCCACTATCTCTGGGATAGTTGCGGGGGGGGGGGGGGGGGGGGGGAGGAATCAGTGAAATTATATGCATGTGCTAAGTACTGAAGAAGTTTGCCTCTCAGCACTGAATTTCTCAGTCTAAGAACCAGGGACTAAGTGGAAGTGCATGACCCTTCTTTCTAGGTTCACTCAACTCTTTCCCTAGAACCCAAACTTTAGTGTTATTATTGAGTTGCTGGGAGGAATTGGCTGTGTAACTGTAAAGCATTATAATACTATTATTAGAGTAGTCGTCTTAGGAGATAGAATTTCAGAGCTGATTCATTAATCAGCTACTTAGTGCTAAAACTGAGGACCAAAGGCCCAGTGAAGATGGAAGTTATACACCAACAATTGACAGTACACCAGCCTGGAACTAAAAATTAAAATTCCAACAATAAAGTCAGTTCTCTGTTCTTAACAGTTCACCTTAATTAAACCCATATCAATCCCAGAGTCTTTGAGGAATATTTCTCTGCTACCACATCCTGTTCTCCATTGACATAATGATTGCTACCATAGAGGGCAGAGATGAGCAATGTCATCAGGACAGAATGTCCTCCTCTGTGGTGTCTCCTTTCTAGATGTTCACTGTTCTCATTTGCTAGTGGAGCTCCTGGGTCTACACCGTGCAACAGCAGGGACTACAAATGGGAAATCCACCTTTCATGGCCCTGTAGAACACACTCATCATGGGCTACAGAGAAGAGCTGCCTTGTGCCCCCACTGTCTCCAAACTCATAGTAAAATAACTCTTCAAGGTGCCTTTGGATTTTTGATATATAGGTTCCTGATTTGGGTGGAGAGAAAGATAATGACCCAATTTTTAAGGTGATATTTTTAGGCTCAAAAGTTGCTTTATATTTATTTTTTCTGCATCCTGATACTGTTTTCTTCTAATGAGTAATACATTAGTGCTCCTGAAATGATCCACCTGTCTTTAGTGGTTTTTCTGGAAGAATATGTCTTCAAGGATGTCATTTATTTGCAGAGGAGTCACTATTAATAGTTAGCATGCTAGTCCAGGGTTGCACTTAATGACAGAATAACTTAAGATGAGATTTTGGATACAAGCCTTTAAATGTTTTATATAATGGTGGCTTGCATTGTGTTCTGAGCATTGCTTACTAATTAGTTCTACCTGTTGTCAAAACTTTTCCGACATCTCGTCTTTATAGCATAATAACTTTAGTCTGCTTCTTACTGGGTATGTACCTCTGCTAGTTTTCCTCAACAGATAGTATGGTGTGAGGAAAATCAATAGCTTATTTTTAAAAGCAGTGAGATGAATAGGCCCAGGAAAAGTTTCAGTGAAGCTTTGCATTCTCCTGACAGGGAAATACATGGTTTTCCTATCTCAAGCGACACAGTACACAAGCAGCAATTGCCAGTCTTGCAGAACATCTCAAGGTTAGATCTAGTGGCTCTTTAAGGTCTTCCTGAGTGTGCTGTGAATGTATCTATAACCACCATTTCCAGCCAAGTTCAGTTCCATAGAGCTTTCTACAGTTGAATGTGCTCAATAAATATTAAGGCTGGCTAAGTAGAAGAAAGCTGTTAATCACCTGCAAAGCCAGGTGGTGGTGGTGATTGAACAAAGAGAAATCTTAACACTTCCCACATTCAAAAGGATCAAGGTCAGTGTGTTTGTGTTTCTCATTTTAAATACCTGTCAAAGGTAGCTTGAGTTGTAAGCTTCTTGATTTTGCTCGTTGTTAGGGAAAAGAATACTGGGGGGTTGATTGAATCAAAGCTGGAAACCATTTCGTGCACTTGAGCATAATTAATTCACATGTATATTCTGGTGGATATATAGTTATTGCTACTTTTTAAAATCAAGGAGAACATTCTAGTAGAAAATTGCCTTGGAACAAAAACTGTATTCTTTATATCACTCATCATGCTAAGATGCATCTTTATTGAAAATTGTGACTCCTCCACAGAAATAGTAATAGTAATCATGCTCTGGATTGTCATTAAAATGAACACCCCTGGGAGTAAGCAGATTTCAGCAGAACCAGACTTCAGTTTTTTGTTTTCCTCCTCACTGTCACCTATCCAAGAATACCATCCATGTTTCCTTGTTTCCTTACTCTCTTTTTTTTTTTTAATTTTTTTTTTCTCCACTTTTTTATTTATTTTTGGGACAGAGAGAGAGCATGAACGGGGGAGGGGCAGAGAGAGAGGGAGACACAGAATCGGAAACAGGCTCCAGGCTCTGAGCCATCAGCCCAGAGCCCGACGCGGGGCTTGAACTCCCGGACCGCGAGATCGTGACCTGGCTGAAGTCGGACGCTTAACCGACTGCGCCACCCAGGCGCCCCCTCTCTTTTTTTTTTTTTTTTTTCCACCTAACGTATTCAGAGCTGTATCACTTTAACCACATCTCTACTCATTCCCAACTAAGCTTCCTTTCTCTAGGTGTAAGATCATAAAATTCTGCACAAACGTTTACAGAGTGGTTTGCATCTTATAAAGAATATCTTTTTTTGTTCCTTAATGTGGTCTTTTATTTTTTTTTTTTATAAATTTTTTTTTCAACGTTTTTTAAATTTATTTTTGGGACAGAAAGAGACAGAGCATGAACGGGGGAGGGGCAGAGAGAGAGGGAGACACAGAATCGGAAACAGGCTCCAGGCTCTGAGCCATCAGCCCAGAGCCTGACGCGGGGCTCGAACTCCCGGACCGCGAGATCGTGACCTGGCTGAAGTCGGGCGCCCAACCGACTGCGCCACCCAGGCGCCCCTTAATGTGGTCTTTTAAAGTAATATCCTTTTAATCACAGATGCCCATGTGATGAGACTGAGGCTCAGGACCATTGAATGTCATTGTCCATGGCCACATGCTAGGGACCAGCAGAAAGAGAAAGGGAACACGGTCACCATAATTATGCTACTCTAAGTATTTCTGCACATGTGGCTCTAACCTATTTGCATCTCAACTGTCTTGGTACTTGTTATAAATGCTGATTGCTGGGCTCCATCCCAGAACTACTGAATCAGAATCTCTTGCAATATTGCCCAGTAATCTCATTTTAAATAAGTACTAGAAGTAATTCCAGTGCATACTCGGTTTGAAAATTTCTGTATCTTACTGTGTTTTC
Source organism: Leopardus geoffroyi (assembly GCF_018350155.1). NCBI lineage: Eukaryota > Metazoa > Chordata > Mammalia > Carnivora > Felidae > Leopardus > Leopardus geoffroyi. The sequence goes on along the minus strand of NC_059341.1, from coordinate 72,242,465 downwards.
TTTGAGGAAATCACTGTACATTAGACTTTTGAACAGTTTTATTTTTGTTTGCTTGTTTTAACTCATTTCATCTTTGGAATAAACCCAATTTGCATAGAACACATAATAATTTTCCCGCCTCTCCCTGCCTCTTACAATAGAAAAAACTAAGACAATGAGGGGGGGAAGCGCTTTGCCCAAAGTCACATAATGCATTCAGATTTGAAAGCGTTCTTGCAACTTAAATATAAAGTACCACTACCAGAAATCATTTGAGTAAGATTACCTTTTAAAGCAAAACTTAATACTTAAGTTTCAGTAAAGCTCATTTCTGTGGTGTAGTCTATGCCAACACAGACATTGCAAATGGGGTGTAGATTTTTAAATTAGGAATAATGAGCAACTCTTGATAGAAAATGCAATACTGCCCTTTGAGAACTAGTTTCCACTCCAAGTTCCAATTGATTGTGTTATATGTTTAGGTCTCCAGAGGTCTAATTAGACAAAGCAGAAGTAATAAATTCAAAGTTTCTGTGATGGTCAAGGGAAGTGTACCCTTTGGTCTGTTAGATTGAATGATGTTCCTACTAATATGGAAGACATGGTCATTGACCAGTGGTCTCCTCTGACTTTGGTGTCCCCTTTGACCACTTTTCCATTTGTGGCACTAATATTTAAATAAATCAGTGTGGAGGCACCTGGGTGGCTCAGTCAGTTAAGTGTCCAGGTCTTGATTTTGGCTCAGGTCATGATCTCACGGTTCATGAGTTTGAGCCCTGTGTCGAATTCTCTGTCTCCCTCTCTCTGTGCCTTTCCCCTGCTCGCCATCTCTCTCTCTCTCAAAATAAATAAATGAACATTAAAAAAATAAATCAGTGTGGCATTCGCCTGGGAAAATATTTTTTTTATTTTCTGAAATAAAAATTGTGTGGAATGACATCGCAAATGGCCATCAAAAAAGGTGAGTCAGAATAAATGAGAAAAAAAAAAAACATCATGACATTCTTTACTGATGAGTAACTCATTCTTCCATCATTTCTGTCCCTCCTTTCCCAAGACTGTATCACTTTCCTGCAGAGTTCAAGTCCTTCTTCCAGTCTGGGTCAACTCTAAAGGGCCCTCCTAGCTTCATAGTTCCATTTAGGATTGGGAGAGATCATTGTTATAGCTTTCTCACAGTTTAACTTCTCCCTCTGTCCAGTCTAGTTTCACTCAACCCTTACAGGTGTAGACCTATAGTACATTCTAAAATACCCCTCCTTTATGCAAGTCTCAGAGACTCAGAGTCTATTCTCAGGGAAATAGTTTGACAAACTGGGTCTTTTGAGGTCAGTGTGTGATTGTTTCCCCCAAAGTCTAGTGAGAGGTGCTGAAATATCCATGCTGAATATACTTAAAGGGAAAAGAACTACTGTGGGACCATGAATCCTTATCAAACATTCCAGCCTATTTGAAGCAAGAATTGAAGAATTAGTTATAGACTTACAGAAGGAATGATTGGATTTTCTCCTTCCTTCCCTGTGGACCACTTTTGCCCTCTACTTTAAGCAAAAGAAAAGGGCCCTAGACAAGCTTGCAGTTAAAGTTTGGGCTATGTACAAGAGAGGCATTATATTCCCTAGATGGAAATTAACAGAACTGCAGAATTGTAGATCTTGTGGTTATCCTGGGGCCCACCAAAACAGTATAAGAAAGTTCTTGGGGGAGCTGAACAAGCCATCATCTAAATTTGGGGCATATGTTAATGTGCTACTTGCTTTATGTTTGGAAAAGCCTAAAGGTAAGCTGGAAGAAAGAGCAGCCAGTATTTGCAGGGAGAAAAGAGATGGCAAGAGAGGGAGCAGTGGCAAGGAGGCATGAGTTTCCATATTCCAGTTGGATGCTCTGGATGACAGCTGGGCTATAGCTGTCTTAATATGACTCCAGTAGTAAAAGACCAAAGCTAGGGATAGTAGCTAAGGGAGAGTTAAAGGAGGTCAGCTAGAGAGTGCGCACTCCATGTAAGTTTCTAAGCTCTACAACAAGGGTTATTGGATGAACATGTGTGAGATTCCCTAAGGGATCTTCCCTGGTCATCTCTTATCTCTGAGGTCTATACTCCCAGTGTTTATCATATTCATTTTTCTTTCATTCAGTCTCTCCTTTGTCTCTCCTCTCTAAATGACTTTCTTCCAATCCTTTCAAATTTTCTTTAATTTCTTTTTTGTTAAATTTTAATTCCAGTTTATTTAACATACAGTGTTAAACTAGTTTCAGGTGTGCAATATAGTGATTCAACAACTCTATGCATTACTCAGTACTAATCATGGTAAGTGTACTCTTAATCCCCTTCATCAATTTCATGCATCCCCCCCACAACCCACTTCTCCTTTGGTAGACACGTTTGTTCTCCATAGTTAAGAGCCTGATTTGGGGTTTGTCTCTTTCTTTCCTCTTTGTTCATTTGCTTTGTTTCTTAAATTCCACATGTGAGTGAAATCACATGGTATTTGCCTTTCTCTGACTGACTTATTTCAGTTAGATCCATCCATGTTGTTGCAAAAAAAAAAAGATTTCATTCTTTTTTATGGCTGAATATATTTATCCATTCATCTGTCAATGGACACTTGACTACTTCCATAGTTTGGCTATTATAAATAATGTTGCAATAAACATAGGGATCCATTGTCCATATATCTTTTTCAAATTAGTGTTTTAATTCTTTAGGTAAATACCCAGTAGTACAATTCCTGGATCATAGGGTAATTACATTTCTAATATTTTGAGGAACATCCATACTGTTTTCCACAGTGGCTGCACCAGTGTGCATTCCCATCAACAGTGCATGAGGTTCCTTTTTCTCCACATCCTTGCCAACCCTTGTTGTTTCTTGAGATTTTTATTTTAGCCATTCTGAGCATCTTTTCATGTGTCTGTTGGCCATGTGTATGTTTTCTTTGGAGAAATGACTGTTCATGTCTTCTGCCCATTTTAATTGGATTATTTGCTTTTTTAGTTGGATTAGTTGCATAAGTTCTTTATAGGTTTATATCCATTTATTGGATATTTCATTTTTAAATATCTTCTCCCATTCAGTATGTTGTCTTTTGGTATCATTGATTGTTTCCTTTGCTGTGCAGAAGTTTTTTATTTTGGTGTAGTCCAAATAGTTTATTTTTGCTTTGTTTCCCAATGCATATTCTTGCCTCCTGTGTCTAAGATTAGTTGACCACATAATACTTGGGTTTATTTCTGGGCTATCTTTTCTCTTTCCTTGATCTATATGTCCATTTTTGTGCCAGTACCACACTATTTTGACTACTATAGTTTTGTAGTATCTGGGATTGTGAAACTTACAGTTTTGTTCTTCTTTTTCAAGATTGCTTTGGCTATTCAGTTGTGTTGTGTGTACGTGTGTGTGTGCGTGCACATGCTTGTGTGTGTGGTTCCATACAAATTTTAGGATTATTTGTTCTAGTTCTGTGAAAAATGCTGTTAGTACTTTCATTTGCATTAAATTTGTAGATTGCTTGGGCAGTAGGATACCTTAACAATATTTGTTCTCCAAACCTTGAACATGGAATGTCTTTCCATTTCTTTGTGTCATCCTCAATTTCTTTTATTATATATACATTATATGTATTATATATATTTTTATATATTATATTATGTGTATTTATATGTTTATTATATTGTTAATTGTTAATATTGTTTTATGGTTTTCCGAGTACAGGTCTTTGATCTCCTTGGTTAAGTTTATTCCTAGGTATGTTGTTATTTTTGGTGTGATTGCAAATGGGATTGTTTTCTTAATTTCTATTTGTGCTATTTCATTATTAAGTGTAAGAAATGCAGCAGATTCTTTATAATTATATTATATCCTGCATACTTATCAAATACATTTATCGGTGATAGTAGTTTTTTGGTGGAATTTTTAGGGTTTTCTATGTTTAGTATCATGTCATTTGTAAATAGTGAAAGTTTAATTTTTTCTTAACAATTTGAATGCCTATGATTTCTTTTTCGTGTTTGCTGCATCTAGGACTTCCAGTACTATATTGAATAAAAGTGCTGAGAGCCGACATCCTTATCTTATTTTTGATCTTAGGGGAGGAGCTCTGTTTTTCACCATTGAGTATGATGTTAGCTGTGGTTTTTTTCATATGTGGCCTTTATTATGTTGAGGTATGTTCCCCTAAACTTACTTTGTTGACGGTTTATATCATGAATGAATGTTGTACTTTGTCAAATGCTTTTTCTGCATCTATCGAAAAATCATATGGTTTTAATCCTTTCTCTTATTTATGTGATGTATCATGTTGGTTGATGTGAAAATATTGAACCACTCTTCCATTCCTGGATATAAATCCCATTTGATCATGGTGAATGATTTCATAATGTGTTGTTGGATTCAGTTTGCTATTTTCTTGAAGATTTTTGTATCTATGTTTATGAGAGACACTGGCCTGTAGTTCTCTTTTGTTTGGTAACGACTTTATTTGGTTTTGGTATCAGAGTAATGCTGGCCTTGTGGAATGACTTTGGAAGCTTTCCTCTTAAGGATGGGGACTCAGTTTCCTGTTGTTCTCCTGGATCTCCCAGAGCAGAGCCTGGTGATTTTTGAAGTTCCGAGTGTTAAGCCCCACTCATTATAAGAATTCTTTGCAAAGTTAAGCCCCTGGTTTTTTTTTAAGCCAAATGTTATGGGGATTCATCTCCCCCATGTGGGCTCCCCATGCCTGGGCTTTCTGGTATGAGGATCTGTTTCTCTTCCTTCTCTGTGCCTGCAGCATCCCTCCCTCCCACGAACAGTCCCACAAGTCTGTTTAGTTCCTGATCATGTCTCTACTCTTCCTACACTTTTCAATGTGGCTTCTTCTGTACATTTAGTTGTGGAGAGTCTGTTCTAGCAGTCTTTTGGTCATTTTCTGGTTTACCTACACTGACATAGGTGTTATCTACTTGTGTCCATGGGAGGAAGTAAACTTAGGATCTTCCTATTCTGCCATCCTCCCTGGAAGTCCAGATTTTCCTTAATTTCTTAAGGAAAGCAGTTTACCTGTCTCTTTGTCTTATTCCTCATCTATGTCCCAAATTTCCTAATAAGTTATTTGCCTAACCTAGCTATTCTCCCACTCTTTGGACTTAGAACACCATAAAATATGTCAAGATTGCAGAAAGTTGCAACTCATTATTATTTATTGTGGACTTGCTTTATTTATTTATTCCTTATCATTTACCATTCAGAATGATGTTTTCAAGAAAAAAAATGTTAAAAAGAGAATATGACCCTTTAAATTAGTACATGAAGGGATCCAATGTTATTAGGTACTCAAGATGATTTGATTGCCATGATTAGTTATATATATATATATATATATATATATATATATATATATATGTATATATATATATATATATTTATATATGTGTGTGTATAAATAAATAAACAAATAAAATATATATCTGTAAAATATATATATTGTCAAATTGGTTTCCATACAACACCCAGTGCTCATCCCAACAGGTGCCCTCCTCCATGCCCATCACCCACTTTCCCCTCTTCCCCACCCCCATCAACCCTCAGTTTGTTCTCAGTATTTAAGAGTCTCTTATGGTTTTCCTCCTTCCCTATTTGTAACCTTTTTTTTTTTTTTGCTCCCTTCCCCTCCCTCTCTGGTCCTCCGTTGAGTTTCTCAGGATCCACATATGAGTGAAAGCATATGGTATCTGTCTTTCTCTGCCTGACTTATTTCACTTAGCATAACACTTTCCAGTTCCATCCATGTTGCTACAAGTGGCCAGATTTCATTCTTATTGCTAAGTAGTATTCCATCATATATATAAACCACATCTTCTTTACCCATTCGTCAGTTGATGGACATTTAGGCTCTTTCCATAATTTGGCTATTTTTGAAAGTGCTGCTATAAACATTGGGGTACACGTGCCCCTATGCATCAGCACTTCTGTATCCCTTGGGTAAATTCCTAGCAGTGCTATTGCTGGGTCATAGGGTAGATCTATTTTTAATTTTTTGAGGAAGCTCCACACTGTTTTCCAGAGCGGCTGTACCAGTTTGCATTCCCACCAACAGCGCAAGAGGGTTCCTGTTTCTCCACATCCTCTCCAGCATCTATAGTCTCCCGATTTGTTCATTTTAGCCACTCTGACTGGCGTGAGGTGATATCTCAGTGTGGTTTTGATTTGTATTTCCCTGATGAGGAGTGACATTGAGCATCTTTTCATGTGCCTGTTGGCCATCTGGATGTCTTCTTTAGAGAAGTGTCTATTCATGTCTTCTGCCCATTTCTTCACTGGATTATTTGTTTTTTGGGTGTGGAGTTTGGTGAGTTCTTTATGGATTTTGGATACTAGCCCTCTATCCTATATGTCATTTGCAAATATCTTTTCCCATTCCATTGGTTGCCTTTTAGTTTTGTTGATTGTTTCCTTTGCAGTGAAGAAGCTTTTTATCTTCACAAGGTCCCAATAGTTCATTTTTGCTTTTAATTCCCTTGCCTTTGGAGATGTGTCAAGTAAGAAATTGCTGCAGCTGAGGTCAGAGAAGTTTTTTTTCTGCTTTCTCCACTAGGGTTTTGATGGTTTCCTGTCTCACATTCAGGTCCTTCATCCATTTTGAGTTTATTTTTGTGAATGGTGTAAGAAAGTGGTCTAGTTTCATTCTTCTGTGTGTTGCTGTCCAGTTCTCCCAGCACCATTTGTTAAAGAGACTTTTTTCCATCGGATGTTCTTTCCTGCTTTGTCAAAGATTAGTTGGCCATACATTTGTGGGCCCAATTCTGGAGTCTCTGTTCTATTCCATTGGTCTTATGTGTCTGTTTTTGTGCCAATACCATGCTGTCTTGATGATTACAGCTTTGTAGTAGAGGCTAAAGTCTGGGGTTGTGATGCCTCCTGCTTTGGTCTTCTTCTTCAATATTACTCTGGCTATTCGGGATCTTTTGTGGTTCCATATAAATTTTAGGATTGCTTATTCTAGCTTTGAGAAGAATGCTGGGATTGCATTGAATGTGTAGATTGCTTTGGGTAGTATTAACATTTTAACAGTATTCTTCTAATCCATGATCACAGAATGTTTTTCCGTTTCTTTGTATCTTCTTCAATTTCCTTCATAAGCTTTCTGTAGTTTTCAGCATACAGATTTTTTACATCTTTGGTTAGGTTTATTCCTAGGTATTTTATGCTTCTTGGTGCAATTGTGAATGGGATCAGTTTCTTTATTTGTCTTTCTGTTGCTTCATTGTTAGTGTAGAGAAATGCAACTGATTTCTGTACATTGATTTTGTATCCTGCGACTTTGCTGAATTCATGTATCAGTTCTAGCAGACTTTTGGTGGAGTCTGTCGGGTTTTCCATGTATAGTATCATGTCAACCATGATTAGTTCTTAAAGTTTTTTTTTCTTTTAATGTTTATTTATTTTTAAGAGAGACAGAGACAGAGTGTGAGTGGGGGAGGGGCAGAGAGAGAGAGGGAGATATAGAATCTGAAGCAGGCATCAGGCTCTGAGCTGTCAGCACAGAGCCTGACATGGGGCTTGAACTCACAAACCATGAGATCATGACCTGAGCTCAAGCCTGGATGCTTAACTGACTGAACCACCCAGGTGTTCCCATGATTAGTTCTTAAATTTGGTGAATTAAATTCTCTGGCAGTAAAGAAAAGAGAAGATGTGAGAGTTATGAAGCGTTGACTCTCTGACAGAATAAAATATTTAAATTTGTCCATAAGGAAACTTTTTTCATAAATTAAATTCAAGACTGAATTTATTGCTGGGGTGCCTAGGTGGCTTAGATACTTAATATCCAACTCTTAATCTCAGTTTAGGTCATGATCTCACAGCTCATGAGATTCAGCCCTGCATCGGGCTCTTCGCTGATGCTACGGAGCCTGCTTGGGTTTCTGTCTCTCTTTCTTCCCCTCCCCTGCTCGCTCTCTTTCTCTCTCTGAGAATAAATAAATAAACTTAAAAAAAAAGAATGAATTTATTGCATGAATCATTAAAAGATAATATGACTTGCAAATGATACATAAATGCTGTTAGAAGGACAGTTCTTGAATCGATATTCTATAAAGCCTGAGGACATAATGTTACACTGTAAGGGAAATTCTGTGGAACAGTGGAAACCACACTAGACCTAGAATCAAAAGATACGAGTTTGAATTCTGGTTTTACAACTTTGGGGGATTTTGTAAAAGCTTATTGCTCTCTCTGAGCAACGTTTTTATCTCTAAAGAATAATATCTGCTCTTGGGTCTTTTTATAGAAATAAAATAAGTTAATACATATAAAAGTTCATAATGGGGCGCCTGGGTGGCGCAGTCGGTTAAGCGTCCGACTTCAGCCAGGTCACGATCTCGCGGTCCGTGAGTTCGAGCCCCGCGTCGGGCTCTGGGCTGATGGCTCAGAGCCTGGAGCCTGTTTCCGATTCTGTGTCTCCCTCTCTCTCTGCCCCTCCCCCGTTCATGCTCTGTCTCTCTCTGTCCCAAAAATAAATAAAAACTTTAAAAAAAAAAAAATGTTCATAAGTTTGCCTGGCTCAAACTAGAAGATCATTACGTGTTGTTTCTTAAATTTTAATCTGTGAAGAAGAGGAAGGTATAGAAATATATTCGTCTATCAATTACACATATTTTTTACATTGCATTTACTTTTATTTTTGCATTTTACGTATATAATTTACCTTCTCTCAGGAATCTTGTTCCCATTTTAGAGAGAGAAAATAGAGATTCTGAAGTTTGTCCTGTAGAGATTCATAGACTCAAAAATAAAACAAAAGAAAACAACTGCTTGATTGTTCTTATGATGATACACCTAGGTGTATCATTTAACACAGATGATTATTCCTGTCTTTAAATAAAATATATCAGCCTACTCCCATACAATGCTATCAATAGTAGGATAGTCTCCTTTCATGTGCAACTGTCTGGAGCGGAATAATGCATATCTAGAGTATGTATTAGGTTCCTATTACTGCTGTAACAAATTATCACGATCTTAATGACTTGAAACTACACATATCCTGCAAATATGTATTAAAGTGTAATGTGATGCACCTGAAATACACATGCAGCATTTCATGTTATTTTCTTTAACCATCCATTTCATGAAAATAAATGAATTTTGTAGTGCTACCTCCCAAACATGCAGATGTGACCCCTTTAGAGAAGTAAAGAAAACTAATTGGTCAATTTCTATATGTCTGTAGCCACAATATTAGTTTAAACTTTTTGGACTATATTTATCATATTTTTTTAAGTTTATTTATTTTGAGAGAGAATGGTAGAGTGCAAGTGGGGGAGGGGCAGACAGTGAGGGAGAGAGAGAGAATCCCAAGCAGGCTCCATGCTTCCAGGACAGAGCCAACATGGGGCTCAAACTCATGAAACCACAAGATCATGACTTGAGCTGAAACCAAGAGTCGGATGCTTAACCTACTGAGCTACCCAGGTGCCCCTTAGCAGATTTAATAGTAATGGAAATTAGAAAGCCTTCCATTTATTTTGCCCCTAAAGATTGCAATAGTTTTTTTTTAAAGTATCATTTTCTTTAAATTAAGAATGAACTCAACTTTGAAAGGATCTTTTGTCTCTGTGGTTATTTTTAGATGGTACCTCAATTATTTTCCAAAATCCTCCATAATAATGATCCTTAATGTTTTTAACTTTTTTAGGGGATTGATTTTGAATTTTATTTATTTACAGTTCTTTAAACCCTTCTTTATTTTTTGTTTTCCGTGATTGTCTTTATCCACATTTCTAGTCCTATCTTTTATTACTGCTTCAGGCTCATGGTCAATCCTCGTCCAATTACCAACCCCCTGTATGTTCATCCTGTTCTCTGAATGTTCTTTTGACCTTCATCCTCTGATTGAACTTAGGTTTCCCATTAAGTCTCTCTCTACTTCCCATGAAGTGCCTCAGATGAGAGAAAGGTTAAGTGTCCTTGCTTTTTACTGCTGTTTCTAAACCAGCTCTCCTTCTTCCCTGCGTCTGTACAACCCTGGATGACACACAGCAGCATTCCTTTTGGGAATCCTCTATACCCCATTCTTCCTTGTTTCTTTAAGATTTTAACATTTGGCTTCCTATATTATCTCCAGTGATACCTATGCCATACATATGAAGATTACTTGTCCTAGTTTGCCTAAGCATGAAGGACAGTCCCAGGAAAACCTTCCCTATATGGGGCTGAGAAGTTTGCCGGGACACAAGACTTTCACTGCTAAATCTGGGACATTCTCAGTCAAACTGGGAAGAATTTTTTCCAGTCCTAAGTCTTGGTGACTTCAGGGTTCATATAAATGATCCCTCCAATATTTGGCCTCTCAGTTCCTTAATCTCTTCTTGTGCAGTAACTGTATCTTCATCAGAATTTAAGCCACACTCCCTCTCATAGAAAATCCTAGGACACGCTAGTGTGAAAACTGTACAACCTGCAAAATAGGAGTTTCAACCTTCTCCTCTCTTATTACAGTCTCGTCTTAATCAGCTTGCTGTATTGTCTAAAGTTCAAAACTTCTGTGACTGTTTTCACAGAGACGTGCAATCAAATAATCCCTTTTAGATGATCTCTCAATATTTTATGTTTTCTCTTTCCTTATTACATGATTAGATTCCATATCACAACACTTTAATTTTTCTTTTCATATACTTTTTTGTCCTCTGTGCCTTTCTCTCCTTGCATCGTATCTGTCTGGCAGGACCTGTTTAATTCCAACTCTCTGCCTACTTTCAGTCTACACTCGCAGAGTTTATGTTCATGGCTGGAAAAAAGACAAAACCATGTTGACTTTTCTCCATTTAAATTCAGAACTGTGTTGCATGCCCATCTGGTAAGTTTTCCCTAGTAAAGCCTTCCTCCCATCCTCCAAGATGACCATGCCACAACCTATCCTCCCTCTCCAGACCTCTAGCATCTTTTCTCCCCTCTTAACCTGACGGCCTTGCTTTTTCTTTTATTGAAAAAAAATTAAACCAATGAGAACACCCACAAGTTCACACCCTGTCTACCTACTTCAAGCGGATCTAAGCCCATATACTCTGCTGTCCTGTTGTTACGGTGGCTCTGAGGCCACTCTCCACTTGTGTTCTGAATACTCCACTCTCTCACCTCTTCAAGGACCTAACTCAGCAATTATCCATTAGTGTTCTCTCCAATAAATCATGCCTGTCAATATTCGAGCCACATTCGAGCCAACATTTTCCATTTGAGCCACATCTTAATTTTCTGTTCTCCCTTATACTAGAGCTCCACTAAAGAGCTGTAGAAACTTAGTGTTTCCACTTCCTCCTCTCTCATCCATTTTTAAAACTCATTTTAATCATGCTTTCCTACTCACCATTCCAGGAAAAAAAAAGTTCTCGTCAAGGTCACCTGTGCCCCTTACCTTGGTAAATCCAGGGACCATTCCCAGCCTCCATTTTATTCAACCACTTGGTAGAGACCATAAATTGAACACCTTTTTCCCAGAAAAACTATCATGATTTGGCTTCTGGCATGCCACTCTTAACTCTCATTCTTTGCTGGTCATATACACTGTCTTCTTTATTTATTCTACCTACCTTATCTCCTGACTTCTAAATTTCAGAGTACATCCTGCTTAGTGCTAGGACATCTTCTATCTACACATGGTCACCTCACCTCCTCTTATGACATGAAATGTCATCTCTACCCTTGATGCCTCTAAATTTATATCTCAGCCTTGGCCCTCTTCCCTTAAACTATAGATTCATATAATATTTCATATGCTAGGAGTCTTCCTTGACCTCTCTCTTACTTTCACATGACAAATTTAGTTTGTTAGTAAAGTCCTTTCAGCTTAATTTTTTTTTAATTTTTTTTTTATTAATTTATTTTTGAGACAGAGAGAGACAGAGCATGAGCAGGGGAGGGACAGAGAGAGAGAGGGAGACACAGAATCTGAAGCAGGCTCCAGGCTCTGAGCTGAGAGCACAGAGCCCAACGCAGGGCTTGAACTCAAGAGTGTGAGATCATGACCTGAGCTGAAGTCGGACACTCAACCGACTGAGCCACCCAGGCGCCCCTCAGCTTAATTTTTTAAATATGTAAAAAAAAAAAAAAAAAATCAACCATTCTGGTAACCTCCTGCGTAGCCATCCTAGACCAAATCATCATGATCTCTTGAATTTATTTCAATAGCCTTCTGTTTTTCATGGCTCTGCCTTTGATCTCCTAGACACAGCCAGCAGATGATGCTACTTCTCCAAGTATCCTCTGATGTCGTACACTCTTTCTACCTAAAAAGTGGTCTGTGGACCAGCAAGTATTGCATCACCTTTGAGCTTGTTAGAAATGCAAACTCTCAGGCCCTATCCCCAGACCTATTGAATCAAGATTTAAAGTTTAATGAGACCCCCGGATGGTTCATATGGTACACTAATGAGAAGCCCTGTGAATTCTGTCACCCTCTACAGTCCCTATTATTTCCCAGATTTCTTGCCATACTCCCCTTGTTTCTTCCCTGGAGCCACTACACCCTTCCTTGCTCATTGCTGGTTCTCAAATATACCAGTATTGGGGGAGGTCATTGAAAAGAGGTGATAGCAAACTGCCCCGTGAGCTGGACCCATACCCCCTTCCCCCCGTACTTGGAATGTGGGTTCTGCTTTCCTTTCCTGCTCCCAGAGGCTGCTTCAAGTGTATAGCCTTGAGCTAGTGATATGGTATTGAAAACACATGCATGGTATACATGACTGAACCCAGTTAAGGCCTCTTTATAAACTTTTAAGGTACAGCAGGAGGGTGAAGGGATTTATTTGCCTTGTTGCCACCTAGGACAAGGTTTGGATGTGAGTTTCCTTTGCTTGTTGAAACTTCCACCTACCAACCTGGAGTGGCCTGACTCTTTCTTAGGCTCTCCCTGTCCTCCATGTCAGAGGGCTGGTTTCAGATTACACCAGGGAAGCTTTTGAGAGCCTGGTGAACCAACAACCAGTCAGGCTCCATCTTTAAGGCCTTTGCATTAACTGTTTCTCCTCCTCCTCCTCCTCCTCCTCCTCCTCCTCCTCCTCCTCCTCCTTGTTTGCATTTATTTTTTTAAATATTCAGTATTTATATGTGAATATTTTTTTAATATGAAATTTATTGTCAAATTGGTTTCTGTACAACACCCAGTGCTCATCCCAACAGGTGCCCTCCTCAATGCCCCACCCACTTTCCCCTCCCTCCTACCCCCCATCAACCCTCAGTTTATTCTCAGTTTTTAAGAGTCTCTTATGATTTGCCTCCCTCCCTCTCTAACTTTTTTTTTTGTTTCTTCTGTCTTAAATATGATTTCTCCAGATATCTACATCCTCTTTATTCATGATTCTGCTCAAATGTCACTCTTTCAGAGAGACCTTTGCTGATTATCTTATCTGACAAAGCTACTCCATCCACCAGTTTACTCAGCTTTATCTTGCACAGCTAATATATTATAAACACATTCGTTTTTCATATGTCTCTCCATATTAGAATGTAAGATTGATAAAAGTAAAAGTAGAGACTTTATTTTGTCTACTAAGGTAGTGTCTGGTTCTAGCAGGCCATCAATAAAATAGTTAAAAAATGCTGAATTAATGAATGAATACAACATGCACTGCAGCCATATCTGATTCTTCACTACCAACTATACGCTCTGTGCTCCTTCCTCTATCCTCTTCTATTGAAATGCCATCCAGTCCTAAAACCTCCACTCAAACCCTGTGTCTTCCATGAGGCTTTCTTTTTCACTTCTCCAGGGGAATATAATTTTTCTTTCCTTCCTTCCTTCCTTCCTTCCTTCCTTCCTTCCTTCCTTCCTTTCTTTCTTTCTTTCTTTTCTTTTCTTTCTCTTCTTTCTTTTCTTTCTTTCTTTCATCTATTTTTTAAGTAGGCTTCACACCCAGCACATAGCCCATTGTGGGGTTTGAATTCATGACCTTCAAGATCAAGACCTGAGCTGAAACCAAGTAAATCCTTAACCAGCCAAGCCACCCAGGCGCCCTACTGAACTCTCTATCACTGTTATGGTCGCATCTACCACATGCCTCATGTTTTGTGTATTATCAGTCATCTGTCTTTTCAACCTTATTGAGGTATAACTTACCTTTAATAAAATACATGCACTGTAAGCTTAAAGTTTGAGGAGTTTGACGAATGTATACCCATCTCACCATTAATTCAATCAAGATCTAGACTTTTTCTATCATCACAAAGATTTCTGCCATGCCCTTTGCAGTCAGTCTCCCTCGCCCCACCAATTCCTGCATCAGGCAATGAATAATCTGGCTTCCATCAGTAGGGCTTATTTTGTCAATTCTAGGCTAGAAAAAAATTTTATAGTGCAAATTCCGGAGTTTGATTTACTTCATTCAGCATAATGTTTCAAATTCATCCATGTTTCGTGTATCTGTAGTTTCTTTTTTTTTAATTGCTGAGTAGTATTTCATCAAATAAATATACTACAATTGTTTTTCCATTATCCTGTTGATAGACCATTTGGTTGTTCTCAGTTTGGGCTACTTTGAATATGGCTGCAGTGAACATTTATGTGTATTATTTTGCAGACATACACATTTATTTATTTATTTATTTATTTATTTATTTATTTATTTATTTATTTATTTATTTTTGCATAAATCCCTAAGAGTAGAAGAGGTGGATTTTATAGTAAGTATTGTTTATATTTATAAAAATTGACATGTTTTTGAAAGTGGTTGTATAATTTGTACTCTCACCAGCAACATATGAGCGTTTATTTTACATTTCCCTGATGACTAATGGTGAGTATGTTTTTATGTGCTTATTGCTATTCTTATATTTTCTTTTGTAAAGTGCTATTCAAGTCTTTTGCTCATTAAAAAAACTTGTTTCTTTATCACTGAATTGTAAGAGCCTTTCATATATTCTTTATATACAGTTGTTTTTATATATGTTTATGTATTCTGGATAAAAGCCATTTGTTAGAAATTGTAAATATTGTCTCCTTTTTCATTTTCTTAAAGTTATACTTTAAAAAGTAGATGTTTAAATAATATTTTCCTTAATCTTTTTTGGTCTGAGAAAATGTTTGTCTTCTCTAATGTCACCTTTTTAAAGTGAAGAATTATCTCTGATTCTAGGGATTGTTCACAGGCATTCAATAGTGATGTCTATGCAATTGTTGAATTCATGATTATTAGAGCTGGAGGAGCATGGATCTAATGCAGCTAATTGTCATCCCATTTAGTTGCTGATTAAGAACACAGGTGGCTAGTTCAAGCCATATATGACACCATCAGATTGGGATTGAATCTGTCATAATGTTGCCACTTAATTTGATTTTTGCAGCTTTTGTCTCAAGGCACCAAAGAAGCAAGTTCGGTATTAACCACACAGTTGCAAGCAACAGAAACCCAACCTGTTTTAAGCAATAAATGGATTTATAGGAAAGGTATTGAGTAGCTCACAAGATTTGGGGGAATCTGCAAAAATAGTCTTAGAAAACAGGCAGAAACCAAGAGGACTCTGGAGGCGGAAAGGCTGGAAGATTCTGGCATGATGCTTCCTCTGCTAGTGCTCTGCCAACATCTTCTTTGGTGAGTGCCTCTACTCAATATCTCAATAGCTGTTTTCTACCAGCTAGAGTGAATTTTAAGTCTTCCTTAATTTTTGCATTATTGTTCATGACTCAGTATTTTGGATAGAAGTATCAGATTCATTTCACATATGTTTATTGATCGTCTCTTTGCAGGTAGTGTAGTGTTCTAGATACTGAAGATATACCAGTGAACAAAAAGTATAAAAATGCTTTCCATTATGAAGTTTATGGTATTGGAGACAATGCAGACAATAACAATAAATATGATAAATGAGATATATAATATAATGACATGTTTGTTACTCCTCTTCTGGAAGTAAGTAGAGTTTATTTCCCCATTTTGGCTTCTGTAATAATTAATATGGGCACTTCATCACATATATGCAAATGGAGAGTTCCTCCGCTGTGAAGAAGGGATTGTGTGTTGAGGAAGCAAAGAGGAAAGAAGAAACATATGATAGGGATATTATTTAATTTAAAACATGGCTGAATGCGTCTTATTTCATGTTTACCCCATAACATTTATCGACCTCTTTGTTCCAGGCACCATACAAATTTGTTTCACATATATTCATTTTATCCTCATAACACTCCTATAATCCCTAAATTACTATCCACCTTTTTTTGAGATAAGACAAATGGAAGTTCAGAGTGATTTGTTTATTTGAGGTCGGAGAACAGAAATCATTCCCAAATTCTTTCTGTATCCTGTGTTTCTTTCGCAGTGGCATTCCTCCAGTTAACAGAGAAGTTTGGTTTCCTGGAACCTCAGATGATGGGTAATATATTATGTGTTCATCGCCTTCACATGGCTTCAGTTCCCTACCCTCATATGTGATAAATTCCTTAAGTGTCCCTAATCCATAGAATGAGCCTTAATGATTTTACCAATGGCCCTCATCAATATTTCACAATAATAACTGGCCCCTACTGCAGTTCAGGGCTGATTATTTCCACTTCTGGGGATAAGAAACTGGAGAAAGAGAAGCAATTATTGCATCTTGCACTGACTGATGAAGTGCTTCTCATCCGTATCAAGTCAGATCATAAAATACATAAAACTGAATAAAAAATTAGCAGCATGTAGAAAAGTGTTTCTACTGACCTCAAAAGCACTCAAGGAGTCACTGATCTGGGGTCACAAGAAGGACTATTATCATTGCCTGTTTTCTTCCATTAAGTGTTTACACTTGACACTCTATTTGGCAATAAGCTCAAGGTTATGCTGTCAGTGCAAGATCATTAGCTTTACAATTTTTCAGAAAGTGTTTGCCTTAGCAAATCCTCATTCCAACCTCAATGAACATGTTTATGTCCAGGTGTAAATCCTTTTGCTGGAAGATCTGCTTGCTAATTACACTGGCTGTTGTTCTTTATTTCTCTGTGCATGAATTGGGCAGCAGAAATTCATCAGAAACTTTCTCTTCCTGAATGGCACTAGTGGAAGTTTTTAACATAAGCTTGGGTGGTTGTGAATTGGTAAGCAATTTCCTCCTGTTAGCTATCCAGAGCAAGGTCTAAGGAACTGTGTCTCTTTCACCTCAACATCATCAAGGAAACAAAAAGTGACAGATGTCTAGTTATTTTTGGTTAAAGTGGTGTCAGTTTGATGTCAGAAAATGTTTGGGCTGATGAATATCTTCTTTTTAAATTTTCCCCTGAATGCTCCTTGAAAAGGAAGGCAAAGTGCTTTGGTGGTGGGTGGAGAGGCATGGCTTTTGGTGAATGCACAAGAGATTAAAGAGTAACTAGAACTTGGTAGGTATTGTGTCAGGACTTGCAGTTGTCCCTACATTAAAAAAACAGAACAAAACCCTCAGTCTAGGGGAGAGAACGCCATGTGAAGAAGTCATGACAATAGTATATAATTCATATAAGGGAATTGTATTTTTCCACAAAGGCAAAAGAAATGGCTTTTTGGGAGGAGCACATTGATAAAGTATATAAGGCAAGGTTCTCCAGAGAAACAGAACAAATAGGATTTATTTGTTTGTTTGTTTATTATAGGTATTGACTTGTGTGATTATGGAGGTCAAAAAGTCTGATGATTGCTGTCTGCAAGCTGGAAACCCAGGAAAGCTGGTGGTACAAGTCCTGCCAAGTCTAAAGGCCCAAGTGCCATTGTCTGGGGGCAGAAGGAGATGAATGTCCAAGCTCAGATAGAACAAATTCACCCTTTCCTTGCCTTTTTGTTCTATTCAGACCCTTAATAGATTGTATTGGATAATGCCTACCACCATGTTTGAAGGTGATTTTCTTTACTTTGTCTACCAATTCACATGCTAATCTCTTCTAGAAGCACTCACAGATATTCCCAGAAATAATGTTTCACCAGCTAATTGGGCATCTCAAAACCCAGTCAAGTTGACACATAAAATTAACCATCACATAAGGCTTCATATAGGAGGTGACATTTTTGTGTCTGACAGGTAATTGAGAGATTGACAAATTTGGTTTTAAAATCTGCTATACATTCAACGTTTTCAGTGTTAAATTTGACCTATACAGTCACATATATATTACCACTTTTTCTCACTCATTCCTTCAGTGACTATTGAAATAATATTTTACATTTTTATGTGTCACAAAATTAAAGTTATACATACATATATACATACATAGTTTTAATTGATAGACCTGGTTAGGGAGGTCTCTGAAGTCTGATCCCAAGAAAATACTGAGGCAGAAACACATTTGAAAAGGACAAGGCCTTTATAATGGTCATCCAAGAATCTTGCTAGCCGGTGGCATGCTACCCTGAAAGCAAAAACGCACTGAAATACGACTTTGTAGAGTCAGAAGATGTGGGTTGTATTTCTGGCTTGGACACATTGAAAGTGTGTGATTTCTCATAAAGCCATCTGTCCTACTTGTATTCCCAAGGTTATGGTGAGTATCAAGCCAAATAAAATAGTTGTATTAGTCAGGGTTTCCCAGAGAAACAGAACCAATAAAGACATTTAGCATAAGAAATTGGCTCACAGTATTATGGAGGCTGCCAAGTCCAAATATCCACAGTTGACAACCTGGAGACCCAATAGAACTGAAAGTGTAGTTCTAGTCTGGGTCCAAAGGCTTGAGAAAGAACCAGAAGAGCTAATGCTATAGTTTCAGTCCTAAGGCCAGCAGGACTTGAGAACCAGGAAGAGCTAATGTTCCAGTTCAAATCCAAGCAGGAAATAAAGTCCCAGCTCAAAGGCAGTCAGGCAAGAGGAAGTCTCTCTTGTGAGTTTGTCATATATTTATTCTATTTGGGCCTTCAACTGACTGAGGACCCCCAGCATTGTGGGGGGCGGGGGGTGTTGCTTTACTCAGTTTAGCTATTTAAATGTTAATCTCATGCGAAAGATACTCTCCCAGAGATACCCAGAGCACTGTTTGACCAAATATCTGGGCACCCAATGGCTCAGTTGAGTTGACACATAAAATTAACCATTATAAGTAAGCAAACTTGCTAAGTTTATTAAAGTGGACTATGACTATAACATATCTATATGAGTTCATGTAGCACCCATGTATTGCAGACTAAAATGAAGGGGGTGTTTATTCCTGTGTCTGGTTATTCGCTGTCAATTCATATTCAAGGTCTGTCATGTGCCAGCCACTGTGCTTGGCCTGGGAAACAGGTAGTAAGCAAAGCTGTTCCCACCTTCACATACATTATCATCTGCTGAAGAAACACACATTAATCAAGTACTCACAAACATAAAGGCTGATAAATTGTACTTAGTGCTAGTGAAAAGATGTACAAGAGGACCACAGTCTTGGATTAGGGGCAGAATGAGGTTGCCAGAGAAGGTTTCCTTGAGAAAAAGAAGCATAAACTGATTTTGGAGGATGAGACAGGGCTAAAATAGATGAAAAGAATGGAAGGAAAGGAAATTTCATTTATTCAACAAATATTTATTGAGTGCCTCTCCAAGCTAGTCACTGTTCTAGGCAGTTTGGCTAAATCTCTAAATAAACCAGATAAAAATCCCTGCCCTCAGGGAATTTATAGTCCAGCTAGGGAAGACAGACAATAAAAAAATACACAGTAAATAAGTAAACTGTATAGTGTGCTGGAAATGATAGGTGATATGGAAAGATGGGCAAAATAGAGCAGAGAAAAATGAATCAGGACTGTACAAAATGAGAGCAGTGTTGCCATTTAAAATAAAATACTCAGGTTTGGACTTACTAGGAAGGTGACATCTGACCAAAATTTGAAGGTAAAGAGAGAGCTGACCATGTGGGCATCTGGCAGAAGAACATTCCAGAGGGAACAGTCTATGCAAATGTCCTAAGACACTCAAGTACAAGCCAGATGTGTTTGAGGAAAAGCAAGGGGGTCAGTGACTGGAGCAGAGTAAGCAAGGGGGAATAGGGAGAGAAGTAGGAAATAATAGCACAACCTGCAAAGCACAGAGCAAAAACCTTCATAGGATTGTCTCATTTAGTCCTTACCATGGCTCTATGAGCCAGGCACAATTACCTGGATTTTAAAGTATCTGATTCAAAATTCAGTTAACCACTAATTCCATCCATCTCAAAGAATGCAAGAGACTGAGGACTGTTAATGGTTAGATATATTGTCTCTGGGGCCTGACTGCCACAGTTTGAGTCCTGGTCCTGTGAATTACAAGCTGTGTAGTGTTAGGCTAGTTATTTAACCTCTCTGTCCTTTTGTGTTCACATCTGTGAAAATGGAATAATTATAGTAACCTTATATTGTTTTTGCGAGAATTGAATGAATTAATTTATGTAAAGTGCTTGTGAATAGTGTCTGCCACATAATAATTACTCAGAAAGCACCAGCTATTATATTCAATTCCATTTTAAATAGTTGTTCAAGCAACTACTGTGATTCTCCTTCTTCCAGCAAATGTGCACTTAGCGTCCTCTATTTTCTGGGTGTTGATGATACAGAGACGAATGAGAGCAAATTACCATGAGGTTCTCCAAGTCTAGAAGGTAAGAGCAAGATCTGATCAGGACAGATACTATCCAAGGTAGAAGATAAAATGATGGACTTAAGCAAAATGTTTAGACTTCATTCACCATGTTGACATGTAAGCCTTTGAAAGCTCTTAGGCAGTGGAACAAGGTTACATGTATGAATGCACTAGTGTGACCTCAATGTGGATGTGTTAAAAGGTATGGTGAGATGAGGGGGCAGGAAGTTGGAAAGTGCTTCTAGAGTTCCAAGAATAAGAGTGAGGGTCTGAACTAGGTTACACTTAACAGGATGTAGCTGAAAAAATATGCTGGAGAGACTGTAAATATGCGGACTGATTGGATGAATGGGGTCAACCGTCTAGGATAACTCCTACATTTATGACTTGAGCATCTGGGTGAACTATAGGGCCAGCCATCAAATAGGAAATTGATGCAAACTGCTCTAAAGCCAATTTGAAAGATCAGAAGAAGCCAGATTATTTGATAAATATGGTGGCCTCTGATGGGGCAGAGGTGGGTGTGGTCTGTGCATTCTCTTCCCCACAACATTGCTACCAGATGGCATGTTACCCTGAAAGCAAGTCTTAGGCCAAATTCTGTTCAGGCCCAAAGCACAAACATGATTAGCAAGAAGGGACAAAAACAATGCCACACACTGCACCAGGCACCTAACCAGCACCTTGTAGAAAAGGTTCAGGGGAAATGATTTGGGGACTTTCTGAGAGAAGGGCAGCCAACCTTCTCGACTATTAAGGTGGTGTGTGGACTGGGGGAGCTGCAGAACCATTGGCATGTTAGCCTCACACCATTGTTGGGTTCTTATTTTGTGTTTGTGTAAGGGTAGTGAGACTATAGAACATTTCTAGCCAGTCATGTTTCTTGAACACATTAATTTCTTTAGTAATTAAAAAAAGTTTTTTTGAAGGTTCTAATCTCCCTTAGGCTAATTACATACTCTAGGGTCTTAGATTTTGATAATGATAATTCAAATGTTTAGTAACCATCCTTGGAGCTTAATTTCTGATGAGGTACTTCAAATACTAACTAAACCCCCTAGGAAGTAGATTAGAATTAGTTTGTACCACTGTTTAAAACTTAAACACACTTCACACTGTTTATAAAGAAATATCTTTAAGTTATATTATTAATGGGAAGGTCTATGGGAGAGTTTTAGATACACTAAATATAAGATGTTTTGGGGGTCCACGTGTATGTATTTAGCGGTTATTTACATTTTCAAATCTAGAGTTCAGAAGAGACGTTTTGGAAATGTGGAATTAGGCATCATCAATATAAAGGACATAGATGAAAAAGAGGGATAAAATGAGCTGGCCTGAGCAATACACATATAGTTAGAAATTCATTTGAATAATCTGTTTTGGCCAGACTGCTCGATTTCTGTTCCACATGGGTAATTATTAGAATGGCCACACCAAATGCTTGCATCAACTTACTAATCTTCACAATAATTTTGTGACGTATGTATTATTAATCCATTTCTGTAGGAAGCAAGGTAAAATCAGTTAAGTCATTTGTTCAACATCACATAACTAAGAAGAAGCAACATTCTTACTTTATTTATTATTATTTATTGGCACCTATAGGTGCCAATAGGTGCTAATAGGAATGGCACCTATTCCCTTCATGGCTAAAATGAAAGTAAAAGTCATGTTAGCAATGGAGACAGGTGGGTGGTTTTACCTGGTTAGTGCAACTGCAGGGATTTTTTTTTCTCTCTTTTTTGTAATGTTTATTTATTTATTTTGAGAGAGAGAGAGAGAGAGAGAGCATGCAACAGAGAGAGCACACATAGGCCTGTGTGCACACACATGTGCAAGTGGGGGAAGTGCAGAGAAAGAGAGAGAGGGACTGAGAGAGAGAATCCAAAGCAGTCACCTGCCGTCCGTGCAGAACCCAACAAGAGGCTCAATCCCATGAACCATGAGATCATGACCTGAGCTAAAATCAAGAGTCGGACACTTAACTGACTGAGCCACTCAGGTGTCCTGGGATTTTCTTTTATTTGCTTACTTTTAATATAGAAAACCATGTTACTCCCCCTAAGTAAAAGCTATGGAAATACACTGTTTCTTCCTGTATAAAGCCCAATCCTGTTTTAGAGTTTAATGAAGCTTCTTAATTAAACAGTGGGGTAATTGGGAAGCAGCATTTGTAGATGGCTGGTTGAAAGGGAGGGCAGACTGTGACAGTAACCAGAGGCAGGACTCTCAGGAAATGGCGATGCCTGATTGTCTCGCCACGAAGGCAATTAGATGTCTGGCTCATTGGCACAGTCACCCTGGAGGAGCAGTGTTTGCATAACTGCCACCAGATGGTCCTTACCGATTGCATCTCTCTGGAGGGCTGCGAGTCCTCTTCTCTCTGCCACAAGAGGTCCTGAATGGAATTCACAGGTCTTCTGGAGCTACCATACTAGAAAGGAACAGTTCACACCAGCTGTAGCACTGGGTCAAAATCATAAATTATTTGCGTGGCCACTGAGAGCAAATTCAAACAGCATTTTCTCTGGATATAGACAACAGGCTTCTGGGTCACTGTGGTGTCCACTCCTGAAGGTGGTTCCACCAGACGGGACTACTCTCCAGGAACTGTTCTGATAGGAGGGATTGGCATCTCACATGCACAAAAAGCCTTAATTTTAGACCCTTTCTTGTTCTTCCCAGATGATTTTTCCCACCTGGATAGAGGCAGAGGACTGTGGAATGTGGGGTTATACACCCAGAACACCAGGTTCAGATCCCAGGTCCACCCTTGCTAGCTGTGACACCTTGAGGACATCGTGCCATCTCTCTATGCCTTAATTTTCTTACCGGTAAAATGAAGATTATGATAATATCTAGCTCACAGCTATTGGGAAGATCTTAATAGCCCCTAAGTAGAACATAGTAAGTGTTCAGTTAAGTGTTAGGGTCTGTTATTATATATAGTAGGAGAGCAAAAGTGAGAAGTGTTGGAGAAGGCATTCATCATACGACTTCACAGTGTGGTTCACCTGTCTGTAATACACTGTGAATTACTAGAAATTCTACCATTATCTGATAAACAGGATAATTATATCGCAGTATGTAATGGGAATGTGTATTTTTCTGTATGAAGCATTTGTTTAAGATATACAAACACATTTTTTGGATCACACAATTTTATGTAGTTCTGTTTTGGTCCATCTTTATTTCTTAATATCCAGAGGGGTCAGGAAATGGAAATGGTCAGGGCAGTTTACCATTTCTGAAAGGCTTGCCGTCCGCCATGATGACCTGTCATCCGAGCAAACTCTAACAGGTGTCACACGTGGAGTGAGCTGAGGATGTTTACTTTTTACTTATTTTTTATTATTAGTTCACTTATCAATGGAATATGACATTTAACTATATCCTTATGGATTGCAAGTATTTTTAAGTGTAAAGCCCTTTCAGCTCTTACATAAAAGATGACATATGATTACAAATTATAATAAAGTGAGCAGTATATTATATCAATTAAATGTTTATTTTTTATCTGAGCTAAATGACTAGCAGGAGAAATGTTTGGTCTAAGTGAACTATATCCATGGAAACATGATTCTATTACCTTTAAGCTGCTGGAAATTTTAATTTCTGTTTAAATGTTTTGT
Source organism: Leopardus geoffroyi (assembly GCF_018350155.1). NCBI lineage: Eukaryota > Metazoa > Chordata > Mammalia > Carnivora > Felidae > Leopardus > Leopardus geoffroyi. The sequence goes on along the minus strand of NC_059341.1, from coordinate 72,218,354 downwards.
TTAACTTTTTCAGCTTTATTGAGATGTAATTTACATATAACATAGTATAAATTGAAGTAGTGCAATATAATGATTTAATATATGTATATATTGTGAAATGATTAACACAATAAGGTAGGTTAATACATCCATTGCTTATGTAGTTACAGTTTTTCTTCAGTGGTAAGAACTTCTAAAATATACTCTCTTATCAAGTTTCAAATATACAATACAATATTGTTAACTACTGTCATCATGCTGTGCATTACATCCCCGGGACTTCTTCATCTGTTTTGTTTTTTTTTTTTATTTTATTTTTTATTTTTTCTGTTTTCTCCCCCTCCCTGTTTTTATATTATTTTTGTTTCCCTTCCCTTATGTTATTTTGTCTCTTAAGTCCTCATATAAGTAAAGTCATATGATTTTTGTCTTTCTCTGACTAAGTTCACTTAGCATAATACCCTCCAGCTCCATCCACATAGTTGCAAATGGCAAGATTTCATTCTTTTTGATTGCCAAGTAATACTCCATTGTATGTATGTGTGTATATATATAGATATAGATGGATTAAGAAGATGTGGTATATATGTATATATATATACACATACATATATATATACATACATATATATATACACATATATACATATATATACACACACACACATACATATATACCACATCTTCTTTATCCATTTCATCCATTTTATCCATTCATCCATCGATGGATATTTGGGCTCTTTCCATATTTTGGCTATTGTTGATAGTGCTGCTATAAACATGGGGGTACATGTGTCCCTTCGAACAGCACACCTGTATCCCTTGGATAAATGCCTAGTAGTGCAATTGCTGGGTCGTAGGGTAGTTCTATTTTTAGTTTTTTGAGGAGACTCCATACTTTTTTCCAGAGTAGCTGCACCAGCTTGCATTCCCACCAACAATGCAAAAGAGATCCTCTTTCTCCACATCCTCGCCAACATCTGTTGTTGCCTGAGTTGTTAATGTTAGCCATTCTGACAGGTGTAAGGTGGTATCTCATTGTGGTTTTGATTTGTATTTCCCTGATGATGAGTGATGTTCAGCATTTTTTCATCTGTGGGTTAGCCATCTGGGTGTCTTCTTTGGAGAAGTGTCTATTCATGTCTTTTGCCCATTTCTTCACTGGATTCTTTGTTTTTTGGGTGTTGAGTTTGATAAGTTCTTTATAGATTTTGGGTACTAACCCTTTATCTGATATGTCATTCGCAAATATCTTCTCCCATTCTGTCGGTTGCCTTTTAGTTTTGCTGATTGTTTCCTTCACTGTGCAGAAGCTTTTTATTTTGATGAGGTCCCAGTAGTTCATTTTTGCTTTTGTTTCCCTTGCCTCTGGAGACATGCTGAGTAAGAAGTTGCTGTGGCCAAGATCAAAGAGGTTTTTGCCTGCTTTCTCCTGGAGGATTTTGATGGCTTCCTGTCTTACATTTAGGGCTTTCATCCATTGGAGTTTATTTTTGTGTGTGGTGTAAGAAAGTGGTCCAGGTTCATTATTCTGTGTGTCGCTGTCCAGTTTTCCCAGCACCACTTACTGAAGAGACTGTCTTTATTCCCTTGGATATTCTTTCCTGCCTTGTCAAAGATTAGTTGGCCATACGTTTGTGGGTCCATTTCTGGGTTCTCTCTTCTGTTCCATTGATCTGAGTGTCTGTTCTTGTGCCAGTACCATACTGTCTTGATGATTACAGCTTTGTAGTATAGCTTGAAGCCTCGGATTGTGATGCCTCCTGCTTTCGTTTTCTTTTTCAAGATCACTTCATCTATTCAGGGTCTTTTCTGGTTCCATACAAATTTTAGGATTATTTGTTTTAGCTCTGTGAAGAATGCTGGTGTTATTTTGATAGGAATTGCATTAAATATGTAGATTGCTTTGGGTAATATCAACATTTTAACAATATTTGTTCTTCCTATCCAAGAGCATGGAATCTTTTTCCATTTTTTTTTTTGTGTCTTCTTCAATTTCTTTCATCAGCTTTTGATAGTTTTCAGCATATAGATTTTTCACCTCTTTGGTTGGATTTATTCCTAGGTATTTTATGGTTTTTTGTGCAACTGTAAATGGGATCAATTCCTTGATTTATCTTTCTGTTGCTTCATTGTTGGTGTATAGGAATGCAGCTGATTTCTGTGCATTGATTGTATATCCTGCAACTTTTCTGAATTCATGAATTAGTTATAGCAGTTTTTTGGTGGAATCTTTGGGTTTTCCATGTAGAGTATCATGTCATCTGTAAAGAGTGAAAGTTTGACCTCCTCCTGGTCGATTTGGATGCCTTTTATTTCTTTGTGTTGTCTGATTACAGAGGCTAAGACTTCCAATACTATGTTGAATAACACTGGTGAGAGTGGACATCCCTGTCTTGTTCCTGACCTTAGGGGGAAAGCTCTCAGTTTTTCCCCATTGAGGATGATGTTAGTGTTGGGTCGTTCATATATGGCTTTATGATCTCGAGGTATGCTCCTTCTGTCCCTACTTTCTTGAGGGTTTTTATCAAGAAGGGATGCTGTATTTTGTCAAATGCTTTGTCTGTATCTATTGAGAGGGTCATATGGTTCTTGTCCTTTCTTTTATTGATGTGATGAATCACGTTAATTGTTTTGCAGATGTTGAACCAGCCCTGCACCCCAGGTATAAATCCTGTTTGGTCATGGTGAATAGTTTTTTTAATGTATTGTTGGATCCTGTTGGTTAATATCTTGTTGAGGATTTTTGTATTCATGTTCATCAGGGAAATTGGTCTATAGTTCTCCTTTTTAGTGGGGGTCTTTGTCTGGTTTTAGAATTAAGGTAATGCTGGCTTCATAAAGAGTTTGGAAGTTTTCCTTCCGTTTCTATTTTTTGGAACAGCTTCAAGAGAATAGGTGTTAACTCTTCCTTAAATGTTTGGTAGAATTCCCCTGGCAAGCCATCTGTCCCTGGACTCTTGTTTTTTGGCAGATTTTTGATTACTAATTCGATTTCCTTACTGGTTATGGGTCTATTCAGATTTTCTATTTCCTCCTGTTTCAGCTTTGGTAGTGTATATGTATCTAGGAATTTGTCCATTTCTTCCAGATTACTGGCGTACAATTGCTCATAATATTCTGTTATTGTTTTTATTTCTGCTGTAATGGTTGTGATCTCTCCTCTTTCATTCTGGATATTATTTATTTGTGTCCTTTCCTTTTTCTTTTTGATCTAACTAGCTAGTGGTTTGTCAATTTTGTTAATTCTTTCAAAGAACCAGCTTCTGGTTTCATTGATATCTTCTAGTGTTTTTTGGTTTTGGTAGCATTAATTTCTGCTCTAATTTTTATTATTTCCTGTATTCTGCTGGTTTTGGGTTTTGTTTGCTGTTCTTTTTCCGGCTCCTTTAAGGCGTAAGGTTAGGTTGTGTACCTGAGATCTTTCTTCCTTCTTTAGGAAGGCCTGGATTGCTATATACTTTCCTTTTATGACTGCCTTTGCTGCGTCCCAGAGGTTTTGGGTTGTGGTGTTTTTTTCATTGACTTCCATCTACTTTTTAATTTCCCCTTTAACTTCTTGGTTAGCCCATTCATTCTTTAGTAGGATGTTCTTTAGTCTCCAAATATTTGTTTGTTTCCAAATTTTTTCTTGTGGTTGATTTCAAGTTTCATAGTGTTGTGGTCTGAAAATATGCACGGTATGATCTTGATCTATTTATACTTACTTAGGGCTGATTTGTGTCCTAGTATATGGTCTATTCTGGAGAACGTTCCATGTGTACTGGAGAAGAATGTATATTCTGCTGCTTTAGGATGAAATGTTCTGAGTATATCTGTTAAGTCTATCTTGTCCAGTGTGTCATTCAAAGCCATTGTTTCTTTGTTGATGTTTTGATTAGATGATCTGTCCATTGCTGTGAGTGGGGTGTTGAAGTCTCCTACTACTATGGTATTACTGTTGATGAATTTCTTTATGTTTGTGATTAATTGATTTATATATTCGGGTGTCCCACATTTGGCACATAAATGTTTACAATTGTTAGGTCTTGTTGGTGGCTAGACCCCTAGATTATGATATAATGCCCTTCTGCATCTCTTGATACAGTCTTTATTTTAAAGTCTAGATTGTCTGATATAAGTATGGCTACTCCAGGTTTCTTTTGTTGGCCATTAGCATGATAGATGGTTCTCCATCCCCATCCCCAATGTTGCTGGATAAAGAATTATTGGCTGCATATTTTTCTGACTCTGCACACTGAATATATCTTTCCACTCCTTTCTGGCCTGCTACATTTCTGTGGATAGGTTTGTTGCAAACCTGATCTGTCTTCCCTTGTAGGTTAGGGACTTTTTTTTCCCTTGCTGCTTTCATGATTCTCTCCTTGCCTGAGTATTTTGTGAATTTGACTATGATATGCCTTGTTGCTGGTTGGTTTTTGTTGAATCTAATGAGGGTCCTCTGTGCTTTCTGGATTTTGATGTTTGTGTCTTTCCCCAGACAGGGAAAGTTTTCTGCTATGATTTGCTCACATAACCCTTCCACACCTATTTCTCTCTCTTCCTCTTCTGGGACCCCTGTGATTCTGATGTTGTTCCTTTTTAATGAGTCACTAATTTCTCTATATCTTAAATCATGCTCTTTTGCCTTAATCTCCCTCTTTTTTTCTGCTTCATTATTCTCTATAAATTTGTTCTCTATATCGCTAATTCTCTGTTCTGCCTCATCCATCCTTGCTGCCGCGGCATCCATCCGTGATTGCAGCTCAGTTATAGCATTTTGAATACCATCCTGACTAGTTTTTACTTCTTTTATTTCTGCAGAAAGGGATTCTAATTTTCGACTCCAGCTAGTATTTTTATTATCGTGATTCTAAATTCTGTTTCAGACATCTTGCTTGTATCTGTGTTGGTTAAATCCCTGGCTGTCATTTCTTTGTGCTCTTTCTTTTGGGATGAATGCCTTCGTTTTGTCATTTTGATGGGAGAAAAGGAATTAATGAGGTAGAAAAACTGAAATTAAAAGATTAAAATTAAAAAATATTAAAATTAAAAAATTAAGAACACACACACAGATCGAAGAAATGATGCTAGATTCTATGTGTGTTTTGGTCTGGGTGTTGAAAGTGGTTTGACAGATTAGAAAATAAGGGGGGGGGAGGAAATCATTTGAGAATTTGAAAAAATGAATACACTTAAGTAGACTAAAATGAGATTATGGGAGTAAAATAGAATTTGAAATATATACATAAAAGTAAAGAATATAGTAGAAAAAATTAAATAAAAATATTTTTAATAAAAATTAAAAATAAAAATGACTTTTTTCTTTTTCTGTATTCAAGAAAAAGAAAAGAAATGAAAAAGAAAAAAGAAGAAAAAAAATTGTTTGAAAATTTGAAAAAGTGAATACACTGTATTAGACTAAAATAAAATGATGGAAGTAAAATAGAATTTGAAAACATTTACATAAAAGCAAAAAATATAGTAAAAAAATAAAAATACTTTAATAGAAATTGAAAGTAAAAATGAAGTTTTTCTCTCCTGCATTCAAGAGAAAGAAAAGAAATGAAAAAGAGAAAAAAAGAAATAGAAAAAAATAAATGAAATCATTTGAAAATTTGAAAAGGTGAATACACTGAAGTAGACTAAAATAAAATGATGGAAGTAAAATAGAATTTGAAAAAATGTACATAAAAGCAAAAAATATAGTAATAAAAATTAAAGAAAAATATTTTTAATAAAAATTGAAAATAAAAATGAATTTTTACTCTTTCTGTATTCAAGAAAAAGAAGTGTAAAAGAGAAAAAAAAAAGAAAATTGAATAGATGGACCTGCTAACAGATTGAAGTAGGACTGAAATTGCTTCGTTTTCCCCTAGAAGTCAGTCTGTGTAGCTTTTTATAGTCCATAGATTAAGCTGGCAGTGAGGTTTGTGTTCTTGAAGAGCAAAGTTGGCCCAGTTGGGCAGGGCTCGGTGTAACAGCTCCGCTCTCCACTAGATGGCGCTGCTAGCCTACTGGGGTGGATTGTTGCGGTGCTGGTAGGTGCCTACGTGCATGCGCGGGAGCGGTGAAAAATGGCGCCACCCAGCCCCCCAGTCTGTTTTCCTGGATCAGCAGTCGACCGGTCCTCCGTCTTCAGCTCTTGTCCGCTCCCCGCTTTTCCACTCTCCGTGACCAGGCCCTAGGCAGTACCGCTCTCCCAAGTTTTGTCTCAGATGCGGCTGTTTTCCCCCGGCCCCTTACTTCCGAAGGACTGCAGCTTTGACCCGTTCCGCCCCTCTGTGGGAGGGTCTTACCGAACAATGGCCGAATGAACAATGGCCGAATGTTGGCTGCACCCAGGAACGCTTGCTGGACCCTGCTGCTGCTGCTGCTGCCCGAGACTGCAGCCAGGTGCCAGCCCATCCCAGAAAAAGTTCGCGAGACAGTGTAGCAGCAGCGTTTCAGGGATTATGGGAAATCAACACCCATCTGGCACCAGGCTTCACCCTTAACGACCCTTGTTCCAGCACCAGCAAATGTGGCTGTTTTCTGGGGTCTGCTGAGACCAGGTGGCTTCAACAGTCTCTACCAAATGTCCTTCCAGCAGTGGAACTGCTTTTCCCTGTGTGGTCTGAGAACTTCCCGGACCCCACTCTGTTCCTGGGGATCCGCCCTTCCCACCAGAGCACCCCAAGGTATCGAGCGGTGGAGTTGCAGACTCTGCGCTCCTCCTGTTTAAAGTCTTAATGGAATTTAAACCCTCTCCTTTCTCCTTTCTCCTTTCTCCTCCCTTTTTAGTTTAGTCCCTGTGGCTGTTTCCAATTTTCCACTTTCTCTCCAGCTGCTTTTGGGAAGGGGTGCTTTTCCCGTATTTTCCCCCTGCCCCTAGTCTCCGTCCTCTCTTCCTGCTCCTTCTCACTCCCCAAGTTCACCTCTCCGAGCCTTGTACCTGCTGAATTCTGTGGTTCAGGTTGTGCAGATTGTTGTGTTAATCTTCCAGTCAGTTTTCTAGGTGTGTAGGATGGTTTAGTGTTGGTCTGGCTGTATTTCATGGCCACGAGACACACAAAAAACTTCCATGCTGTTCCGCCATCTTGGCTCCTCCTCAGGACTTATTCATCTTATAACTGGAAGTTTGTACCCTTTGACCACCTTCATTCTTTTCTCCCATCCCTTAAATAGGCCTCTGAGAACCACCAATATGTTCTCTGTTTCTATGAGATTAGGTTTTAAGATTCCACATCTAAGAGAGATCATACAGTATTTGCCTTTCTCTGTCTGACTTACTTCACTTAGCATAATGCCTTCGGGTATTATCCATGTTGTTGCAAAAGGCAGGGTTTCCTTCTTTTTTATTGCTGAATAATATTCCATGGTGTGTGTGTGTGTGTGTGTGTGTGTGTGTGTGTGTGTGTGTGTGTTTGTGAGCAAGCATGCACATGTGTGTATGTATGTATATATATATCATGTTTTTTTCTCAATAGACTTCATTTTATAGAGGAGTTTTATTTTTTTATTTTTTTAAATGTTTATTTTTGAGAGAGAGAGAGAGAGAGAGAGAGAGAGAGAGAACAAGTGGGTGAGGGGCAGAGAGAGAGAGGGAGACACAGAACTCAAAGCAGGCTCCAGGCTCTGAGCTATCAGCACAGAGCCCCATGTGAGGCTCAAACCCATGAACCATGAGACCATGACCTGAACCAAAGTTGGATGCTTAACTGACTTGCCACCCAGGTGCCCCTATACAGCAGTTTTAGATTTTCAGAAAAAATGAGTAAAGTACAGAGTTCCCATATACCCTCCTGTCCACAGTTTTTCCTATTATTAACATGTTACATTAGTATTGTATATTTTGGTTACATTTAATGAACCAGTTTTAGTATGTTATTATTAACTAACGTTTGTATTTTACTCAGATTTCCATAGTTTGGTTTTTTTTTTGTTTGTTTGTTTTTTTGTTTTTTGTTTTTTGTTTTTTGTTTTTTTTTTGAGAGAGACAGAATTGAGGAAGGGGCAGAGAGATGAAGAGAGACAGAATCCAAACCAGGCTCCATGATGATAGCACAGAACCCCACATGGGGCTGGAACCCAGGATAATGACCTGAGCCAAAACCATGAGCCAGGTGTTTAACCAGCTGAGCCACCTGCCCTGGATTTCTTTCGTTTTTGTCTAATTTTTTTTTTGTTTTTTTTTGTTTTTTTTTGTTTTTTTTTGTGCCAGGATCTCATCCATGAGACCACATTACATTTAGTTGTCATATCTTCTTAGGCTCCTCTTGTCTGTGGGATCTCCTCAGACTTTTCTTTATCTCTGATGACTTCAATAATTTTGAGGAGGACTGGTTTTATAGAATGCCCCTCTGTTGATTTGTCTGATGTTTTCTTCATGGTTTAAACTGGGTTTATAGGTTCTGGAAAGGAAGACCGCAGAGATGAAGTGTCATTTTCATTACATCATATCAAGGGCACATACTTTCACAAGCTTTATGACTGTTTATGTTGATCTTGATCACCTGGCTGAGTAAAGTTTGTCAGGTTTCTCCACTATAAATTTACCCCTTTTTTATTTCTTTCCATGCTGTGCCTTTTGGAAGGAAGTTGCTATGCATAGCCCATATTGAAGGAGTGTGGAGTTAGGCTCTTCCCTTCCTTAGGTACAGTATCTACATAAATTATTGGGAATTCTTTTGCATGATAGTTTTGTTTTCCCTCTCCCCCCATCTACTGAGTCATTCAGTCATTTATTTCTATCAGCATGGACTCATGGATTTTATGCTTTGGGCTATAATTCAATACTACTTTTTTTTTTTTTCCTTTGAATTGCTCCAGCTTTAGCCATTGGGAGCTTTTTCAGTTGGCTCCTGTATCCTTTTGACATACCTCATCAATGTGTTTGGGTTTTTTTGTTTTTGTTTTGTTTTGTTTTACTGCTTTTTGTTTTTTGAGCACTTCCTTATTTTCTGGCACTACACAAGTCCTAGAACCAGTCCTAGAACCAGTCATTTTTCTAAGGAGCCTTAGTTTCTTTTATAAAAGAACAGTATTCGAAATCATGATCTAGGTACTAAGTGTGCTCATTGTTATTGGGGCATCATTTATTTTAGGTCCTCAGTTGACAGAGCAAAGATATGTATGTATGTATACTAACGTGTGTGTGTGTGTGTGTGTGTGTGTGTGTGTGTGACCATCAGTAATTATATTAAAGTGAGTTCTTATACTCTCTTCAATTCTAACCTATTAGTATATGGATCATTCTAGCCTCTTCCCCTTGCTTATCTGTAAATTCCCACCCAATAGTGAGAAACCCAGCTGTTACCCTTTCGCATCTATTTACTTAATGCTCAGTTCCAGTATACATGTAAAGCGGTATCATATTGGTTAAAACTGTAACCCTGTGGGATACAGTGCTTATATGAAATTCATTTTTCATTTAGTTTTACAAACTCCATTACCAAAGTTACTCAGGTTAGCACATGTTCTCACCACACCCTTCAGTGAGGTGGTTTCATATATTTTAATATAATTATATTCTCTTGTCACCAAACTCCTAAACGATGTTTTCAAAAAATGGGATAAATTAAGATTCATTCTTTGTGCTGTCAAGTTCTACAGATTTTGACAAGTGCATAATGTCACGTATCCACTGTTACAATATCATACAGAATAGTTCCACTGCCCTAAAAGTCTCCTGTGCTTTGCCTACTCATCCCTCTACCCCTTATCTGAATCCCTGGCAGTCACTGATATTTTATCATTTCTATAATTTACTTTCCCAAAATGTCAAGTATTCAAAACAGTTTAAATCATACAGTATGTGGCCTTTTCACACTTGTTTCTTTCACTTATTAATATGCATTTAAGATTCATCCATGTATTTTTGGTGGCATGATAGCTCATTTATTTTTATCATAGAATTTTATCACATATATTCCACTGTATGGATGCACCACAGATTGTATAGTTACCTATTGAGAATATCTTAGTTGCTTCCAGTTGCTGGAATAAAAGTGCTATAAATATCCATGTATGTTTTTGTGTGGATCTAAGTTTTCTAATCAGTTGGATAAATAGCTAGGAATGTGATGTCTGGAACATATAGTAAGACTGTTTACCTCTGTAAGAAACTGCCTAACTCTCTTCCCAAGTGGCTGTACTATTGTGCATTCCCGCTAGTAATGAAGAAGAGTTCCTGTTACTTCTCATCCTCAGCATTTGGTATTGTATTTTTGGGTTCTGACCAGTGTAATACATGTTATCTCACAGGGAACTTAATTTGCAGTTCCCTAACAAAAAATGAGGTTGAGCACCTTTTCATATGCTATTGTATATCCTCTAGATGTATAAAGTTATGCATATATATGTCAGGTGTCTGTTGAGATGTTCATTTTTTGATTTGGTTGTTTTCTTATTGTTGACTTTTGAGAATTCTTTTTATATGTTGATACAAGTCCTTTGGTAGATGTATTTTGCAAATATTTTCTTCCTGTCTGTGGCTTTTCTTTTTACTCTTAACAATAGCTTTCACAATGCAGAAGTTTTAAGTTTTAACAAAAGTCTCACTATTTTTTCTTTCATGGATTATATTTTTAGTGTTGTGTTTAAAAACCTATTGCCAAACCCAAGGTCACCTAGATTTTTTCCTGTTTTATTCAAGAAGTTCTATTGGTTTTCATTTTTTACCTGTAGGCCTGTGGTTCACTTTGAGTTGACTTTTGTGAAAGGTATATGGGTTGTGTCTAATTCATTTTTTTGCATATGAATGTCAAAATTTCCCAGCACTATTTGTCGGAAGGACTATCCTTTATGCATTGAATTCCCTTAGCTCCTTGGTCAAAGATCAGTTGGTTATTTTTATGGATTATTTCTGGTTGTCTACTCTATTACTTTGATCTATGGTCTATGTGTCTATCTTTCCCTAACTACTATGATGTCATGATTACTATAGCTTCCTACTTCCTAGCTTCCTAGTTGTAGTTCAATAACTTCAAATCTTCCAACTTTGTTCTTCCTTTTCAGTATTGTGTTGCTATTTTGGTTCTTTTGCCTTCCCATGCAGACTTTAGAATCAGTTTGTCAGTATCCACAAAACAGCTTGCTAGGATTTTGATTAAAAGTAAGTTGAATCTATATATCAAGTTGGGAAGAATTGACATCTTAACAATATCAAGTCTTCTAATTTATGAACATGGAATATTACTTCATTTATTTATATCTTCTTTGACTTTTTCATCAGAGATTTATAGTTTTCTGTATATAGATCCTTTAAAGATTTTTTTTTAATTTGAAATTTTAAAATAGCTTAGTTTTCATTTTGGGGGGCTATTATAAATGATATTGTGTTTTTTATTTAAAATTCCAATTGTTTATTACCGTTGTATAGAAAAACAATTGACTTTTACATATTGACTGATTATCCTTCAACCTTGCTAAAAATGGTTATTTTTTTCAAGGAGTACTTTTTTTGCTGGTCAAATCTTTGGGGTTTTCTACATAGAAAATTGTGTTATCTGCAAACAAAATAATTTTTATTTCTTCCTTCTCAAGTTGTGTATTTTTAATTTCCTTTTCTTGTCTTATTGCACTAGTGAGGGATTCCACTATAATCTTGAATAGGCGTACTGAGAGGGGACATACTTATCTTGTTCTTGATGATAGGGCAACAGCATCTTGTTTCTCAAGATTAAGTATGATTTTACATACAGATTTTTTTGTAGACATTCCTTGTCAGGTTGAGGAAATTCCCCTCTAATCCTCATTTGCTAAGAGTTTTAATCATGAATGAACATTGGATTTTGTTAGGTGTTTTTTTTTTTGTGTCAATTGATATAATAACATGATGGTTTTCTTTAGCCTATTAATATGGTGGATTACATTATTTCATTTTCTAATGTTGAATCAGCATTACATACTTTGGATAAATCCCACTTGTTCATGGTGTATAATTCTTTGTATATATTGTTGGAGTTATTTTGCTAATATTTCTTGTATCCATGTTCATGAGAAATATTGGTCTGTAGTTTGTAGTTTTCCTTTTTTACAATGTCTTTAACTGGTTTTGATATTAGCATAATGCTGGCCTCACAGAAGAAAATTAGGAAAAATTTCCTCTGTTTATATTTTCTGGATGGAATTGTAAAGAATTGATATCATTTCTTTCTTTATTTCTGGTAGAATTCACTATTGAAACTGGGCCTAGTGCTTTCTGTTTCAGAAGGTTATTATTGATTCAATTTGTTTAACAGATATGAGGGCATCAAGATTATTTATCCTTGTATGAATTAGGTAGTTTGTTTCTTTAAATAATTAGTCCACCTCATCTGGGTTATCAAATTTCTGGACATAATATTGTTCCTAATATTCCTTTATTATCCTTTTGCTATCCATGATATTAGTAGTGATGATTCCTCTTTCAAATCTAATAGTGGTGATTTGTGTCTTTTTTCTTTTTCTCTTGACTAGTCTAACTAGCAGTTTATAAATTTTACTGTTCTTTTCAAAGAACCAGCATTTGGTTTTATTGATTTTCTCTATTAATTTCCCATTTTCAATATCATTGATGTCTGTTTTCTGTTATTTCTTTTCTTCTCTTTGCTTTATGTCTAAATTGATCTTCCTTCTATAATTTCTTAAGAAGAAAGTTTAGATGATTGATTTTAGATCTTTATTGCTTTCTAATGTATGTATTTACTTCTTTAAATTTCCCTTAAGCACTGTGTATACTTGCACTGTGCATGCTTCATCACAAAATTTTGTAATGAATTGAATTTTCATTTAGTTCAGAAAAATTTTTAATTATCTTTTTTTGAAAAAAATTTTTTAATGTTTATTATTTTTGACAGAGAGAGAGAGAGAGAGAGAAAGAGAGAGAGCAAGCAGGGAAGGGGCAGAGAGAGAGGGAAACACAGAATCGGAAGCAGGCTCCAGGCTCTGAGCTGTCAGCAGAGAGTCCACTGCGGGGCTCAAACTCACAGACCACGAGATCATGACCTGAGCTGTAGTCTGGGCCGCCCAACCAACTGAGCCACCCAGGCACCCCTTTAATTACCTCTTGTAACTTATTGGGGTGCCTGGGTGGCTCAGTCAGTTAAGCATCTGACTTCAGCTCAGGTCACAATCTCACGGTCCGTGAGTTCGAGCCCCACATTGGACTCTGGGCTGATGGCTCAGAGCCTGGAGCCTACTTCCGGTTCTGTGTCTCCCTCTCTCTCTCTGCCCCTCCCCCGTTCATGCTCTGTCTCTCTCTGTCTCTCTCAGTCTCAAAAATAAATAAAAGTTAAAAAAATTTTTTTAAAAAGAAACTTAATTTGTGACCTATGTTTTCCTTTTTTGTTTGATCTCCAAATATGTTTGGATTTTCCAGATCCCTTTCTGTTACTGATAGTTAATTTAATTCCATTCCAATTTGAAAAAGCACCTCTTTTAGGCACCTTTACAGATAAATGAAGTCTCTAAATGTTTAGATGATGAAGGTTAGCTGTTAATTATGCGATAAGGGTAGAATATAATGAAAGCAGGTCTTAGACCAAATTCTGCCACATACTTAGACATTTTCTAAGCAGGCATAAAATAGTGCATACAACTGGTCTTGTAATCCTATTGATATCCCATCTCTCTGCTCTCATAGGGGACTTACTGCAACTTGCATGAAATGTTCACCAGAGGCAAGTTAAATGATATTTTAGAGGCAGAATGTGGTCACCTCTCTAGTAACCATCAGAATCCTCTGATCCAGTGGCTGAACCCTGAGGGCTTTCTAAGGATTAAGTCTAGGATGCCCTCTCTAAGAGTGCAAGATACAGGATTTGCTAGAATTTATTCTGGGTTTGTGCAAGAATGGGAAGTGTCACTACAGTATCCTCATAACTTGAGTATCATTACTTTGACCGATGAAGTCAACATAGCTGGAACACTATAAAAGTTACCTTACAATTGTGGCCTTTCTGATCTATTATTAACTTCTATGTTACCACCCAAGAAATGACAATTCCTATCAGGACAGTTTACTGCTCTGGAAGTTACTTTAAACAAACACACATTTGCATCACACTGTCTATGCTGAAGTATTTTAAAGTAAATTTCTTATATTGTAACACCAAGATCTGGAATACAAGAAGAGGAATGGTTTTGAGGAAAGAAGAATAATTTGCTTATGTAAATCCTGCCATTCTATAAAAATATATAGCTGTGCATAATAGAAAGATGTTTCACCATTAAAAACAATCTTTTTCCAAATTTACTTATTTTTTGCTTTTCGTTGGTACCAGGTAAAATCCTCTACCAAGAGAAACATATAGCACAAGCCAAAAACAGTTTCCTGCCAGCATTTTTTCATGGGATCTGCATTTGAGAAAATTGGTTTTCCAAAGGAATAAAAAGGTAAGATCATATCAGAGCAGAGATTGGCCAAAAAAACCAATACATTCCAACATGTATGAATTTTAAGTGTGTTAATTCTCACATAAAAATAGAAGCATACAATATCTTTGTAATTAAATTTGATTTAATGAAACTGAGACTTTCTCCCCTAAGAGTTTATTAAATGCTTTGAGGTGGGGTGGGAGAAGCATGAAAAATAATTTCAGGGGTGCCTGGGTGACTAAGTTGGTTAAGCATCTGACTCTTGATCATGATCATGATCTCATGGTTCCTGAATTCAAGCCCCGCGTTGGGCTCTGCACTGACAGTGTGGAACCCGCCTTGGATTCTCTCTCTCCCCCTGTCTGCCCATTCCCCACTCATTCTCTCTCCCTCAAAATAAATTCTCCTTCCCCACTCACTCAAAATAAACAAATAAAAGCTTAAAAAAAAGAGAGAAAAATAATTTCCATTTGTAGGGCCATGGCAAAAGACTACAGTGGCATAGGCAAAAAGACAGAATGAGCTGACCTGTACTAGAATCCTCTCTCTGATCTCTCCCGTCTGTATTTCCTGTTGTCTTCCCTCCCTACTGCTTGTATGAAGCCTAGGTGAACAGCACCTATGTATATGCTATATTCCTATCCCTAAGTAAGTTATATATCTATAAATTAGATACTCCTCATTTGAATCTCCTTACTGGTTCTGCCACATTGTCCAAGTTCCTGAATTGCTCTTCATCTCAGTTTCTTAATCTGTGAAATAGAAATAATAATTGTGTCTATCGCAAAAATTATGTGGGTATCCAATGACCTAATTCATGTGATATGCTTAACAAAGGGCTAAAAAGCAGTTCATATACATGTTAGCAACTTCTATACATGTTAACTGTTATCATTTTGGTGCAGTTTTGGGTGAGACTGAATTCAAAATTGTAGCTTCCGCATATTGTTTGTTGGGGAGATGAATCAATTTACCTTGCGGTAGGTCTTCTGTGTTTAGGTAAGTCAGTTGAGTAGTTCTTAGTTATGTAAAGGTAAGACTGAGTTCCCTTGAGGAAGAAAGAGCAAGACATTTGGTAGCCAGACAAGGGAAGTCCTCAATGAAACTTGGAATGTAAAGAAGAGTAAATATGTGGTCAAGAAGCCTCCTGGGAGGAAGAGAGTCCTCTATCACTTCTTTTGAGGTTTGCTATTATCAGAAACTGTGTGATGAACTCTCATGATTTTAGTTAATCATTTGGTAGGAAGGAACAAGGGCCTCAAAGAGGTGCATCATATGGAAATAGAGTCTAGACTCAACACTGAGAGGTTAAAGATGTTTTGGTACTCTCAGTCCATTGTGATGCCAAGACTAGAGGACTCTCAGGACCTAGGACCTTGCTCACTGCATTGCACTTTGTACAGAGGATGTCCCTGCACATGAGGATAACCAGAAGATCTTCAATTTGGGTACTCAAGGATGGGACATTCCTCTCAAAGCTTTCTCTTTTAAGGGATATACGTTCTTTTTTTTTCCTATTTTTTTTTTCTGTTTTTCATTTTTTAAAATTTTCATCCAAATTAGTTAGCATATAGTGCAACAGTGATTTCAGGAGTATAGTCCTTAGTGCCCCTTACCCATTTAGCCCATCCCTCCTCCTACAACCCCTCCAGTAACCCTCTGTTTATTCTCCATAGTTATGAGTCTCTTCTGTTTTGTCCCCCTCCCTGTTTTTATATTATTTTTGTTTCCCTTCCCTTATATTCATCTGTTTTTATCTTAAAGTCCTCATTTGAGTGAAGTCATATGATTTTTGTCTTTTTATGACTGACTAATTTCACTTAACGTAATACCCTCCAGCTCCATCCATGTAGTTGTAAATGGCAAGATTTCATTCTTTTTGATTGCTGAGTAATATTCCATTGTATGTATGTGTATGTGTATGTATATGTATATGTATGTGTATGTGTGTATATATATATGTGTATATATATATATGTATATATATGTATATGTGTGTGTGTATATATATATATATATATATATATATATATATATATATATATAAACCAAATCTTTATCCATTCATCCATCAATGGATATTTGGGCTCTTTCCATACTTTGGCTATTTTGGCTATTGTTAATAGTGCTGCTATAAACATGGGAGGCATGTGTCCCTTTGAAACAGCACACCTGTATCCTGTGGCTAAATGCCTAGTAGTGCAATTGCTGGGTCGTAGGGTAGTTCTATTTTTAGTTTTTTGAGGAACCTCCGTACTGTTTTCCAGAGCAGCTGCACCAGCTTGCATTGCCACCAACAATCCTCTTTCTCCGCATCCTCACCAACATCTGTTGTTGCCTGAGTTGTTAATGTTAGCCATTCTGACAGGTGTGAGGTGGTATCTCATTGTGGTTATGATTTGTATTTCCCTGATGATGAGTGATGTAAGGGATATACATTCTTAAGGGTCATCTTAGCAGAATGAAAACAACCATGTGACTAAAAGAAACCAATTCCAACAGCAACCAATGAAGAAATATGGCAGTGAAGGAAAACAATGATAATGGAGTAGCCAAGTTGCCATTTCTCTCAAATGCAGGTAGAGTGATCCCTAGGGGTAACAGTTGAAGTGAGAACACCTCAGGGAGGTGTTACTGAATTCTAGATAATTTGGGCAAGCAAGTTTTAAGAGATCAGGTAGGAAAATTAAAGGGATAAACCCATATATTATGTAAAGCTGACACACCACTTACATTATATTCATTCTTCCATCAATTTATTACTCATCCATTTACTTATTCATCCATTTGGTATGTATTGAAGATGTTATTTAAGATAAAAAAAACTTCAGGGGCACCTACCTGGGTGACTCAGATGGTTGAGTGTCCAACTTCATCTCAGGTCATGGTCTCATGGTTCCTGAGTTCTTGAGTTTGAGCTATATGTTAGGCTCTGTGCTGACAGCTCAGAGCCTGGAGCCTGCTTCAGATTCTGTGTTTCCCTCTCTTTCTTCCCATCCCCTGCTCATACTCTGTCTCTGTCTCTCTCAAAAATAAATAAGACATTTAAAAAAATTTTTAAAAAGGTAAAGAGCTTTAGAAGTCATGTTTTTGCCATCAAGGGGCCAATAATCCCATTAACCAGACATGTTTCTTGGGGCAGCATATGAAAGAATATCATTGTGTTTCATTTATTACTATCTTGCCAATGAAACATTGTATACTCAGAAAATCCAATCATCACCTTAGCACAAGTGTTGAAATGTTTCACTCTGCTGAAATGTGTGTGTGTGTGTGGGGGGGGGCACTTGCTCACACACAAGCATTTGTCTTTACATATTCTTGGAATTTGGAATCTTGGGATAACAAAGTACTTATGTCAGTCTTTGCTTGATTTTAGTGTAGTGAATGTTTTGGTGTGGAAGTTTGTTTTGCAAAACAAAAGGTCCATAACACACTACTTGGAGAAGAAAACCTTCAGAAAGCTTGCCCTGGTGGTTCCCATGGAAGCACTGCTTGTCATTTCGTCTAATGACCAACCTAATGATTGGGAAACCTTGCCTAATTGCCAAGTAAGGAATATCCATTCACTGCCACATCAGCCCTTATTATTCTAGAATAAATGAATTCCCACCTGTCATAGATTATCAGATATTTCTGTATCTGTTCAGCAATGGTAATATTAATAGTGCAGTGAAAACAGAACTGTGTGGATCTGCTGTCTTTGTTCCTTTGCTAATCTTGGATATTTTTCTTTTTGGTCTCAAGATGCTGGAATAAACATGCTTTTGGATGCAAGAAGACATCCGATTCAGTATTCCTTAATTAATGAAATCTTTTTAAAAGCATCCCAATATCCTTAGGATGTCTTGGAGCACCTGGACAGAATGAGCAAAGAGCTTACTGTGCTTATTTAAAAATTCCTATTCATAGCACAACTAACTAAAGTATTCTAATCAGCTGTCAGGCAGGCAGGTCTCCCCATAGCTTTTGGACAGCCCCAAGGCTCACAGAGAGATGGTGGAGAGGGTCAGGTTGACAGATTGTTTTTGCTGTCTTAACGAGTGCAAATGAACTGATTTTGCTGAAAAATCTCTCCGGATTATGACAGACAAAACATCTTTCACAACATGATATGTTTTCAGTGGGCAGGTCTGGTTTCTTCATGTAGAGATTGCCGATCCAGTTTGTGTGTTCTAGTATATTCCTATTTAATTTTTTGCCATGGTGACTCATCATCCTCAGCAATTCCCTGAAAACACAAACAGAAGAGCTCAGAAAGCAAAGGCAGAATATGTGGGTTTTTTGTTTTTTTTGTTTTTGCCTAGGGTGTCCAGTGGTAGAGGTTGACACATCAACTCCTGAGTCATTTTGTCTATTTGGTCCATTCCTCTTTTGTAATGAGCATGAATATATGATACAAAGATCTTCATACTATGTGCTCATTCCCTTTATGTTCATTTATATACTTCTACAACCCCTGAAGAGCCTTCCAGGCCTCTTACCACAGTCCATAAGTCCATAACTATTCCAACCTTGGTTGACATCCATTTACACACAAAGTATATGAGCAGGTAAACCAACCAAAGCACTGACCATCGGGAAGAATTTCTCTTTCCAGTGTTTTTTTAGGGCTGTCCCTGAATGAGCCACAGTAGAGTTGCTCTCCACTTTCAGCTGACACCCATATACCAAGCCAAACTATCCATAAACCAAGCTTATTTTCCCCCCTTTAGTCATTCATTTGGGATCTGCCATATTGTTCATAGGTATGAGTAGAAGGAAGAATACTATTATTATAGAGAAGAATACTATTATTATAGAGGTGGATGCTCTTAATACAGGCTGCTATAACAAACAAACAGAGACTGGGTAGGTAGCTTAAACAACAAACACTTATTTCTCACATTTCTGGAGACTAAGAGGTCCAAGAACAAGGCTCCAGAAGATTTGGTGTCTGACATCTAGTTTCCAGGTTCCTAGATAAGCTATGTTCTCTTTAGATCCTCACATAGCAGAGAAATTGAGCTCTCGATTCTTTATCTCCTCATAAAGGCACATACCCCCTCGTAGGGTCTCTGTTCCCCAAACCCCATCCAAATTTCATTTTAATCATTTCCCAAAGTTCCCACCTCCAAATACCATCACACTGGTGGTTAGGCTTCAACAGATGAGTTTTAGGAGGATACAAACATTCAGTCCATAATAGATGCTGTGGGGAGTCCTGGCCTACCTGCTCATGTGTCTTATGTGGGCTCTCTGGTCCTGCTTGTGCTTGATACCAGATGTACCACCTCCATCTGACACTGAACTACTCTGGGCCTGCCCAGCCTGATGACTGGGGTTGATAGGACCCAGCCCATAATGAGCAATGAGCTGTATGGTCATGTGGCACCCCACACTGAGGGGACCCATCTCCACCAGGGCCTAGTACCATGTCAGGAGGTGTTTTTCCAAAAGCATATAATTCTCTTCTGAAGATGACATAGCCTCCTCTGGAAACCCAGGGGCCTGCGTTAAGATTCTCTCAGTGGGACACGGCACAAACTCCGCTCAGTTTCTTTCGTCACCACTGATACCTACAACACTTGTGGCCCAAGTGGCAGTGCGATTGCTTGCCTGTCATCTTGGAGCTGCTTCAGAGTCCTCTACTGCCCTAGGCTTAGATCCTTTTACATTACTGGCTTTATGGCATGGAGTTATATTTCTGTATGTGGAATGTAGCCGGTTAGCCATCACGTTTCCTTTTTTGTGGTAGGATGTGCCAGACACACTAATTTGGAGGGCACGTTTCAGTATGTTCTTAACCTCTGGGTCCCTAAAAATTTTATGACTATGTCAAGCGTTTGGATTTTTTCAAGGCCCATATCCTACCCCATGGGACACATATCTCTTACAAGATCTTCTGTACGCTAGGCAGCTCTTGCTCATTGACCCCTATAAATATAGTATCATTGATAAAATGAGTCAATGTGACATTCTGTAGAATGTCCAGATGATCAGATTTCTTTGGTATGTTTTGGCAAAAGGCAGTAGAGTTATTCCTGGCTAGCACTCTAAATTAATATTTTTGTCTGATCCATGTGAATACAAATGGCTTCTGATACTCTTTCCTGATTAAGATAGAAATAATGTATTTGTGTTGCTCCAGGAAGAGTATGTCCCTGGGCAAGGTAGCTTTCTACAGCTGAGGCAGACCCTGAGGTGGTGAGAGCTAGAGGTGACCTCTGACTATATCCCCTGAGGCTGGGTGGTAAGTCCTTTGTGGGTAAAGTCACGAAGAGACTTTTTATTGGTATTGTTGTTTTACAAGTAGTTGCAGAACTAAGTTTAATATTTTTTAATTTTGTATTATTTAAAAAAATTTTTTTAAGCAATGGCTGAGAGCTAGAACTGAGACATACCTTTCTACTTTTGTATATTATCTGTATATATAAATCCAGACATACCTCTTTATTTCCCTATCTGTAAGCTTAGTTTAACTTTTCTCCCCTAAGTTTATTTATTTATTTTGAGAGAGAGAGAGAGAGAGAGAGAGAGAGAGAGAATATGAATGAGTGGGGCAGGGGGGGCAGAGAGAGAAGGGGACAGAAGATCCGAAGCCGGCTCTGCATTGCCAGCAGAGAGCCTGATGTGGGGCTCAAACTCATGAACCATAAGATTATAACCTGAGACAAAGTTGGATGCTTAACCAACTTAGTCACCCAGGCACCCCTTAGGTTAACTTTTGAACAATACATATTTCTCTTCATTATATGAGTTGAAATCTTTACAGGTAATCTTTCAGTCCCTATAAACATCTGAGTTACAAGAGCCTCTTCTGGGATCCTTAAATTGGATGGCCCAACCCACAGTTACTGCCATTTCCCTGTTGCCTACAGTGAGCACACAAAATATGAATCCATTAAAACAGAACCTGTTTTGTGCGTCATCCTCACACAAGCAGGTGGTGAGTAATTTTGTCCTGTTGTGGAGAGGGGGCATAAAGACACGAAAGCCAAAACTAAATTGATTTCAGTATCGTATTGTATTCATGGGGTCTTGACATCCATTTTTGTCAGAGTGATTTTTTTAAAAATATGCTATATTGATAATACCATTTCTTAAAATTCTTCAGAGGTTTCTTATTATCTTTGGAAGAAAGTACAAAGCCCTCAACATGGTCAACAAGGCCCAAGCATGATCTGACCTCTGGCCACCTTTCCCAGCTGAGAGAGGCACCAGAGATACATGAGTGAGCCTATAGAACTGGAGAAAGAAATGTACTTTAGATACATGATTACACAAATGACCACTTAATTACATTATGAGAATTACTGAAATGATTTCCGTGTGTTTGTTTTGGTTTTGGTTTTTGATAGCCTGTTGTAAAAGCAGGTGCAATCTTTCCCACCTCAGCAAGGCATTGTTTTATGTCATTGTTTCAATTCTTTTATTTTTTTGGGAGGCGGGGGGGGGGGGGGGGGGAAGGGAGCACAAGAACATTATTATATCTGTGGGTTCAGCTTTGTTCAGTTACCGGTGACATCTACCAAAATCTAGCAATGTCACTAGAGCCCCATCCTTAGCTGTGAGCTTCATTCTCAGCAGCCAGTTCCTGTTTGTTTTGTGGGTACTAAGCTGTTGCTTTCCCCCCTGAGGTATGTCTGGTGGGCAGGGCTAGAATGCAGCTTGTTCTTTTGTCTGCAGTCCAGCTCTACTAGTGTCCGGCCCTGAGCCCCACACCACTTAAATGGAAGCCAGGTGACCCACAAAATACACACTGGTTAGTTTCCCAGCTCTGGCTGTCACTGTGCCCCTCCTTGGGCCTTTCCCAGGAATACTTTGTGCTTCAAGCTGGTCAGGATCCTCTGGAACTATGATAGTACCTTGACAGCTTCAGCAGTGGCTGCTGCCACACCTCCCCTCATATTGGATCACTTGAATAAAGACCATTTTCTGCTTTCTTGGACAGCCACTCCTCAACCTTTTCAAATGGATGAACCATGCAGGGAAATTAAACCTTAGGCCCTGGCTCCTGTTTTCCTCAATGTCCAGATTTATTACTCTGTTTTGGGGCTTGGGCTTTGACACATGTTTAAGAAGTTAGATTTCCAAAAAACAACAACAACAAAAAAAAACACCCCACCTCCATTCTGTCCTTTAGAAAGGACAGCAGAGGGTGGGGCTGAGGGTAGGATAGAGTAGGAAAACAGCTTACATTCACTGCCTTGGCAAAAGAGGAGACTGATGATAAAAAAAGGCAAGGAGGCAGGCAGAAAGAAAGGATAGCAGACATGTCTTCCCTAATGTTTTGCCCTTCCCCAGTCATCATTCTGTGCTGGATTCCATGCTAGTGAAGCTGGCTTGGATACTCACACTTAGATCCCACACTATTGATTCACTTAGGGCTGTGTGCCAGTTTTCTCTTTCAGCCCATACAAAACTAATCAAATTAATGGATGCTGCCGCTGGTTCTCATCAAATGCCATTAAAATATAACTCTTTCATGAATAATTCTAAGCATTGACTCAAAGCAATTGATTACAAGAACTGCGTTGCTCAAATGGGAGGAATAATTGATGTTTTCAACATGTAAATAGGTTTCTAAGGAATTCTGAGATACAAGTTATAGAAGTACAGCTATAATCACAGTTTTAGAGCTTCTGACTTATGTTTATTTTCTAATTTTGGCTTTCAGAGAACAACATGTAAAATCCTGCAAAACGGTTTCATCATCTCTCTACACTCTGTTTAGTTCTGCCTGTGGATTCCTTGAGTGCTTGGAGTCTTCCCTCCTAGAGCTACAATTTCACAAAATTATGTAGAGCAGGGTAGTATATTTCTTTTTTGAAAGGTCTGGTATCTTAGGATACATGGTCGGTGATTATGCAACTGTCTACCCAATCACAGTCAACTCACCCATGCAAATCTGTAGTAGAAGCATTGAGCAGTCGGATGAGAATATAGCACCTCTGTTTCAGGAATTAGACTGGTGGACTTCCAGCTGCCACTCTAATTTGCTGCTCTTTGTTTTAATTATCTCTCATGCTTTGTCCTGGTTTGGCTCTTGGTACCTGTCTTGAGACCCCCATACTTGAGGAAGAATTTGTGTGCATTTTTTCTGATTCAATTGTAACACTCCTTTTTAATCAGGTTTTTAAAATTTGCTATCCTTACCCCTTTTGGGTGGTTAATTTTCTGTTTCAACTTGAGTGGGCCATGGGTACTCAGATTAAACATTGTATGTGTGTGTGTCTTTGGAGGTGTTTCCAGATGACATTTGCGCTGGAATTGGTGAACTCAGTAAAGTAGACTGCCCTCCCAATGTGGTTGGGTATCATCCAATCCACTGAGGGCCTGAAAAGAACAAAAGGCAAAAGAAGGAGGAATTTGGTCCTTTTTTTCCACTTGCCTCACTGTTGAGCTGGGCCGTGTCATTTTCTTCTGTCCTTGGATTGAGCTTTGTTTTATTGGTTCCCTTGGTTTTCAGTCCTTCAGACTCAGACTGAATTTCCTGGGTTTAGTGCTTGCAGAGGGCAGATGTGGGACTTCTTTGCCTCAATTATCTCATGAGACAGTTCCTCATAATAATCTTCATATATATCTGTATTTATCTGTATCTCCTATATCTATATCTACACATCCTATTGGTTGTGATTCTCTAGAGAGCCCTGATTAATATGTCCCCCATACCCCATATTGAATGTAAGTAATGATCCTGCCTCCTGCTTAACTTCAAGGATTTGATTGGTATAGTCCATTCCCTTACAACATTATCATGGAGAGGATCAGAGAATTTGAGCATATTATGCTACATAAATTAGACAATTCTAAGTACACGTCCTCCCTCTTTAGATAGTAATTCAAATTTTATTGAGTTAGAAACAATGATAAAAGATAATTAATGTGTGATTCTTCTCCCCACCTCAGGTCATCCTTATAGGCAGAATCAAGAACATTATAATCTAATACAAATACAGACATACAAACATATAGAAAAAAAGAATGTTAAAGATACTATAATAGATAAAATGTAGGTCATATAGGCACACAATAGAGGGGTAGGCAGTTCTATGTTGGAAGATGAAGACAGACCTAATAAAAGAGGTGATATTTGAGTTTATCCTGGTGGTCATGATGGAAAAGGGAGATTCTAAACAAAAGATAATGAGCAAAAGCAGAGTTAAATGGGATAGAGGCTTATTAGAAGAGCAGAAAGTAGTTGAACATTGTTGGGTGATTAGAACCCATTGGACATGGGAAAACAAAACAATACAGAAGTCAGATAGAGTCTTGAGTATCAGATAGGATTTTGCATTTTATCAATAATCCCCAAATTGATGTTCGTTAGGGAATTACCCATGGAACTCTTAAAACTCAGCTCAACTTCAGTTTTTTCCTAAACCCACTGAGTTAGAACTTCCCGGTGTGAGACCTGGTTGGGTGTATATTATGTAAATGCTCCTCTCATTAGAAGTTGCCCAAATTGCCTTGACCTTTATGGTCATAGAGCTGAATGACATATTCTACCATACCTTGCCAGAATTCTGGCCAATGCAATGCAAAAAATGACATATGTCCCTACCGGATATGTTCCTCAAACTTATAGGATCTTCCTGACCTTCTCTCCTTCCTCATCAGCCAGCTAGATACACAGAACACTAAGATCCCAGAAAGTCAAGGAACCACTTGTTGAACTGTGTCTGAAACACCAAGTCACTGAATGGAAAGCCACCCAGTGGACACTCAGTTCAGTTGCAACATGAGCAAGAAAGGATATTTTATTGTTAGCCCACTGGGAATTTGGAGTTGTAGACAATATTATTAAAAACCACTGGTGAGCAACAAGTGGTCACTGAAAGACTGACGTTACATTATCAGATTTAGACCCTAGAAAGATTGTTCTGATAAAAGTATAGAAAATGGATTGTACTGGACAAGGTGAGAGTCAAGAAGACCAGTTAAGACCACACTGCAGGTATTTTAGGAAGAATGATGGATCTCTGCATGGCAGTAAGTAATAATGACAGAGAGGAGAGTTGACCCATGAGACACAAAGTAGGTACAGTCTATCTCCACTGGAGACATTGGATATGCAAATAAAAGACCCTCCCAGTTTTTTGGCATATTAGAAACTAAATATTGTTCAAACTCAAGAACATTATAATTTGTTCAAAGGCAATTTTATAGTAATTTCATTATTATCAAATCTGAATAATTTTTAGAATAGTAATTGTCTTTCCTGAATTGGTTATTGCTCTTTGTTTCATCTTACACATTTTGTTTCAGACAAGAGTGACTGTTTTTAAGTGCTGACCTTTTCCAGTGTTGTTAGGTTGAAGTCAACTGGACTATCCACATAAAATAAGGTATTCATAGCAAGTAAGTCTGTAAGCTGAGTAAAAAACCAGGATACTGTTTTAAAGTATCATTCTATAAATGACTGTGCTGTGGCTAAGGTGTTGCCTGGATTCCATGGTATATAAGGTAGATTCTTCCTAAAAGGCAAGGCTGGAGTGACACCCTGATTTAGAATGGCTTCCTTGACTACATCCAATCACAGGTGGGAAGATCCTGAAGTGCAGGGGCTCAGGTGTGCATGTCGGCTCTCATTGAAATGCTGAAGACACTTCAGGATTTATGAAATGTGGTGGATTACTGGCACAATGAGAAAGCCCTGATAAGAGAAGCTGCTAAGGCAATCATGAAAGGAAGGAAATAATTTAAGAATGCTAGAGCAGAGAAAATCTTGATGAATCGGTTTGGCCCAGCAGCTCCAAGGGATTATGGCCATTGATTTCAGACATCTTAGCCACTTGCTTTAAACTAAGGAATCTGAACTTCTGTTAAAAGTGAAATGCATTAACATTGAGGCTTGTAGAGTTCAAAACAATTACAGAGAGACAAATTGGGAGCAAACAGCCTAACTAACCATGTTCAATGGCAGCATTGGCCTGGAGCTGCTGATGAAGGTAAACTAATGGGCGCTATTGAAAGGTGGGCACTGAGGTGACTGGTGCCCCACACCTTCGATAGTACCTCACATCTGCACAACTTAACTTCACAGAATTCTTGCACATACAGTTTTAGTTCAAACTCTTCAAAACTCTGTGAGGTATTCCCATTTGGGGAATGAGAACCTAAGGCTTATAGTATTCAAGGGACATGTTTTTCAAAGCCAGTGCTTGTCCTGTCACAATACCGTTTGCTCACCTTTATAAAGGTTTTTAAAAATAATAAATTTCAGATGGTTTCTTCAAAATATAGTTACTTCTAGATCCCATATTTGAATTGTGCTTTCTAAATCTGTCCATCAATGCATCATTTTTTTTTCTTGTTTGAATATTCATATCTATTGCCCACCCTTGAGGTGTGTTCAAAACATGCAGAGGTCAATTCTTTCCCCTCCTAGGAAAGTGAAATCAGGAAATAAATCAATTCCAACACTGGAAATTATGTCAGGACAAATCGGTGTTGTGGTTTTATAAGTGTAGTTTAAATCAGAACACCTGGAAACGAACTGAATGCTTCTGTCATTTAATTCAACCTTATCTGTTTCAGTCATAAGATGGAACTTGTAAATTGCATCCAGACATCTGTTAGAAATTATTTAACTTAGATTCTTGAGAGAAAAGAATTGCTAGAAATCAGGCATCTGAATGGTTTCACAAGGTTCCCCAGGTCATTCTCAACAAAGATACTGTTTGAAATGGATACTGTAGTTTGAATGGATCTTAATTAAGGATTATAGTGGAAAATAATGGGATTTGGAGTTACACACATCTGAGTTCAAATCTTATGTCTGTATTTGCCAGCCTTGTGACTTTGGGCAAGCTAATAAACCTCTCTGAGCCTTAGTTTTTAGCAATTGTAAAAAAACCATATTTACCTTCCGTGGTTTATATGAGGATTAAATGTGTAATTTGTTTGCATATAGAAAATACTCAAAATGGTAGTCTTATTATTATGAGGATTGAGCAATGATCTGGATAGAGTGAAAACAATTCATTAGGGCGAGAAGCATCTATAAATTTGTTTTGTTAATGTAGTTGTCAATGATAAGTTGGAATGGTCCTTCTTAATCATGCAGATAAGTCCTCAAAAAGTTTAGTAGTACAATTATTTGGTGTGAAGGAACTTAAGACCTTATGAAAAATCTTTTGGAGGATAGAGGTAAGAAATAAACCTGTGAGTTATATGTTATTGATTGATTGATTGATTGATTTTTTTTTATTATATGAAATTTATTGTCAAATTGGTTTCCATACAACACCCAGTGCTCATCCCAAAAGGTGCCCTCCTCCATACCCATCACCCACCCTCTCCTCCCTCCCACCCCCATCAACCCTCATTTTGTTCTCAGTTTTTAACAGTCTCTTATGCTTTGGCTCTCTCCCACTCTAACCTCTTTTTTTTTTTTTTTCTTTTTTCCTCCCCTTCCCCCATGGGTTCCTGTTAAGTTTCTCAGGATCCACATAAGAGTGAAACCATATGGTATCTGTCTTTCTCTGTATGGCTTATTTCACTTAGCATCACACTCTCCAGTTCCATCCATGTTGCTACAAAAGGCCATATTTCATTTTTTCTCATTGTCACGTAGTATTCCATTGTGTATATAAACCACAATTTCTTTATCCATTCATCAATTGATGGACATTTAGGCTCTTTCCATAATTTGGCTATTGTTGAGAGTGCTGCTATGAACATTGGGGTACAAGTGCCCCTATGCATCAGTACTCCTGTATCCCTTGGATAAATTCCTAGCAGTGCTATTGCTGGGTCATAGGGTAGGTCTATTTTTAATTTTCTGAGGAACCTCCACACTGCTTTCCAGAGCGGCTGCACCAATTTGCATTCCCACCAACAGTGCAAGAGGGTTCCCATTTCTCCACATCCTCGCCAGCATCTATAGTCTCCTGATTTGTTCATTTTGGCCACTCTGACTGGCGTGAGGTGATACCTGAGTGTGGTTTTGATTTGTATTTCCCTGATAAGGAGCGACGCTGAACATCTTTTCATGTGCCTGTTGGCCATCCGGATGTCTTCTTTAGAGAAGTGTCTATTCATGTTTTCTGCCCATTTCTTCACTGGGTTATTTGTTTTTAGGGTGTGGAGTTTGGTGAGCTCTTTACAGATTTTGGATACTAGCCCTTTGTCCGATATGTCATTTGCAAATATCTTTTCCCATTCCATTGGTTGCCTTTTAGTTTTGTTGGTTGTTTCCTTTGCTGTGCAGAAGCTTTTTATCTTCATAAGGTCCCAGTAATTCACTTTTGCTTTTAATTCCCTTGCCTTTGGGGATGTGTCGAGTAAGAGATTGCTACGGCTGAGGTCAGAGAGGTCTTTTCCTGCTTTCTCCTCTAAGGTTTTGATGGTTTCCTGTCTCACATTCAGGTCCTTTATCCATTTTGAGTTTATTTTTGTGAATGGTGTGAGAAAGTGGTCTAGTTTCAACCTTCTGCATGTTGCTGTCCAGTTCTCCCAGCACCATTTGTTAAAGAGACTGTCTTTTTTCCATTGGATGTTCTTTCCTGCTTTGTCAAAGATGAGTTGGCCATACGTTTGTGGGTCTAGTTCTGGGGTTTCTATTCTATTCCATTGGTCTATGTGTCTGTTTTTGTGCCAATACCATGCTGTCTTGATGATGACAGCTTTGTAGTAGAGGCTAACGTCTGGGATTGTGATGCCTCCTGCTTTGGTCTTCTTCTTCAAAATTCCTTTGGCTATTCGGGGCCTTTTGTGGTTCCATATGAATTTTAGGATTGCTTGTTCTAGTTTCGAGAAGAATGCTGGTGCAATTTTGATTGGGATTGCATTGAATGTGTAGATAGCTTTGGGTAGTATTGACATTCTGACAATATTTATTTTTCCAATCCATGAGCAGGGAATGTCTTTCCATTTCTTTATATCTTCTTCAATTACCTTCATAAGCTTTCTATAGTTTTCAGCATACAGATCCTTTACATCTTTGGTTAGATTTATTCCTAGGTATTTTATGCTTCTTGGTGCAATTGTGAATGGGATCAGTTTCTTTATTTGTCTTTCTGTTGCTTCATTGTTAGTGTATAAGAATGCAACTGATTTCTGTACATTGATTTTGTATCCTGCAACTTTGCTGAATTCATGTATCAATTCTAGCAGACTTTTGGTGGAGTCTGTCGGATTTTCCATGTATAATATCATGTCATCTGCAAAAAGCGAAAGCTTGATTTCATCTTTGCCAATTTGGATGCCTTTGATTTCCTTTTGTTGTCTGATTGCTGATGCTAGAACTTCCAGCACTATGTTAAACAACAGCGGTGAGAGTGGGCATCCCTGTCGTGTTCCTGATCTCAGGGGAAAAGCTCTCAGTTTTTCCCCGTTGAGGATGATGTTAGCTGTGGGCTTTTCATAAATGGCTTTTATGATCTTTAAGTATGTTCCTTCTATCCCGACTTTCTCAAGGGTTTTTATTAAGAAAGGGTGCTGGATTTTGTCAAAGGCCTTTTCTGCATCGATTGACAGGATCATATGGTTCTTCTCTTTTTTTTTGTTAATGTGATGTATCACGTTGATTGATTTGCGAATATTGAACCAGCCCTGCATCCCAGGAATGAATCCCACTTGATCATGGTGAATAATTCTTTTTATATGCCGTTGAATTCGATTTGCTAGTATCTTATTGAGAATTTTTGCATCCATATTCATCAGGGATATTGGCCTGTAGTTCTCTTTTTTTACTGGGTCTCTGTCTGGTTTAGGAATCAAAGTAATACTGGCTTCATAGAATGAGTCTGGAAGTTTTCCTTCCCTTTCTATTTCTTGGAATAGCTTGAGAAGGATAGGTATTATCTCTGCTTTAAACGTCTGGTAGAACTCCCCTGGGAAGCCATCTGGTCCTGGACTCTTATTTGTTGGGAGATTTTTGATAACCGATTCAATTTCTTCGCTGGTTATGGGTCTGTTCAAGCTTTCTATTTCCTCCTGATTGAGTTTTGGAAGAGTGTGGGTGTTCAGGAATTTGTCCATTTCTTCCAGGTTGTCCAATTTGTTGGCATATAATTTTTCATAGTATTCCCTGATAATTGTTTGTATCTCTGAGGGATTGGTTGTAATCATTCCATTTTCATTCATGATTTTATCTATTTGGGTCATCTCCCTTTTCTTTTTGAGAAGCCTGGCTAGAGGTTTGTCAATTTTGTTTATTTTTTCAAAAAACCAACTCTTGGTTTCGTTGATCTGCTCTACAGTTTTTTTAGACTCTATATTGTTTATTTCTGCTCTGATCTTTATTATTTCTCTTCTTCTGCTGGGTTTGGGGTGTCTTTGCTGTTCTGCTTCTATTTCCTTTAGGTGTGCTGTTAGATTTTGTATTTGGGATTTTTCTTGTTTCTTGAGATAGGCCTGGATTGCAATGTATTTTCCTCTCAGGACTGCCTTCGCTGCGTCCCAAAATGTTTGGATTGTTGTATTTTCATTTTCGTTTGTTTCCATATATTTTTTAATTTCTTCTCTAATTGCCTGGTTGACCCACTCATTCGTTAGTAGGGTGTTCTTTAACCTCCATGCTTTTGGAGGTTTTCCAGACTTTTTTCTGTGGTTGATTTCAAGCTTCATAGCATTGTGGTCTGAAAGTATGCATGGTATAATTTCAATTCTTGTAAACTTATGAAGGGCTGTTTTGTGACCCAGTATGTGATCTATCTTGGAGAATGTTCCATGTGCACTTGAGAAGAAAGTATATTCTGTTGCTTTGGGATACAGAGTTCTAAATATATCTGTCAAGTCCATCTGATCCAATGTCTCATTCAGGGCCCTTGTTTCTTTATTGATCGTGTGTCTAGATGATCTATCCATTTCTGTAAGGGGGGTGTTAAAGTCCCCTGCAATTTCCACATTCTTATCAATAAGGTTGCTTATGTTTATGAGTAGTTGTTTTATATATTTGGGGGCTCCGGTATTCGGCGCATAGACATTTATAATTGTTAGCTCTTCCTGATGAATAGACCCTGTAACTATTATATAATGTCCTTCTTCATCTCTTGTTACAGCCTTTAATTTAAAGTCTAGTTTGTCTGATATAAGTATGGCTACTCCAGCTTTCTTTTGGCTTCCAGTAGCATGATAAATAGTTCTCCATCCCCTCACTCTCAATCTAAAGGTGTCCTCAGGTCTAAAATGAGTCTCTTGTAGACAGCAAATAGATGGGTCTTGTTTTTTTATCCATTCTGATACCCTATGTCTTTTGGTTGGCGCATTTAATCCATTTACATTCAGTGTTATTATAGAAAGATACGGGTTTAGAGTCATTGTGATGTCTGTATGTTTTATGCTTGTAGTGTTGTCTCTGGTACTTTGTCTCACAGGGTCCCCCTTAGGATCTCTTGTAGGGCTGGTTTAGTGGTGACAAATTCCTTCAGTTTTTGTTTGTTTGGGAAGACCTTTATCTCTCCTTCTATTCTAAATGACAGACTTGCTGGATAAAGGATTCTCAGCTGCATATTTTTTCTGTCTAGCACACTGAAAATCTCGTGCCAATTCTTTCTGGCCTGCCAAGTTTCAAAAGAGAGATCCGTCACGAGTCTTATAGGTCTCCCTTTATATGTGAGGGCACGTTTACCCCTTGCTGCTTTCAGAATTTTCTCTTTATCCTTGTATTTTGCCAGTTTCACTATGATATGTCGTGCAGAAGATCGATTCAAGTTACGTCTGAAGGGAGTTCTCTGTGCCTCTTGGATTTCAATGCCTTTCTCCTTCCCCAGTTCAGGGAAGTTCTCAGCTGTTATTTCTTCAAGTACCCCTTCAGCACCTTTCCCTCTCTCTTCCTCCTCTGGGATACCAATTATGCGTATATTATTTCTTTTTAGTGTATCACTTAGTTCTCTAATTTTCCCCTCATACTCCTGGATTTTTTTATCTCTCTTTTTCTCAGCTTCCTCTTTTTCCATAACTTTATCTTCTAGTTCACCTATTCTCTCCTCTGCCTCTTCAATCCGAGCTGTGGTGGTTTCCATTTTGTTTTGCATTTCATTTAAAGCGTTTTTCAGCTCCTCGTGACTGTTCCTTAGTCCCTTGATCTCTGTAGCAAGAGATTCTCTGCTGTCCTCTATACTGTTTTCAAGCCCAGCGATTAATTTTATGACTATTATTCTAAATTCACTTTTTGTTATATTATTTAAATCCTTTTTGATCAGCTCATTAGCTGTTGTTATTTCCTGGAGATTCTTCTGAGGGGAATTCTTCCGCTTGGTCATTTTGGATAGTCCCTGGCGTGGTGAGGACCTGCAGGGCACTTCCCCTGTGCTGTGGTGTATAACTGGAGTTGGTGGGCGGAGTCGCAGTCAGACCTGATGTCTGCCCCCGGCAGGAGGGGCCCTGTGGCAGCGGGAGGGAGTCAGATCCGCTGCCGGAGGTTTGGCTCCTCCGCAGAAGCACAGAGTTGGGTGTTTGCGCGAGCGAGCAAGTTCCCTGGCAGGAACTGGTTCTCTTTGGGATTTTGGCTGGGGGATGGGCGGGGGAGATGGTGCTGGTGAGCGCCTTTGTTCCCCACCAAACTGAGCTCTGTCGTCCGGGGGCTCAGCAGCTCTCCCTCCCTTTGTCCTCCAGCCTTCCCGCTTTCAGAGCAGAGCTGTTAACTTCTGACCTCCCAGACGCTAAGTCGCGCTTGCTGTCGGAACACAGTCCGTCAGGCCCCTCCGCTTTTGCAAGCCAGACTCGGGGGCTCTGCTTGGCCGGCGAGCCGCCCCTCCGCCCCGGCTCCCTCCCGCCAGTCCGTGGAGCGCGCACCGCCTCGTTGCCCTTCCTACCCTCTTCCGTGGGCCTCTCGTCTGTGCTTGGCTCCAGCGACCCCGTTCTGCTAATCCTCTGGCGTTTTTCTGGGTTATTTAGGCAGGTGTAGTTGGAATCTAAGTGATCAGCAGGACGCGCGGTGAGCCCAGCGTCCTCCTACACCGCCATCTTCCCTCCTCTCTGATTTTATTTTTTGAGAGGGAGAGAAAGAGGGTGAGCGGGGGAGGGGCAGAGAGAGGGAAAGAGGATCCAAATCAGGATCTGCCCTGGTAGCAGAGAGGCAGTTGTGGGGCTCACACTCATGAACCCCAAGATCATGACTTGAGCCAAGGCCAAAAGGCCAACCTACTGAGCCACCCAGGTGCCCCTTATATGTGTTTTATATTCTCTGAGTAAAATAATGGATTCCTCACACTTAATTAAAATAATATCTGTGCTATATTATACATATTAAAGTAGTAATAATACTTTGTTTTACTAAAATTTTCAGAATGTTTATCATAAAGCATCTGCAAGGCATTTTTGTTTACAATATGTCAACTTTTATATGCTGATAAAATGCTTACACACAGACTTTGCTGCCATCTTTGTTCTTCTATCAAGGATGTTCTAGTCTCTCTCAGTTTTTAAGTGTAGATTTTTGTCTTTCTCTTCTCACATTGCCCACTATGCCCACACCCACCTCTATTGTTTGTTTCATGGACCCCATGTCCCCTCTCCCAGGTCTCACCATATTTCCTGGACAGACACAGAGTAACATGAGTGGTAGAATGTTTAAGAAATCAACCAACCAACCAACCTTTTGTGTAACCCCCTCAGTTATGTTGAAACATCTTCTTGAGTCCTCTTAGGACTCTTATTAGGTAGAAGTAGTGGACTCACAATAACTTTATGCTGAAGTTCCTTTTACAAAGGCTTCCATCCCCTCGCCAGAGTTTTAAAGCCCACTCACACTAAAACTAACATTTTTTATTTCCCAGATGTCATGGCAAGAACTTCCATCATGTTCCACCACTATCTGCCTAATCTTCTCTTTCCAATATAAATATCTAGCTCTTTTTCCAGTTATCTTTAACAAGAGTGACTTGTGAGCTACAAATACTACATCTAAACTTCTCTAGTTGTTCAGATTACAGTTCAGTTCTAGTCCAGTATAAACAGAAGCCAAAATTTATGACCTTGATTCTCTTATCCATACCAGTTCCCATTAATCAGAATCCTAGGCACACAAATATGTTTAAAATAAAAATTTGGATAAATCAAAAAAGTGCCAGTTTGTTGCAAAACTAATTGACTTGTTTTCCCCATCTTAAAGATGGGATTAGCTAATAGGTTAGAGTTGAATTCTGAGGGGCAAAATTTCTGATTTCTGGAGGAAATCAGGCAAGATAGAATAGTGAGCCATCCCAGTCTGAGGTTGGGAAAACACCATTAAAAGCACAATACCCAGATTGTGGTTGCATAGCCAAGAGTTTTAATTTAAAATAGGGATCAGTTCAGAGTGAAGACAGATAGGAAATAAGCAATTATGGAGTGCTAAGGTCTTAGTCAAATGTCAGATTATTCAGTTGGCATCATGAGTCATCAGTTACAGAGACAGCTAAGAGGAAGTTCTCTTCCCATGTTTCATATTGGGTTGGGTTGGTGATCCACAGGGTAGGCAAATAATGTATTGGAATTGCTTATGGTGGCCAGTGGTAAAATATGACTCCCATCCTCAAATGTGAGTGTGTATGTTGCACAACTACTTTCCATTTTACTATCAGCCAGTAGTGCTTGTGGGAATGACCTGATGGAAATCTGTTGAAAAGTAAAAGGAGATTTTGTGCCTGGCTGGCTCTTTGGGCAAATAGAAAAGAAATAATTCTTAAGATTTCTAATAGGATTCACTGGTAATCTCAGCTGTGCTATAATATAAGTGAACATGATAAGTGGCCACCATGGGGAGAGTATGAGATAACTAAGTATGGTTATATAATACAAATGAGCATGTGGTGATGAGATTTATGTCTAGGCATATATTATCAGGCATAAATTCATAGTGTTTATTTAATTTTCCATTTAAACTAATGAAGTACTCTATAATGTAGGATACTAAAATTGTGCCAAATTAGTGCAAATTCTGCACTGCATGAAAGAAAATACTGTAATTACTGAACAGTAGAAATATAATTGTTTATAGTCCTTAAGCATCACTGCAATTAAGGCATCACATTTGTTATGCTTTCTTTAGAATCTGCAGTTAGTGGTTTTTTAATCCTTTTTTTTTAACCCTTTATTTTCTGGGTTTACTACTTTTTTTTTTTTTTTTCCTATAATGCCCTTGATAGTCCAAAAGGTCTGGTATTCAAAAAGCACTAGTACATGTGCTTTTGACTTTCATTAGATTTTATTTGATTTGCTAATCTTTACTTGGTATAAATGCAAATATGGTGTACTAAAAGAGGTAGCAGAATAAGGAAGGAGACCCATGGGTAGATAAATAGGTCAAGATTGATATACACAACTTTTGGAAGCCTTCAAAGGTTGGGATCCTGACTATTAAAATGCCATTGCTGAAAAAAAAAAATGCCATTACTGGTAATTACTCTATTTGTTACTAAAACTTAGGGAAACTTTAAAGATACATTTTCATGTCAGCTGATAGCCACCTTCTCTAGTCAATCCTACACTAGGATACATGTAAGCATAGTGCTGTTATTTTTTCTATCTTCTGCTAATTAGATTACCTCATTGAACCACTTTTTCCTTAATAGCTACCTAAAAATTATCAAATAATATTTTCATAACGACTGTATACTGCTAATAAACACCCACTTTCTATAAATCAACTTCCTTCTTGATTCTATAAGACACTTTCAGGATTTTATATATATATATAATATATATATGTATATATATATTATATATACGTATATATATATTATATATATTATATATATATTTATAGAACAGTGAGTGTATATAAATATATGGGTCTGTGTGTGTGTGTGTGTGTTCTCCTAGAGTCAAAAGTTCAATGTTTTATGCTATGTAAATTTGGTAATGGCCAATGTTACCACATTGGCCAAGCAAGAACATGGTAAGTTTCTTTAAACAGTATGGTCAGTGGATTACTATAGTGAGCTTGATCTCTGCATTTTTAGTTTCAGAGATACTTATAATTCTAAGTTGCACCATACATAGCTATTAAAGGTAAATGAAACAGCAGGGGCATGGTTCTAATTGCTTAGTAAACAATTGTAGGAAAGTGTTTATTAAAGCTGGCTCTCAAGTGACAGATAAATACATAGTTCTATCACACATGCTAAATTCAGCATGCTGCAAGCTTAAAAGCAGATAGATCAAAACAAGAGATATTTTAAAAATCATAAAGACAAAATACAGTTATGTCTGTATGTGACAGGAGAATAATTTTGCCTTAAAAGTGATCTCCCCAACCCCCTGAAGAACATGCAACCACAATTTATGGAACAAAATTAAAAGCAAGTTGGGTATGTTCCATTTTTTAACTCATCTGGCATCAAGTTAAAATTAAATGGGCTGTTGTTAAATTAATATACAAATGAATCCATTATAAACAAAAAACTACATCACAGATTCACTGATGTATAATTCATATTTATTAATGTATGATGTTTAATTCTTAAAAAAAAAACAAAAAAACACACAAAACAAGCTACTAAACAGATTCTTTCATGCACTTCTTTTTCTACCTCACAAGGTTCTGCTGCATAATTTTTAGAGGAGTTCCCTTATTCAGGGTTGGCATAGGTTGTTCAATTTTCATTGTCCAGAGCCATATTTACAGAAAGATGTACAAATATTGTAGATAGTAGGCTGTACAACCTTCACATGATTAAAACTTCAGTTCCTTGGTTTTCTAGAGCTTTGTGTAAATGCCAATAAGTTTGAGAGTTCATCCAACTGTGCCTCTTAACCTTTGTTCCCATAGGTGAAGGGCAGGATTTTTAATCAAGTAGCAATTTATCTTTAATTAGGAAAACATAATTAGGTATTATCATCTAATTGCAATTACTGGTTGGAGAAAGTCACATTTCACAAGTAGTGACCCATGCTGGATTATCGTTCTCCTATTACTGAATTTTGAATCTGTATTTGTATTTGGCAGATAGCCAATACAAATTCAAAGGCAATCACCATGCCTCTCTGCAATCCTGCTGTCAGAGTCACCAACTCCACTGCTGAATAGGTAAAAGAGATACTTCCTAAGCCACATATTGGCTAGATCTGTTTCCTGCTAAGACATCAAGTGTAGATCAAAAATAATTGTATACAAAAAAAAACCAAAAAAAACAAAAACAAAAACCACCCCATGTGAAGTAGGTTAGAGAACTGTTCCACACTTCATTTCTGGTACAGTTAAAAACAGTTTAATGTCTCAAGGCACCACTATGGTTGAACATCAGATACACGGGTAATCAGCTAATCTTCTACTATGCTGTAAAGTCAGTAAATAGCTTGTGCAATTGTGAAAAGCAATCTCTAAAGGACTGTTAGATATACAGGAGGCACATAGATTATAATACAAATAGAAAACAATGAGTCCTAGAAAAAGCATGTTGAGCACCGTTGTGGCATTGTTTGTGTTTCTTTACCTAACACTACGTAAACTTTACATTTACAAAAGGAAAGACTAACTTTTTAAAGTTACACTCAAGGTTGCTTTTTGTGCTGTCTCCAAGTAAGTGAATCTAGTTCGTAGGTGTACTTTTAGAAGTTGTTGGATCTGGATCGGCTTCTGTCCCACTGGTAGATTCATTCAAGTGTGAGCTTAAGTTTTCTGACGTTAGGTGGGAAGACTTGTAGACAATTTCGTTGAAGTCAGACCTGATGCAAACCAAAGGAGGGTCATTCAGTGGGTCTTCCACTGAGGCCTGTGTGTTCTCTCGAGTAATCCCCATGTCCTTGCTATGTTCTGATGGTGATTTTCTTTTCATGCGAGTATAAGTTTTGTCTTGATTCTCCATGCCTTGCTCATTTTTCAAAAACCGTCCAAAGAACCAAATGAAGAATCCAAACCACACAAAAGCTATTAAACTCGGAACAAAAGCCAGACACTTGACATCAAGGCTAGCCCCTATGAACCTGCTGTGTAAGAACATATCTCCCTCAACATATGTTTTATTAGTCCGAGGGTTAGTGTGATTGGACCTCCATTCCCAGGAAAGTTTGGTTCTGTTCAAATCCTTTAAACTTTCAGAGTCTTTCACTGTGTATATCTTCTGCCCTGGGCCTATATACTGTCCGTACTCATGAGGCTTATAAAATATCTGGTTCTTCCACATATTAAGATCCAAAATCAGGACAAGAAAGATAATTCCATAGTTAAACCATTTACCTGCATTAAAAAAAGAAATACCGCATATTAGTCAAAGACCTATAAAACTGCAATAGGGTTTTTTCTCCAATAAAATGGAGATAATGGTATAATAGTATAAATTGTTCATGTCTTAGACCTGTTAGCATTTTTTTGAGAGTGCTATGCTGCCATTAAGTGAATTGGCAAAGGATATTTCCTAAATGTATTCTAGACCACATGAGAATGTAACTGTAGGTCCCAGAGTCAATAATTTATGCTATTTATACTAACCAGATTAAGCTGCCTTGTTTTGTAGGTACCACAGCCATACTCAAATTTGGTTCCATGTAGGTTATTCTCTAGAATATCTCAATTAATATTTAAAAAAAAAAGTTCTAATTAAATTCTTAGAAAAGTCTAACATCTGATTGAACATCTCTTACAGTTTTATAATTGTGTCTAGACAAGAAATCATTTTGCAATGCAAACACAGCAGTATATCAATTGAATTCACATTGCTGTTTGTAGGTGACCTGTTGATTAAACCGTTAGTTGATGTGACTCAGATCAATAATTCTTGAGCATTCATTTCAAGACTTTAAAAATAATTGCATCAAATCTCATTGAACAGAATCCATTTATCAGACATATAAATACAACCAAAGCCAATAAACTGCTTTAGAAGAGATGATTTGGAGAGATTGTAACCACTATAATTTCTTTGTAGTATTTAAAATTCTCATGCAAATAAGACCTTGTTTAGAGGCATATTATCTATGATATCCCTACATCTGCAAATGAAAAAGAACATAGGGAAATTTTCAAGGGATACTAGATTCCATCATAATTTTATTATAATCACAATTTATTGCAAGCTTTACAATATCAAGTATATCATATATAGTAATACCTTATAGGTTTGCTGTAGCAAAATAGGTGATACATTTTGCTATCACCTATAGCAAACAGGTGCTATATTGCTATGTATAGCAATATATATATTGCTTTAGTTCCAAAAGCTCCAAAAGCTTTAGTTATAAATGTTAAATATAGTATGTCAAATTATTTTATTTTGTATCTGAAGATAACAGTATTGAACATGATTAAGTTACTGCTTCACAAGATTATAGAGCTCTTGGGACAAAAGAGAGAATCTTGGGCAAACTTATTAAACCATTCTAATGAATTTTTGCAGTACGTATTCTAACAGAACATAGAGCTATATAAAAATATAACTTTGTGAGGAGTTTGGGAAAGTGTTTTATCATCATCTTTATACATTTTCAAGTTCCTACTCTATGCAAAATTGAAAGGTTTTAATCCTGGCTCTAAAACTTACTAGCTATGTGATCTTGGGCTAGTTGTTTAAATTCTCTAAACCTCAGTATCTTTGCATGCAGAAAATAACAGTACTTACTAAAGCTGTTAGTATTTCATAAGATAATTAGATGCTAAATGCAGTTCCTGGTACATAATAGAAACTCAGTAATTGTTACTGTTATGAACATGAAAGCCTTGCCTAAGACGTGATAATGTCTGCATTTGCATAGGAAGGTACAACTTCTTCTCTATCAAGAGAATTTATCTAAACTATCTGAAGGGAAATTATAACTCTGCCAGTCCTGAAATTGTTCATCTATACAATTGTTAAAGTCTTTGTAGTGGAAACTCTTGCCCAAATGATTTATTTTGCATACCCACACTAGAGAGTAAGTTGAAACATTGGGAATGTTGTTTGCACATATGATAAACTATTTATAACATCTGGCACTGCTAAGCTCTAACCACTCCTGCTCTCCTGGAGTCATAGCCAAAACTAAAAGAGATTCTCACTAAGAATCAACCATAAAATGAGTAAAGAAAGCTCAAGCTAGTGAAATTCAATCAAATACAAAGGTAAGCAGCATTATCAAACATTTATTGTGCTCATAATAGACTCTGTTTTAGGATACCTTAGTAGATGCTGAGGACATACATTTTTGCCTTACAGGGGGGAGCTCATTATCTTGTTAGGGTAACAGAACAGTGGCATCAACAGATAAATAGTAGGAAGAGGCCACATTTGTGAGGCACCAACTGAGTGTTACAAGTGGTAAACACTGAAGATGTTGGGAAAATGTAATGAAGACTGAGGGCTAATTTCTGCAGAAAGGATTTTTGTAGGAAGTAGTAATTCATGTGGTCCTGAAAGGGAAAGAAGGACAGAGAATAGCCTGGAAAATGTTGCATTTCTTTAGTTTATGTTTTTTTTATGCTGCAAATAGAATAGCATACAGGAAAAGATCAGGTGATACTAAAGAGGAGAGAGAAAGAAAGTAATGGAGAACTGTAGGAAGAGAAAACAGGAGAGGAATGAGAGGCAAGTGAATTAAAAAGTTCTGAGGTTCTTGGGGCGCCTGGGTGGCTCAGTCAGTTAAATGTCCAACTTCGGCTCAGATCATGATCTCATGGTTCATGGGTTTGAGCCCCTTGTTGGGCTCTATGCTGACAGTTCAGAGCCTGGAGCCTGCTTTGGATTCTGTGTCTCCCTCTCTCTTTGCCCCTCCCTCCCTCTCCCTCTCTCTCTCTCAAAAATAACACTTAATAACATTTAAAAAAAAAGTTCTGAGGTTCTCATCACTATCAATGAGGCAATAGTTTGTAGCTTCCATGAAAGCAAGTTGAGAGAGGGGCTTTGGGTGCTTCTCTGTTGCAGCGGATTCATACCTACTCTCTTGCTGTAAACTACATATGCTGATGGTGAGGAAGAATTTTTATGACTGACCATCACCTTGACTCACAAAGGTCCCTTGGCGAAACTTGTACTCTCTCTCTAAGTCATTGTTATTGATGCAAGAATAGGGCAGTCCCTCATAAAGTGGGCCCTGTATCTAGGGTATCAGAAACCAGTGATAAGTACTGTCACAAAATCAGGGAGAAGAAAGGATGCTCACTGAGCTTGGGGAATGGTGCTTTTCTGGTGGGAAAAGATGCTCAGAGAATGTCAATAAAGAAGGGAAAAGATAACATCAGAGCATAAAAATTGTACACTGACCAAACTAGTAAGAAGCCCTCAGGATAGGAGGAGCTCTCCCCCACACTTTCTACACTATTGTTCCACCACCTAAGTTGAATGGTGCACTGGGTCACTTTGACAACCAAACTTTAAAGAATCACTTTATTTTATTTATCATGTGATCTGGAGCCTGAAAATTTAGATGGGACGGAGGAGGAACAAATTAGAAATGTGTTTTCTGACATCAGCTAATGGGTATCATCACCCCGCTCTAACACATCTTTCCTGATCCTTGAGAAAGAAAACCACAGTCAAAAACTGCAGGCTGGAAATCAGCAGATGAAGATCTCATTCTAATATGAAAATAATACAACCTTGGGTTACCTGTTTAACCTCTCCAGGCCTCAATAATTTTATTTTCAAATTGAGGAAACTGAACCAGATGACTTCCAGTTCTATGATTCTGTCCTTCCCCCCCACCCCGAATCCTTCTAGTTAGTAGCTATTCAATTTTTAATTCTGTGAAATGGAGAATGATACCAACATAACGATCTCGAAGGATTATTCTGAGGATAAAATAAGTTTATATCTGAAAGTCCTCTGAAATCTATTAAATTTGCCAGAAATGTAGGGGAGTATTTTTTCTACAGTTTCCTTCCTTTATATCTTCAATCCAGTTAATATAGGATCTTGGTGATATAGGGAGAGAAGAGCATGTAAGGGTTTGTAACAAAGATATATCCTAAAGGTGATCAAATGTTTCAGTTTGGATAAAACAGCATGAATCACTCAGCTATAACTGGACCCGTTATCTAAGAGGACTAAGTGTATAGTTACATGTAAACATGCTTTGTGAATCAGCATATTTCATATGTTGAAAATTCTTAGCAACTGGTAATTTGTCTACAACTTGCAGGAGAATGGTCTAGAGATAGGTCAACTATATACAAAAATTTTGAGGCTAAAGAACAGGAACCTGTCTCCAAGTCTCCCGCACAGCTGAGTGGCCGTGTTGGGGTGGGGAAGTGCAGAAGGGAGAGAACAGAGTGAGGCAGGCTTCCTACTGACATCACGTTTCTTTTCTTCTGTGGATGTAGCACTGTCTCTACCTCTCCTGCCCCCAAGCATCCCCCCCCCCTCCACTGTCAAAGCCAGTCAACCGAAACTTGGAGCTGGTAAAAATGCACAAGCAGTGGCTTTTTCTACTTTGTTTGTTTGTCTCCCGTCCACATAACCTAACTGCTGGTCCACTTACGCATTTACGCAGAGGAAGGATATTCATTTTTTGGTAACATCCGTCCTTCTATTTTCCCACATAGTGTTTTGTTACTTTTGTAATGGTTCTCTCCTCTTTAAAAAATTACTTTTGCCCTGTGATATGTGGCGAACCAGTAAGCAAAACAGCTTAATTTTCACACAAGACAGCTCAACCCCACTGTTCTTGTCTATAAAGTGAGGGAGCTGAGCTATATGACCCTACAGGTTTCTCCCCAGCCCTAAACATCTCTTTGATAAGTCTGTGAAATAAACATCACCTAAACCTTAACATTTTATGATGGGCCAGGAAATCTCACCATTAGAGCAAAAAAGATGGAATCCACAAATTTTCATGCAGAGAAAGCTTTCCTTAAAAAAAAAAAAATGTATATTCTGAGAAACACTGTTTACCATAAAAAATAAATCTGAGTCCCTGAAATGACCCACATGGAAAGGGGATCAGACACAAAAAGGAAAATAAGTGATCTCTTGCCATTTCCCAAGTGTGTTGTTGTGAATGTACAGTCAACCATAACAAGAGCCTTGGTATTTCAGCATTAATCATAGGAGAGATTTTGCATTTCCCCCTGTTGTTTCAACTACATAACATAATGTAAATCACCAAGGAGGGAGGGTAAGAATCCATACATTATTTCTATTAATCTCTGCTGAAATCTCTCACTGTCTCCTTTAATGAGAAATCACTGCATGGTGTTGGTGGGATTACCTCTTTCTTGCATTTTGTGCCTTTAATGAATCCTACTGATTGCCAAAAATGATATTATAATGGTAATTTTATCTTCTCACATTGTGGGAGATTACAAAATTCTGGGCTAGTTGGTTTTAAAAGGATTCTTCACTAAATATCACTATCACTTAGCATAGGAAATGACAATTTGGGGGAAAATGTTTTTTCAACTAAGGAAAAAATAGTGTAAAGTGCTGATATTTCCACCATATAATATGTACTAAATTAGATGACCATTAGACAGACTCTTGAGATTAGGGGTTTATATAATAAACCTTGCATTAATCATATATGCAATTATATTAATTTTTTCTTAACTCAGTAAAGTTGCCAGTTAGCATTGAGACTGAGCTGTGCCATAGGCACCTTCATTCCAAATGGGTGCTACCACTGGGCTAGACTCTGGCATCCAGTGCAGATATATGAAATAGTCATGCTCCACAAAGCCTTCAAAATCCTTTATGGGATAACAAGCAACCAAGGCCTTGAAAAAGATAAATTTTGGATAATTAAAGAAATAGCAGCTTGCTGTAACAGGCTTCTTGGCCAGATCAATGTCCTCCCATTGCAGACATGAGCAGTGATAACAGGCCTCACTGACTTAGCATCTCTTTAAGTAACCCCTTTAAGCACCTGTGCCCTCACACCCTAGGTAATTTAGGGATATCTGGAAACCACATTAAGTGCTTGGGCCATGAGGAGAACATTTAGTAAATTGAAGATATTTACTAATTTATGAATTAATAAGAGTTAATTTGAGTTAGCAAAGTAAGGTCTTAAGACTTAAAAGCAAATGAATATAGTTTCTCTAAGTGCCCCTCTTGTCTTTGTCACCTCCCAAGTGGGAGACTATTCCTTTGAGGACATAATCCAGTGACAGGGGTAGAAATTCGCTATGATAAAAGCAGAAGTA
Organism: Leopardus geoffroyi; assembly: GCF_018350155.1. Taxonomy (NCBI): domain Eukaryota; kingdom Metazoa; phylum Chordata; class Mammalia; order Carnivora; family Felidae; genus Leopardus; species Leopardus geoffroyi. The sequence goes on along the minus strand of NC_059341.1, from coordinate 72,174,091 downwards.
AAACGCCATGGGGTTATACTAAATTAGGTGACTATTAGACTCTTGAGATTAGGAATTATGTCATGTTCATTTCTGTATTGCCTAGATCCCGGCTTAGTTTTAGACACATATTAATTCAGAAAATGTCTGTTAACCAATAGGTAAACTGTGAGATAATTTGTGCAGAAAAATACAAGAAGTAAAGTTACAGTCTTTCAAATCAAATACATGTGTCACAATGATCTGGTAAATTCTGGGATACTGCTAAAATCAGATATAATCTGGAAAATTGGGAAAAGAAAATATTCATATCTCAAAGAGTATATATAATTCATTATATATTTCAAGTCTCTCTTCTGGCTGTAAAGACAATTCCTGAGGAGCATGTAAGTTTTATCACAGATGTCCTCATATATGCATAAATGAAGGCAGGACATCTCAATTTGGAGACAGCAGGCTAGCTCAGGGGCAGCAAGGGCTGACAGGCCATGGGCAAAAAAGCAACCCTGGCCTTGAAGAAGATGAGTTTTGGACAAATAAAAGGAATTGCTGCTTTATGTAGAAGTAAACATAGTTAACTCTTAGAGCTGCCTAAATGTGTTGAAAATAGAAACTGCTTCAGGAAAGGTTTAGAAAAATTCACAACTGAGATAATAGCAAGGGATCCTTGTGTACTTTGGATAAATTCATGATCTTTAGAGACTGTCATGGTGAACAGGATGCATCACATTTCCCTATAACGAGCCCCTTGTTAATTTTGTGAGACAGAATATTCTGGATGAACCACTGGCCTGCCCTCCCCAGCACTTCCCCTGATCTGACTGACACAGGAGAGCTCTTTAAAAAACAATCTCTGGGAACTCATTTGCCAGAAATCATGTGCCTATGGAAATAGAAACAGAGGGGTTTTATTCATTATCTTCCACATTCTCGCCATTGTAAAGCACCTGTGCCCTCACACCGCTCAGGAAACTGAAATAGAACACAGACGCTATGGAGGTTTGTTTACTTCTACATTTTCCATTTTTGCCGAAAGGGTTCCCGTGGGCATCATCGTGCCAACAGTGTGAATTCTCTCCTCACAGATGCACAGGCCTTCCTTCTGGCCTTTCCCCCGACCCCCTCCTAATTCACTCAGATGATGGCCACCAACGGGACACTTCCTTTGTCTGGCTGGGATGACAGATGGCAGAGCTTCCACCGGGATTGGCATTAATAGGACTCAGAGGAGCTTCCGAGAGCGAATTGAGAGGCCATTCCTCTCTTGCCTCCGGAGACTTAGTACCTCATATTTTGAATCCGTCTTTGCACTCACCTTATAGGTAAAAGGGAAGAGGCCAGAGGAGATAGTGGCATGGTTGCAGTTAGCATTTATGTTTAAGAGAGCAACAACGGGCTTGGGCTAAAAGCATCGATGCGACCTAATCACTAACCACGTATCCCCTTTGTTATGGAAGTCCAAATTCCCAGAAAAAATATTTGAACACACCCTTGGATAGAGAGCATTTATTTTTGTAAGCTGCAGCCCAGCTTGTGAAATGAAAGCTCCTACACACTGCAGCAAACCATCTGTCAAGGGGGCTCCAGATGAGCTAAACAGATGCAACAATTCAAGTCATTTCTGAAATGCATGAAGACAACTAGCATGGAGTCAGGATTAGATAATACCCAAATCCTAAATGCTTTTAAAATGCCAATGGGAACTCATCAGTGTCAGATAACCCTCTCCATACAGAGCTCGTCATTGGGAGACATTTTTTTCCCCATTCTTAGCATTCTCCTTCTTGACTCAGAACAGTGGATAACAGTAGAGCATTCAGAATAGTGGATAAATAATAAAAGAGCCCTCTCTCAGGCTACCTAATGTTTTTGAATTAAACAAGAAACATGAATTCTGGATGGATGAAAGGAAAAGCTTCAGGTAAAAGGAGTGAGAGTTTACTGAGTGCTTACCAAATGGCAAACGGTGTCTAAAATGCCTTGTGCATATTAATTTAAATCTCACAACAACTGTATGGGATATGTACCTCACTGTCCCCATTGAACAGATGAGAAAAGTGAGCCTCTAAGAGGTAAGGAACTTGACAAGGGACATGCCATCAGTCAATGGCAGAGCTGGAGTCTAGGCAGCAAACCTTTACGTTCCATTTTCTCAGCATGCCTTGAACATTATTTCTAGATCATCAAGAAATGACAGTTGAGGCCATGGTGGCACCATCTCTGAACCCCAGAAAAGAGTCACACAGACTCTTCTAGTGCACAACAAACACAGGCAGAGAATGCAACAGATGGAGCTGTCTGGGGGTCCATAGGATCCCTTCCTATCCCTGACTTTAGCTTCCTCTGTGGTCACCCAGGTGTTTCCCGACATAGCCTATTTTGGGACCTCTTTTCTTGACCCCAGGTCTGAACTTTCCAGCTCCTGCCAGGACTGTATCCTGTGCCCTTCTCATTAGCACCCCACTCTATGGAATTTTCATTGTCCTTTGGCTTTTGATCTTAAGAGTTGCATGTGAAAATAAATTAAAGCTGAGATGAGAGGAACTGTGACTGTAGCAAGTGTTTCTCAGCAGCAGCGTTTCTCAAAGAGGGGTCCTCTGGCAGCCTGCATCGGCATTATTGGAGGTGCTTGAAGTTCCAGGCTCCACCTCCTACCTCAGGCATCGGCCTCTGCGTGTGCAGCTGAGGGATCTTTTTTTTTTTTTTCAACGTTTATTTATTTTTGGGACAGAGAGAGACAGAGCATGAACGGGGGAGGGGCAGAGAGAGAGGGAGACACAGAATCGGAAACAGGCTCCAGGCTCTGAGCCATCAGCCCAGAGCCCGACGCGGGGCTCGAACTCACAGACCGCGAGATCGTGACCTGGCTGAAGTCGGACGCCCTACCGACTGCGCCACCCAGGCGCCCCTGAGGGATCTTTTTAACAAGCTCTCCACGTGATTCTCACACACACTGAAATTTGAGAACCACTGATGGATATAGAGAGTTTTATGCTTAATAACCAAGAGATACTACTCTATTTGCTTATCAAGAAAAGCACTGAGTTTCCCTACCAAAAGAAACAGAACCTGGAGGAGCTGATCAAGTTAGTGTTTGCAGTTGACTTGGGCATTTGCAGGCTACTGACTATTGAGCATATAAAACACAATATGTACCATGCTTTGGAAATTTTATCTAGGTTTCCCCAGAAACCATTTTCTTACAGAGCAAGATAAAGTAACAGGCCTTTCACAGGAGACTAGCTGCTACTTCAGAGTGTCCTCAGCAACATCTTCAGCAATTATCAGAACAAAGAGAGTAACATAACAAGAGGGGAAAAGTTCAGACTTTCTTCAGCCTCCAAACCTGCCATGATTTTCCTAGAAGTTTTTATCACGGATCTGGGGAGGCACATGATCATCCTACCACAAACTGGATCCGTGATAAAAACTTCTAGTTTTAACTATCTAGTTTATGGTGGAGCCCTTCACCCCAAAGTCGACATGTACCCTATTTTATTTTGGATCTAAACTCCAGAATCCTCAAAGGTCTTACCAGCAGGTCCAGGCACTCAATCATTTGCACAGCCGGTCTCCTGTCTCTGGGAAATAATCTGACTTCACTTGCGGCTTCTCCATCACAAAGGAGCAGTTCCCAAAGACCAGCACACCTAGGGGAGCTTTTTAAAAGTCCCATTTCCTGGCCTTTGCCCAGACCTACTGAGTTGGAACATCAGCAGTGGGCCCAACAATGTGTATATTTATAAAGTTTCCTGGGTGATATGATTATCAGCATAATTTGGCAAATGCTGCATCAAAGCCTTAATGACAGCATATTTCTACCTTCTCCCAAAATTTTTTTAAACATGCAGTCTCCATTATAAGAACTTTGCCAGTCTTTCCTCCTTTTAAGTTTCTAGAAAATAATACTTGGTGGAATGAAGATTTTAGTTCAACTGCATGGAAGGCTTTATCTCAAAGCTAATTACACTGAGGCTTCCTGTATGCATGTCCCTCTTCCAAGGCACCGAATGTAATTTTTAGCTGTAACTTTGCTTTTATATTCTTAAATAGAGCATTCCAAATTGTGTAAGCTTTGGGCACCACAAAACCTGAACCTGTCCCTGTCTAAAAATGATAGCAAATATATATGACAAAGCTCTGCAAAATAGCCCCAAATCAAATATTTTTAATAACTTGATTTTTTTTCTTACCAGTGAGTTCCTCTGAATGTCCCTCCCCCTTTTTAACCTGATATTATGCACCGCAGAAGTATATTTTTGACACGGATTCTGATACTCGTTCAGAGACAATACTAGTGCCATGATGGCCTGGGACAAGAGCTGATAGCAAGAACAGATGGTCCAGGCAGAAGCCCACCCAAAGGGAAATGATGATGCCATGTGTGTGTTAGCTGTTTGAGAAGTCCGAGAGGGTAGCATGCTGTCGAGATTAAGTGGGGACTCTCAAACCACACTATGTGACCTGAACTCAAATTGATTGATTTACCCAGTGAATTTAATAGATGGGCCTCATTCATTTTGAATAGGAGAAGAAACCTGCTGCATCTTCCCTATTCATGAGCTCATTCTCCAATTTAGGAAGGTCGCCTCATGCTCAAAGCAAAAACCAGCCCTCAAGTTGGGAAGCAAAGGTTTTTTGCAGGACTCAGATGTTCACGTGTTCTGTGCTCAGGCTATTTTTACTCAGCAGCACAGACGGTAGTGTAAGCACAGATTTCTTCAGCAGTTTTTAGCAGGTGTGGGATCCTAGGCCATTGTCCTTGAAACACACACACATTCACTCTGTGTAACCGAACAGCTTGGGAACTAATGCCATCATATATGTGACCATTCAGCTGTCTGCTTCTGGTTATTAAAAAAAAAAAGTATAAAATGTAACTTCAGGAAGACCTTTTATAGACGAGAATGACTGAGAAGTCATGAAAGAATATAATAAATCATATCGGAGCCATTTAGGAAGCAGGGCATATATGCACAGGAAATAATCTTGAGGATCTGCAAGAGGCTCACGTGAGAGAAACATAAGCTCTTCCACAGAAGTAGGTTTTAGTCAGTCAGTCAAATGAGAAGTGGCCAAACTCCCTAAAGGCACATGGTCTGACTGGTGCTCTGGGTTACCACTGTTCCAGTCTCAGCAGGAAATGAGGACCAAAGTGTAAAAAGTATAAATGCTGAAAAAAAAAAAAATACCAAGCTGCATGTTGTGAGAAAGCAACCAACCTAATGAAGAAAACCAAGGGGGAGTTGTAGATGGAGTTTGGCAGAGATAGCTAAATATCCATGCCAAGAAGTGCGGCCTCCTTCTCCAGGAATAGTATGCTAGAACAGTAGATGTGACACTGATGTGGCTGCTCAGCTAGAGACCACATTTCCTCCCTGACTCGTAAGTGGGGACATCTGATGAGCTACTGTCAATGGAATGTGAATGGAGGGCACATGCTTCTTTCCTGTGCCAAGGCGATTAAGAAAAAGGTAAGCCTTCTTAATCATTTTCTCCATTCTCTTTATTCCCATCTGCCTGCTGGATGTTGAAGTTGGAAGTATTGAAGCCGCTCATAGCCCAAGTCCCGGAATGATACTTTGGAACCCCCAGGTGACCTGGAACCACCTTGCACTGTTACGTGAGAAATAAAACTATATGTAAGCATACCTCTAAGATGTTACTGTTTGCTTTTTTATAGCAGCTAGTATTACTCTAAGTAGGAGACAATCAAATTGTGTTTAAAGTTACAACATACCTGTTATGTGAATATGATATTCCTCCTTGAAGATCTTCTGGAAGAAAGGAATCTTGAACTGCATGTGAGGAGTGTGCAACCCAGGAAGATTTACATCAACATCTCCCATAAAATGTGGGAATTCCCAGTCCTGTCAAAGAAAATCAACATAAAAACATATTTGTGATTTGTTTCGTTCCTAAGCAGCAAAACACCTAAAATTGACTTTTTACAAGCACTTATTTTAAAATCATTTAAATGCAGCAAGCTGTTGGATGTTTCAATCTGTAATGGTTATTTTATGTACATTAGGTAGTTGCATGCATTCAAAATCAAAATTAAGTCATAACTTACACCCTCAGATTTTCTCTTTAATGTGGTACTAAGAAGCCAATATAGAATTGATTTGCATCTATACGTGTTTATCTCTTTCATTCTGGAGAACTGATCTTAAATTTTTATAGGGAGGAAGTGATCCATATTTTATAAATATGTGGTAATTTTGTTATATTTTGTTTCCCTACCTTTTAAAAATATGAACCCTCTAAGACTATGTTTTGTGTAAGAGGACAAAGTAAAGAGGATCTAATTCACTTAACCAAGTTTTTCAACTCACATCCAAGGGCCTTTTATTAATCATCTCTGTTGACTTACTACATGCAATGGAAAAATGCCAAAGACTCCTGTCCTGTTCTCTTGCAATTTAGCATCAATTTGAAGCAGATGATGGAGGGCCTGACATGCTAGCAGGAGAGATGAACAATGAATTAATTCCCCAATGATCTTAGTTATTTTCTTGTTGTAAGGCAAAATCAGGAGGGCTGACCCTCCCTCTCCTAAGGAAGGGAAACAGATGCAAATGAGGATATTTTTAGGTGTCTCATCTGCTCTTGGTTTTTGGATAGAGCACCAAACTGAAGTTCACTGGTAGCGTGTGAAGAAAGAACAGACTAAATAGACTCAAATATGAACATCTGAGGTGGATCCATAGGCATTCATACACATATTTTCACTTTGAATAACCACTAAATTATCAGTCCTATGTTTAGTGAGTATCTTTTAAAAATATTACTTAAAACATAATGGAAAAAAATATGCATTTCAGATTTCAATACATTATTTTAATTTAAAAAGTTAAATCTTTCCACGACTGCTATATATTCAGCTCATACAGATATGCCAATAATAGAGTTGCTGGAACATTACAGTGGCCTCCGTGTCCATCCCACTCCCCTTTCGGCTGAGAATTCTGGTCAAGGGAGGATAGGCTTCAGAGAAAAGGAGCCTCTGAGTGGCGGTCGCCAGGAAAGTTTTCAATGTCTATTAATTTCATGACCTATGAATCACTTCAAGCTGCTAACAAGAAATACACAAAAAGAAAAATGAAATGATACCACATCATCTTTTTCTATTGGTCTGTATGCACATATCTTGTTGGTCTCACCTCCCCTTGTTTTTCAGACATCAGCAGTAAGTAGACATGTAATTTGGAAAATTTGGAAATCCCAAAGCATAAGCTGGATCATTTAGAATATTTTGATCTAAAATATTAGTGTAAATGGATTGGTGGTAATACTTGTGAATTACTGCACTTTATTAAATTGCATTTTCCTTTATTTTTCATCGATATTACTTTGCGTTTTTTGTTACTTGAAATACTCTTGCTAAAAGTATTGGAATTGAATTTGGTCTTTGCTAAAATGTAACTGACATCTCCCATGAAAAATTATGCTTGACACACAAAGGGTCTGATAACCAGAGTATTTTTCCCTTTCCCTGGATAAACAACATAAAGCATTATCAATAGAGCAGTTCTCGTTTTCATTTTTTTTTTTTTTTTTTTTTTTTTTGGTTTAAGGAAGAGAATAGTTCTTGGTAGTGATAGGGCAAGTATAGTTAGTGTACCTTCTTTTTTGAAAGGTGCTCTTGGACTGTTCTCATTTAGCTTTTTATTCCATGAAATGGAAGTTTTCTACCGGGTATGAAATTGGTTTAGTTAAAAAGTAAACTTAAGAGATTTCTTATAGAATGGGATCAAAGCTTCATTCACCAAAAAAATAGTTTCTCAATTATTTCCCACCTGCACTTGGAGGAAGATGAATTAAGGAAATTGAGTGTGGACAAAACAGAAGAGAAACTCTTGATCCTTATTTGGATGATGGCATTAGTGGTTTTTTGTTTTGCTTTGTTTTTGTTTGTTTTTTTTTAAAGAAGGGATCAGGACAAGGAGTTCCCTGGAATGTGTGATAGATGTAGCCGGTGCCATGTAAGAAAAGTTTTTGAAAAGAGGATTAATAAAAAAGAGATGGTACATTCTTTTAGAGTCACTCCTTCCATATTATTTTTTATAATCACCCCATCTTGGTTTTCAAAACCCTTTTCCTTAATCTTGGAATTCCCTTCTCTCCTTGCTAGTCCAATTTTTGTGCTTCAATTCCTACTCCCACATACTTCTCCAGACTCATGATTGGATCAGTGTAAATTCTGGTCTCACTTGACATAGAGTGGAATGGTAATAATAATAGTAGTTGCTGTAATTTGCAGGAAGTGTGGGGCTTGTCTTAATGGACAGCAGGTATCTGAGGCTGGTGATACCTACTTTAAGTAGGTGAAAGAGGACGGAGGATGGTGTTCTGAATCTCTTTAGGTTTCAGCCTCTTTATAAATTGGGGTTAAATAGGGGTGCCTGGGTGGCTCAGTTGGTTAAATATCTGACTTCAGCTCAGGTCATGATCTCGTGGTTTGTGGGTTCCGGCCCCATCTCAGGCTCTGTGCTGACAGCTCAGCCTGGAACCGGCTTCAGATTCTGTGTCTCCTTCTCTCTGCTCCTCCCGTGCTTGCTGTCTCTCTCTAAGTAAATAAACATTAAAAAAATTTTAAGGTAGATAGATAAATAAATAAATAAATAGGGGTTAAATATTGCGACCTCATGGGCTCCTTAGGAGGATGAGATAATGCAGGGACAGCAATGAGCACGGTGCTGGAGACAGAAGGAAGCAACAGGGAAATGGCCAACAAGCATGGCTGGTTTCCCAGCATGATCCCAGGGTCAGTTTTATCCTGAGAGTGAAGCAGAGGAATGTGATAGGTCTGTTTTCAGAATCACACATAGGCTGCTTCCAGGTCCTGGTGAGAAAAGTCGAACGCTGTCTACCCCTTTCTGCTCTCATCCACTGCACAGTGCTGGCCTCCTGAGGTCTGTGACTGGGACTTTGATCAGAGTGGTGTTCTCCCAGAGGGCACTGGGAGCAGGGCTGTAGGGAAGGTGCCTCTCAAAGAAACATGTGAGGCAACCTCAGGGGGAAGATGGAAGGACATGACCAACTTGGTTTCTTGTGCAATGTGGTGACACTGTTGTGACATCCAGAAAGAACTTAACAATGGGGAAGGGAGGCACTGCTTCTGGGCAGGTAGGAGCTGGTAAGCTAGCACATGAGTAACTAAGAGCTGAGGAAATCTGTGGGCATTTGGCATTAATTATCAAGCACTTGCAATGTTCTAGCATCACCCTAGGCTATGTATTTATATTTTACCTATGTACAAAATGATTGTGAAAGCTTACTATTATTAGCCCATTTTACAGATGAGGAAATTTGTCTTAAAATGATGTAGTTGTGTTGTGGCAGAGCATAGCCCGAAGAATAAATACCTCCTGTCAGGCCATGCTTTCTCTGTGAACAGTGATAACAGTTATTGTTTTTCACTCTGAACTGGGATTATTTTGACCTGCTCTATCTGTTCTACTGGAGAATCAATGATGACAGTCATCTCCTGCTCGTCTCCCACCAAAAGCCGTTCCGTGAAAACCTTTGAACTGCATCCCTGCCTCCTACCCAAGGGGGTCTCATTTTTTATCTGACTCAAATTTAAACAAGAAGACCATGCCTAACTAGTTCTCCACTAAGCACCTGTCCCAGGGATAGCTGGCTTCTAATCACACTGATAAGTTGGGACATTTGACTAACAGGTGATTGACATCAAATACTGAGATTTGTTTGACATTATAACTGGATGTATAGCCAATTTCATACACAGCTTGTATATAAATGCTATGAGAATCATGGCTTGCTTTCTTGCCGTGTAAACGTAAGGCATATACTTTGGACACAAGATGAAAATGTGGAGTTATGAGAATGACGAGGCAAAATGTGTTTAAAACCATGGTAGATATAGGCTGACACTGTGACTGTATATTATGAAATGCTCATTTAATTTGTTCTTCAAGAAACGTTATCAGTAGTAATTCAAGGCTTCCTTACTCCTTTCTGTTAGTAAATCTAACAATGACTACAGAAGTCTATCACATTAACGGTTCAGTGAAGTAAGAGATATTTAGGCCCATCAGCTCATACCTGCCCCTCCACTTCTCATCAGTTCATGGTGACGAACAGACTTCCATCTTTGTATCTTGCTTCATATAAGAAACAGTTAATTCTCATTCCGATGGGCATATTTCCCATATAAAAATAAATGAGCAGTGCCATGGTATATATCTAATCTTATTTCTTACATACTATGGCTTACTCTGCCTATAGCAATAAAAATCACATTTGGACATTGATGTCCAAATTACATTGGGACATGTAATTTGGACTGATGCATCCAAATCTGATTCTGTCCAAATGTGGCCCTCTCATTCATGGACCACATTTGGACAGAATTTCAGGGAAACATTAAGTATATAGGCAAAATGGTCTCAGGATATGCTGGATTCATCATTCCCTCATGTTTTCTCATTGAGACACATGCCTTGGGGCCAAGAGAAAGAACTTGGTACTATGCAGAGGAACTCAAGCTTGAAACCAACACTGTTTTGAATTCCCCAACTGGCATTCAATTTCCCAAATCAAATGAAGAGACCTCATTTCTATTTAGAGAAGCGTTAGAGGATAAAAATGTAATAACACTGACTACCCCACAAAACTAAAGCCATGGTATCAGAGCAGAAGTTTAATGTGTGTGTTCGTGTGGGGCGCAAATATTGGCCACTTGATTTTTTAGAAAATTAAGACATTAGGTTAGAATTTACCTATGAATGATCACCATTTCAAAAAGAATTGACAATAAATTCTTAGATGTTAATAAAAATTAGCAACATTTTTTCAGTGGAATAATTTATCTCCTCTTTATAGGCATTAGATTATTAAGCTTTAAATGGTTTCAAAAGATAACTATACAGATATGCTTTTTTTCATCTTCATTAATATCTATTTCTCCTCATATTTCAAAAACGCATTTAGTCCTATGAATATCAGAACATTTCACCAAAAATTTCTCCAGCTTATAAAGTAGCTTTTCTATGTTGCTAGTGTCCTAGCAACAGGATTTTAGGTAACAGTGAACTGTGGTGGCCTGAAGAATTGTACTTATGCTTTGGGTGATATTTTTGTTTCTTATTAAGAATCTCGAGGGCCTGATTTCTTTCAGCAACCCTATCCTTTTAATTGGCAAAGTTTCCTTGGTATCACTTGGCTGAATAAATCCTTGAAAACCTTGACATATAGTAGATTTTGCTTATTTGTTTGTTCCTTGCCTATCTCTCCCATTGGAATGTAAGCTCCAGGGAGCTTACATAAGTTTTCGCTGCTTTGTTCACTGGTCTATTCCTCATACTTGAAGGAATGCTCAGCATATAATAAGAACTCAAATATTTGTCAAATTGATGAATGGAACTCTCTGCAAGTTTAACATATACAATAATCCCTTGTTGGTTTCATGTAAATGGAAACACAGAATGGATTTAGGTAAACAGAGGCAATGCAACACATACTTGTCTTTCTAAAATGATATTACAAATAAATCTGAGGCTCATTATGAAAAAAAAATTGGTTGTTCCCCCCCCCCCCGCCCCCATAAACTAGGTATACTGGAGTCATATAGAGCATAACCCAAAGATTAAACCATTTGCCAAAGATCACAGAGGAAAGGAGATGGCAGATAACTAGAGAAAGAAAGTGGTCAAGTGTAAATATTGTGAGATGAGTTAATGTTTGGGGAGTTACTAAAAATGCCTGTTGGGATGATCCAAGACACCCTTTTAGTTGCCAGATTTACAATTAGTGAATGTAAAGAAATTCATGATACATGTCCAATCTAGTCAGAGAACAAAAAAGAGAATGTAAACCAACATGTGATTAAATAAAAGGGGAGGATCATTTCCCACAGTAGGTGATGGCAGGAAGACCGCCAAGGCAAGGCTATCCATCAGAGATACCCTGCAGTAATTGAGAGTGATGTACAAAAGAGAGATAGTAATTGTGAGTGATGTACAAAAGAGATAGCAGGAAGTTATTCAGATGTCCTTTGACAAACACCTTCTTCTTACATGTTGTTCTTTCATCTTCCTTTAATATTCACTATTTTTCCCCCTCAAGGGCAAATGCATTCTATAATATTTTGAAGTTTTCTCTCAGGAGGCACATTATCTATTTTAAAAGATTTTAAATCTTTAGGGAAAAATCATGGCTTTTCAGTAGAAGTAGGCTTTGTCAACAAGTAGTAGAGATGGCAGATCTCATTCATTGCTAAAACAAATCCCAAGTCCAGCTGTAAAGCCTTACTTAAAATGTTCAAAGAATGTGACTCGTTCGTGTGTTTTTGTATATTCTAAGATACCAGTTAACTCTCAAATCATGGTCCAAACAATCTAATTTATCCCAAGGGCCTATTTTGTAATGTTACTTAATATATTTCTTCATCGATAATTTTTCTTACTTGCAAAAGCCAGTAAGAATTTTCCAGGCTAATTTTGAAGCCAACATATATCAATGAGATATAAGCAATGGTTAAATGCCTGTAGAAAAAGCCAATAATAAGTCAAGCCCAGAGTAGATTTGAAAAGTAAGTACAGTTTTTTGTTACTTTTTAAAGACCCTACCATGAGGTTCTGGCAAAAGAGAAGTTGGTTTTTTAAAAGCTTTTTTATATCTACACACCTCGAAAACATCATTCCCTTAGGCACCAAGATGGAAGAGTGTCTGATGAAATGCACTGGGCCTCATTAACAGATGTCCTGCTTTGGCAGACTGATGTGATGAAGGACAAAATAAAAGTCAGTCCTGTAAGTGTTTACAACTAATAGAAATGCATCATGTGGCACCTAGGAATAATGGGAAATCAATACCCCTCACTGGGGTGATACAGTTCACTGGTACACAAGAAAGAGTACTTGACATCTGAGAGACTCCTCTGCGGGGGGATGGGAGGAAACAAACCATTGCCTATGACATGTTGCTGATAACTAAAGTTAGTGCAAAGTCTAATTTTTTTTACTGTTTATTGAGAGAGAGAGAGAGAGAGAGAAAGTGGGGGAGAAGGCAGAGAGAAGGAGACAGAATCTGAAGCAGGCTCCAGGCTCTGAGCTGTCAGCACAGAGCCCGACGCAGGGCTCCAACTCACAAACCACGAGATCATGACCTGAGCCAAAGTCAGACGCTTACCCAACTGAGCCACGTGGGTGGCCCAGTTAGTGCAAAGTCTAAAGAAATACATTCTTATAACTCAATAATGTCCTTTTCAATAAAATTATCCATCAGTTATCAAACAACTTACTTTGCACTTCGTAAGAAGAATGACTATTAACTACCTAATAAATTGGCATAGTTTTTACTTAAATGAGAGCTCCTAATAATTAGTCTTTCCCTTGTAAGGAAAGAGTGAAATCTAGTGGAAGGAGGTCCTCAGACAACACATTTTTATGTTTGTCAGACACTGGCTGCAGTTCAACAGCACATAGCCCTTTGCTTACTCTGCGCTTTATCGTATTTGCACATTTGGTACGAAATGTCACTGCTCCAGTATCTGTTCTGGCTCTGTGCATGCTGCCAGCAGTGGTCACATTCAATTGTCTGAATGACTAATTTCTTCTATGGGCTATATAGAAAAATTAATTTGCATACTTTCAAAAGAATAGATATTATTGTCCTTGGTAAAATTTTTATTTAAAATTTTTTTTAACGTTTATTTTTGAGACAGAGAATGAATGAGGGAGGGTCAGAGAGAGGGAGACACAGAATCTGAAACAGGCTCCAGGCTCTGAGCTGTCAGCACAGAGCTCGACGCGGGGCTCGAACTCACGGACCGCGAGATCATGACCTGAGCTGAAGTCGGCCGCTTAACTGACTGAGCCACCCAGGCGCCCCTAAAATTTTTATTTAATATTCAGGTAATTTTTATGTCTGAAAAAATGATAATAGTGGAGATCAGTGGGTAAATGTAATTCAATATAAAAATATTCACTTCACAGATACAAGAGAGAGTATGAAGTTGATCTAAATATCAGATGGGTGGTTAAGATAAAACCTGTAGGATTTCTTGCAATGTGTTCATTTCTATGATTATCACTTCTTTCAGGAGTGTCTTGTAGAGCATATATTCTGGTCAGAAGACCAGTCAATCAGCAAATAGCATTATAATATGGTGTCAAAGATTGATAAATACTCTGAAGGAAATCTAGCAGGGTTAGGGGATGAAGAGTAGTGAGTTAGGGGTGGGCGTTAGTTTAGTTAATCAGAAGAAAGCTTCTTCGAGGGTGAACTTTGTATGCAGTACTGACTGGTAGGAAAGAGCAAGCCCTGTAAAGTTGTGGAGGAGAAGCAGATCAGCTAGGAGGAGGATGCAAAGACCCTGAGGAGGGAATGAGATGGGTGTGCTCAAGAAACAGCAAGGGTAGAATGGTTGTAAGAGTCCGAGTGGTGCTGGCTGTAGGAGGAGTAAAGACCAGTTAGAGCCTGCTGCAATAGTTTAGCTGTGAGATGGTGGTGGGAAACATGGGTGGTCAGGTATTCAGATCGACATGTATTTTAAAGCTATTACCAACTGAACTTCTGAACTTACCAGTTGCTAAAACAACCAGTAGCATTAACTGGGTAAGGAAAGATGGAGGAACCAATACACTTGTAGAAGGTAGGGAAGTGGATAAGAAACCCAGAGATTTTTTTCAGAATGTGAAAAATTAGACATCCAAATGGAGGTAGTGTGTAGGTAGTTGGGAGGCTTAGGGGAGAGGCAAAAGCTGGAGATACAGATGTGGAGTCACCCGTGCATGGATTGACCTAAAGCCTTAGAACTGAATAAAATCATCTGAAAGGACAGGAAAAGAGGAGACTTACCAAGGACTGAGCATTGAGGCACTCCAACATTTAGAAGTTAGGAGAGGAGAGGCCAGGAAAGAAAACCAACAAGGAATGGCATACATTACAAGAAAAACAGGAGAAAGTGGCATCCTAGAAGTCAGGTGGAAAAAGTGTTTCAAGAAGGAAGTAGTGATTAACTATGCACCAAAAAAAAACTGAGTAGGAAGACTGAAAATTAAATATAGTACTTGACAATATGAGGGTAGTTAATCTTGATAAGGTCTCTGAGCTCCAGAGGAAGATGATATTGTGGACAGAAGCCTGAGTGGAGTCTGTTCAAAGGAAAATAGGAGATGAGAAGTAGAGGCAATAATACAGAACTCTTATGAGGAGATTTTATTAGTGGGAAAGGATAAAGAATCAGTAACTGGTGAGAAACTATAATTGTACTAATTTCAAAGAAATTTTTTTTAGTATAAGGTAAATTGAATTTTGGTAGAATAGGGGACTCTGACACCCTAAGATTCCCTTTTCGTATTTTAAGATGAATGTTAAAATCTGTCCACCAGTATGGATATTCTCTGGTTGTTTACAGCTGATGTTTATTCTGATTGGTCAGTACCTCTGCCGTGCCAATTGATAAATATTATGACCATCACTGTCTGTAAAGTCAAAATAGATGTTTTCCTGAAGAACAAAACAAAACAAAGCAACACTGGGCTAAGTTCATTGTGTCTTGAACGCAGCAGGCTTTTAGAGACAATAAGCCAGATCCTTGCTGCTCTGTACCCAGTGTGGTTTCCTTCTGTTTTACCTTTCAGTAAAGACTTCAGATTCTGGAGCAATCACAGAGTCTCTGCTCTAACCCCCATGGACAACTCAGTGATAACATGAACAGAAAATAAAACCTTTAGAGCAATGGATTTGAACTGTCAGACTTTCCAGGCCTTTCTTCGATGAGTTTTAGGTCAAGAATGTTCATCCTCTGAGCTCTAGAGACAAATTATCAACCCTCAACTAAGAGAGCAAAGACTAGAAAAACAAGATACATAGGGGCAGGGTAGGATAGAAAGAATAAAATGCATTTTGTTGTTTGAGAATTATACCCTCAGTGAATTGAAAAAAAAAAAAATGAAGCTATTGATAGTCCAAAGGTCAATAGCCAAGAAAAACCTCAAATACATTGTTTTCCTTGTTAGCCACCTATGGGGGAGATATTCTCCCCCCTCAGGGTCCTTTTGGAAAACAAGTTTACATGCTAGGGTAAAGAAGACTTGCATGCATGTTAGTAGTTGCCTGCCTTTATATTGACACTATTCATTCAGAGAAACCTGAGGTGGTGACAGTGGGCTAGGTATATAAATTCCCCACAGCACTGATAGAGTGATTGTTAAGTCTACATTTTTTGCAGAAGTTCTCTATAGCGCATTCAAGTCACCCATAGAATGGGATTACACTGATATTCAACTAATTCAGCAGCTATTCAACACCCACTATATGCAAAGCATCTATTCTCAAAATATATCAAATGGCAGTAATAAATACAGTTGTAGACAATGAGAGTCAGTGAGGCTATAAGTCTCCAGCCATGTTACCCAACAGATGGATGGTAAAGAAGAGACCAGATGAAATTTAATCGGTAATCTCTAAACTATACTTCCTCACATCCCCCTAACTGAGAACTGTATTTAGGAGAAAGAAAATACCTGTTGAGGAGATTAACTATATTTTCATACTCTATTCAAACTCTAAGCAAGCCAGTATTTGTCATGAACCTACTTTATGCCAACCATCTGATCCACTGTAAATCACCTGCAAGTATATATGGTAGGGAGGCTTTTTATCATTTTATATGGAAGTAACTCAGGCTCAGAGAGCAGTCAGGTAGCTTGCCCAATGCTGCACAATAGGTACCAGAAAGATTTGTACTTAGGTCAGTCTGACTCCAGAGACATTTCTATACAGCATATCCAGCTTTTTCATGACTTTTTCTTCAGGTTCTAATGTCACAATTATCTTCCCATCTAAAAGCCAACTGTCATACCAATATGTGATTCTATTTGATGCTAACTTGCATTTGTAATGAAGTTTCTTTCTTCCTTCCTTCCTTCTATTTTTCTTTCTCTGTTTTCTTTCTCCTTTCTTTCTTTCTTTCTTTTCTTCCTTTTTCCTTCTTTCTCTCTCTCTCTTTCCCTTCCTTCCTTCCCCCTCCCCCTTTATCTCTCTTTCTTTCTTTCTGAGAGAGAGACAGAGAGCAGAGAGAGAGGGAGAGAGAATCTTAAGCAGGCTCATGTCCAGTGTGGAGCCCAACACGCACTGGGCTTGATTTTACAACCATGAGATCATGAACTGAGCCAAAATCAGGAGCCTGATGCTTAACCCACTGAGTCCCCCAGGTACCCCCCCAAAAGCTTCCTTTTAATGTGTGTTGCAGCTTAGCTTGAAATAACATTTTCTCTTAATTATTTTGCTACCTAACTTCCATTGCAAAGTAAAGGCATGGCAGTGGATCTATATTTATCCTGAAAGTCATTGACAAAGCCTGCAAAATTTGCAGGCTGAGATATGCATTTAACTCTAGATGGTTTATGACCATCTTAGAATTTTTACTGCCAATGCATGGATTTGGCTCTAAAGTTAGAATATTTCTAGTAATGAATACTCTCTCCTCAACTCCTTTGCACTTCGGTTTTCTCACCTGAGGATATTTTTCATCATGTTTAGGCACTCTGATGGCAGACTCCTATATCATTCCATGGGAAAACAGGATGGATTTGGGGATGATTTAGTGCCTACTAGTGATGGCTATCAAACTTTGAGACTTCTTAAAAAGACAACTTTTATGTTCCTTTGGAACTTGTATGAAGGTAAGATTTGTGCTCCTAACATATCGTGGCTGCACATATCATTAAGTGATAAAATTTTATACTATGTAGGTGATGAGGCAGAGCAAAAACACAAGAAAGAGAACTATAAGGATAATATATATATTTTTGCATAGCAATTTCACAAACTATTTTATTTTATCTCTAGTTTTCCTTGTTCTGTGTGTTGAACTGTGTCAAGTTACTTTGTTACTTGGAACCCCTTATTTCCAGGATTTAGTCTTCTTGTTCATAATTATGATTAGTAGAATATGACATAATTTCCATAAATATAACATTATGAGTAATTTTATTCAAAGCCCTTCTTGATATTTGATCCTAAATAGAATACCAGTGTAACCCACGCTAATGAGTACATTGTAATGTTATGAGGTTGAAGTTTCACATCTCTGTGCAATATATCAGATTTCTAATGAGATGTGTCATATTTAGAAATGTTACAAGCAATATCCTTGAGCATATGTGGAAACAAGGTAACAGTGGACTTGGGGAAGGTGTTAAAATTTATCAGAAAATAATTTTATGCTACCTCAGGATAATATCTCATAAAATTTTTATTCATAAAAATTGTTAAGCCTATGGTTCTGAAAATTGACTTTTAATGCACAGAAAAACTATATGAAAGAAATCATAAAAACTAAACATAAAAACATAAAATTTTGCCTTCAAGCATTGGATTATACTTGGTGAGTCATAGGTAAATGTGAAATTATTACATTTGCCAGTTGCCAAAGGCTTTGCTTTATGGATATGTGCAAATATACACATAAATCAATTAATATGTTATTTTTCCTATATAAACCCAAGTAGACTTGATTCATTACCTCTCACTAGAGAAGAAGTTGGCAAATCAACATCATTATGAAACTGTTCAGGTGATAGACTATGTTCAGAAATTAATTTTCTGAATAAAGTTTCCAAATTGTTTTCCAGATATGTGACTTGCTGACTTAACTCCATCCCACTTCCAGCTCAGATACCTGTATTTTTAAGACTGCATTTCTCTTTTAAACAGTAAATCCACTCTTTGACAGTGACACACACAGACTACAAATTTCAACTAATCACATATCATTTGCCTTTTAGTACAGATGCATGATTGTCCTAGCCAGAAATGGGTATTCTTTAAATCTCTTCTTTGGGAACAATACATATATATAAAAAATGTTGAGGTGTTTTAATGAAATTCACCTGCAAGTTATGCTAATTAACTCAGGGTAAGTGAAAGATTTCTTCATTTGTACTTCCTGAGCCTTGATCGTATACATTGTAAAAGAATAAATATAAGAATTCCCAATTTTTAAAAACTTTTCTTTTACAAGTCAATGGTCTATCATTTAGCACACCTTCACTGACAATTCTATACCATGGTCAACAGGTTACTCATGCTATGATCCAAAATAAGGGGATGTCCTCTAAAGTGATTTCAGTGAAAAGAAATAAATTTCCATTTACTAATATTATTAAATATCCTGCTTGCCACACCTCTAGCCAGGCACTATAACTGATGAACAGTTATGACAATGGACACCATGCAGTGAGCTAAATGAAATAGTCTCTGCACCAAACTCAGCTGTTTACATACATTTCCTCATCTTACTTCTTAAAGAATTCTATAAGGGAGGTTTTCATTTTCCCCATTTTGCAATTGTGAACCGGGGTTCAGAAAAGGTACCTGACTTGCCCACTGCACTACAGCTAATAAGTGAAAGGGTAGGAACCAAATCTTGGGTCTTTCTAGCCTCTGTGTATTCCCAGTGTTCTTTATGCTCCCCAGTGTACTTGGTGAGTAGTAGGAAGTTAGCTTGTCCTGGCTCTAAATGATCTATTACTGTCTTGGTCTAACCATTGTTTCTTTTGTCTCTCTCATCGAGCCCAAAAAGAAACTACCAAATTGTGTGGAGATGTTTGCCCATAATTGTTGTTTGTTTCTTCTCTATAACCACAACTACCCTGATTTCCAGTTATTACTTTTCATTGAAACTAGATCTTGCTTCTACCACCACCATTTCTAAGCTAATATGTGTTTTGTTTTCCTGGTAATAGATAATCTCTCTCTCCCCTTTTTTTTTTTTTTTTTTTTTTTTTACTTTTTCAAAGAATATTTGTATGCTCAACATTTGTTGGTGTCAGCCCTTCTTCTAAGTATTGGTGATATCTCAATGAACCAGGTAGACCTGATTCTAGGCTCTGCCTTTGTGGAGTTTACAGTTTGAGTGTAGGATAAGTATATAAACAGGCTCATTTCAGAAAAATGATTAGTACTAAAGAGAAAATAAATCAGGATGATTAGTTGACAGAAGCTACTTTAGATAGGTTAGAAAAGATCTCTGTAAGGATAGAACCTCTCCAGCGAAAGGTACCAGGTACCATGATACATGCTATGGATGCAACAAGGACCAAAACAGATCAACAGAGTCCCCACCATCAAGTAGCTTAAGTCTAGTGGGAACAAGATAAAACAACTAGTAGAGTGAAATAAGTGGTAATAATGGTTGGAAATAAATTAGGGTCTCAGAGAATAAAAAAGAGGACAATTGAGGGGCCATCTTGGTAGAGGTGACACCTGAGCTGAGACCTGAGGATAAGAAGATCCAGTCACACAAACAGCAGAGAATATAGAGCAAAGCAAGTGCTTAATTATCTACTTTATGCCAGGTACTCCTGCAGGTCCTAGAAACACAACAGTGAACAAAAGCCCAAGTATACCCTGACTTCTTGGAGCTTATACTTGAGTAAGTGGGTTGGACAAGAATCAAATAATGGTGGAAGCAGACCTTGATACTTCTGGGTTAACTTGTATGGTCATGCCCGTCTGTCATTTACCTAACCATCACAATATCACAGTTTGGATCTATGTAACTCCTCTTGCTGTCCTCCTCAGTGCTAGAACCAAAGAATCTTATGTTATAGCTCCATGATAAACTACTGCATGGTGTTAACTTTTCACACTTACGTGTTGATTATATGCTCCTTAGAGATATACTCAGTCCTTAGCACAATGCTGAATACACAGTAGGAAGTAAAACAAATTCAATTGATTATTCACCAACATTTGTTAAGTGCTTACTATGTGCCATAAATTTTACAAGGCCTTGAATACCAAAGATATGAATCAAACTTCCTGCCTCCAAGAAACTTATCTCCTAACAGAAGAAGTGAACACATTAAATAGTACTTATAAGGTAATATGGATGCACTGTAACACAGGCATAAGGCAGGTTCCCTATGGACCTACTGGAAAAGGAGTTCCTCATTCAAACTGTCAGGAAATGAGTAAATTAGCCAATCATTCTCTATCTTCCATTTTCATAGTGACCATAGGCTATTAAAAGTATGTAGATCATCACCACGCAATAGGACTAGGAGGTAGCCATATGCATTGCTCATCTTTGCTATAATTTGTGGAGTTGTTGGTTTTAAACACAGACCAGATAAGCTTTTCCCAGTAACTTTGGTTTATCTAAATTTAGGTTAGCTGAAGATCATCTTTCACAGATGCACTTTTCTTAGAACATTTTGACTTCAGTCTTATTTTCCCCAACCAAGACCCTGCTTACTATAAGTAGTAAAATAAAAAATGCAACCTATAGAACTGCCACAATGCTCAATGCATATCATTTGAATACTACTGCTGAACAATAAAAAATGGGATTGGTTTGCAAAATTCCTGGGAGTTAGCAGAATTGTTTTTTTGTGTGTGTGTCCCACATTAACCTGAGTCATTTTGCAACATTGCTTTCAACCATGAAACAGACACAAATGGTCATATGATTTCAGATCAGCAAGAATATTATTGAGAAAAGTTACTAAAACCTCAAGATTTCCAATTCCATGGTTAAGGCCGTATGCCTTATTCATATTTAAGCTAGTATTGACTTCAAACTCTAGTCATCATTTAGATTGATTGCCATTTTGAGTAACATTAGCCAGGCAGTTTCCTTGGTCAGTATTTACATCACACATCAATATTTTTTAATGTTTACTTTAACCAAAGCCAATATTTTTTATCCTTGACTCTTGAGGTAATTACTTTGGTAAATGACTATGGCATAAATCAGGTAACCATATAACAACTCACCACAGAAAACAGTTATGCACATATCATTTTCCTCAATACCTCTATAAGTAATAAGAAAACTTTACAATCTCATTTACCTTCTTGAAACACGACGTCAAATATTGGTATACATGTACACACTTTCTTAATTATATTCAGAGAACATTCAAACATGTATGTTAAAATTAAGAAGGCAGAGAAATTATGTTCTGCTGAAGTAAATCTACTTTTCTACATCTAGTACAAATTTTTTTCTATAAGATTCAACTTTTTCTTTTTTACCTAGTTTCACACTATCAAAGTAATTGAATTAAATGAAAATGTGATGGGAAATAAAATCAAGCCACTTGTCTGTGCATAGACAGAAAACTTCACTTTTCACTTTTAAGTAGCTGCTTTGTCAACCTACAAATATAATTGGTCTTTAGATAAAGTTATTTTCTTATTCTTTTTCTTATTTACATGTTAATTTGGGACTGTGTTTATGCAGTCATGTTTTAATGTACTTACATATCCATATTAATCTGATAGTTCTACATCTGGAAATCTTCTCTGCTAAGGAAATAATTTACAAAAGAAAAAATCCTTATACATAAAGATAGATTTCACTGTGTTTTTATTTATTAAGGTGAAAAAGTGGAAACAACCCTGTGATAGAAGAAGGAAACAAATTATGGTCTATCATCCCATGGAAAATTATATGGCTCCTCAGAATTATAATTATGCAAACTTTATGATACATGGCTAAGTGAAAAATACACAATACAAAATTGAACATACACTATAATTCTAAGTGGAATCTTGAATACACACAGTAAACAAAACAAAATAAAAATTAGCAAAAGACATGGAGATAATACACCAAATTTGTTCTGTTATTGTAGTAAAATTACAGATGGTTTAAAAATCCCTTGCTTTTCAAATTTCTGAAGTGTCCATATATTATTTTAATTTTGTCATACAAATATTTATACACACATTTCAGTCACTTTCCCCGTTTTCAGAGCAATTCCTTTTTTTTTTTTTTTTTTTTTTTGGCTTTAAATCTCTAATTCCAACATAGTCAATTTCTTCCTTTAAACTCTAACCTCATCCTCTTATAAATCTTGCTTTTATTCAATCTGACTTTTATTTACTTTTGGCTGAAGCAATTCTTTTTCAGCTCTGGGTTCAAAGGGGTTATAATATCACCTCTGTTCTCTCAATGTCCCCAGTGTGCTGTGAGATTTAATGAGATAATGTCCATGCAGCACTTTCCGTTCCTTACAGAAGGGTGCTATATAAAAACAACGCATTATAATTATTTATGTTATTATAAAACCCAGAGGATATTAGACCTACAATTTACCACAAGCAGACAGGGTTGGACCAATTCCAAGTGCAGGCTGGGCAATGTCCCTTAATGCCAAACTAGAAGGAGGGATTTCTGGGGCAGGAGGAAGTTGCTCCCTGCTAGTTGTAGCACTGTGCAAATCCCCAGGTGCTCTCAATCTTAAAAACAATGTGTTTTGGGTTTAATGTGCAATAGTCTAAAAATTACAGTAGGTCATTTGTATTTACTTGTTATGCCACTCCACCTCTCTGTCTAGTTCCATTTGAATACATTCCCAATTATTTATGGGAAATAAACTTACAGAGCCAGCGTTAAAAAGTAGATGTTACTGATTACTAGAGATCATAAGATGATCTAAGGAGCTGTGTTCCAATAAACATAACTCAATTTCTGAATTGACTTAGAGGTAATTTAGTAAGGCCACCCCATACCTGTACGGATCCTTTGTCTAGCTGCTGACAAGTGGTCAACCACTCTGTGAGCATTTCTAGAGAAGAGTTACTTGCTACTTCCTAAAAAGGCTCTGACACTTAGAATGTTCTACTCTACATTTAGTCAAACTCTGTCCTCCCATACTTCTGCTTCCTGAAGCCACACTAAGTGTCCATCCTCTGACTCAGTCATTCCACTATGTTTTTTCTTTCATTCATTCATTCATTCACTCATTCAGTCAGTCAATACTTATTCTGTAGCCATTTGTCCATGCCCTGAAAGGTTCTAAAGACACAAAGGAGATTATGACACTTCTTTCTCCTAGAGCATCTCCCAGTCTAACGGAGACACAGACATCAAGAGAGATAAATTATCATAAATGTGGTAAATGCTATGTTGCAAGTAGGGAGTAAAGTGCCAAAGGACAGAAAACAGGAAGAGAGGAATCCTGCATGAGAACATTCAAGCAGGTTTCCCAGAGAAGGTGATTTTGTTCTCTGTTGAAAAGATGACTAAGACTGGCTGAAATTTTGCTAGTTGGAGAAACTGTGAAGAAACACAGGAATAGATCCAAATGGGCAGGGATGGTGAGGAGCTCAGTGTGACTGCATCTGAGTAGAATGGATAAGACTGAAAGGCCAGTGGGTGAGGGCTTTATTTTCAAAGCTTTCAAGACTGGACTTTACGCCACATGCAAAGAAGCCAATTCTGGGGCTAATGAAAAGCATGATCAGATCTGTCTTCAGGGAGATAATTATAATAATAATTTGGTAAGTTACTGACTAGAGTGCAGAGAAGTTATTGCTACAGTCTAGATAAGACATGATGAGGGCCTACAGTCCAGGGGTAGGAAGACAGGAGTGAGATATGAGAAATTAATAATGGCACTAATGTCAATCTATTGGATATAAGAACCAAAGGGGTGGAGAAGCAAGAGGTAAATCTATTTTCCTAACTTGAGAGCTGGATAGTGGTATCATTAACTATAACCACAACCATACCACAACAACAAAATACAGGAGGTAGAGCAATCTGGGGGAGAATGGTAAGGCAATAAAATAAGTTCTGGCTGTTAGGTAAGAGGTTCCTATAGGATAGTGAAGTGGTGATGTCCAGAAGACAACTGAAAATGTGGATCTGCAGCTTGGAGAAGAAGTCAGAGCTGGAAATAGACTGAAAAAAATATTCCAAATAAAATAAATAGAACAAAATAGTTTAGATGAACTCAGTTGAATACCTAGTGAGGCACTACTATGATCTCTCTTATTCTTTTACGGCTGCTATTTCTTCCTAAGATGCTATTGACACCATGAACTCATTCAGAAAATAATAATATAAATGTGAAATGGATGAAAGGAACTTCATTTAACTACATTTTGCTTTTTTATAATTTTGCATTTAGGTTTAGTTGAGTTGTGGTTTATAAGTGCAGTTCTTCTTGTTTATCTGTTGTATATGTAATCCTATAATTTGTCATTTTTATTCTAGCACACAAATTTATCTTCTCTAAGATACACTCAAAAGGAAGAGTAACTTAAGGCATTTCAAGACCTCTTACTCTTAAAAAAAATTGCCTCACCGCCCCACGCATACACTTGGAAGTCAACCAGTGGGTCTCCCAAATGCACATAAACGCAGTTCTTTTACCAAGTAGCATCTGCCTTTTCCTTTATTTTGTCTATTCTGACTCACAACAGATATCAACTACAGAGGACAATGTCCATTAACTTTCTGGAAAAGTGCTGGAAAGACACTAAGGATTCTAATTAGCCTCTCTCTCCATGGTTAGAACTGCTGGTTTTGCCTCCAGCTAACTATTGCCAAAGATGTTCTTGTTCTGCTACTTCTCAGGATCTACCACTAGGCTGATGTATCCTCATTCTTTCTGTTCTAGGCAACCCAGTCTTCTGGTGCTATATGTAGGTTACTTCTATCAAGATTCTCTGTGTCAACTTTCTATTCCTGTAGGATGGATTATTTCCCAAAATACTCCTCAGTCCATCTTGCAAATGGAATCTTGACAGGCCAATCTCCTAGGACTCCCCATACATATTTGATCATATCTGATTCAAGGTAAATACAGATTGGTTGATTATGGGTAATGCCATACATTTCAAGTGGAATAACCAGAACAGAGTCTAAATAACTTCCAAAGCCAACGAAAAGGAATTGTCAAATCAAACAGAACTAAATCTTTTGATGTCTCAGACTTTCATTTTGAGAAGCTCAAAACACTATTTCACTATTAATTCAAACAGAAATTTGATCATTCTAAAGCAATATCAAACAGAAGAGAGATAGAATTCTAAACAAGTACATACAGCTAAAAAGGCCAACTTGTACAAGAAAAACTCATTTTTCAAGTTACTGTGCACCATTTAATTTTTACAACATCATGCATGAAATTTTAGTTACCTCAGCCTTGGGAAATAATAATAAAAACAGCACCGTATATCCATTTACTTTGGGTCTACTGATTTTATTATTTTTAATACTAATAAAAAGTTATATAATATAAGTATGCTGGCCAGATTAATTCTAATTGCATTCTTTTCCCAATGATTATGGTTCTGCATGGAATTTTCGAAAGTATTGAGAAAACATAAAATTTCTTCCTATGACTAATTCTCTTTACAGCTTAATACAACTAAAAATTGTTTCCCAAATTAAAAGTACTTTATTCTATTTTCAGTGAATTTTTTTTACAACTTGTAGTTACCATGCATATATGTCTGCCTTAAAGAACAAACAAAAGGGAAAAAGGCATGAAAAGTGAATAAAAATAAAAGAAAGATAAATCTGTTCACCAGCTTCCTATCTGACCCCAATGCAGAAAAGGCTTTACTGAGGGCAACTGCTGAGAAATGCAATTTCAGCTTTTTTTTTTTTTTTTTTTTTTATGCCACAGTGATATATCTACCAATGCCAGTGCTGTGTAGAGAACAGGATTGTCATTGTCACCTTAAAAGCAGTTTAGTTTTCAGAAATCACTTGGGATAAGTTGTTAGAATGCTCTAGACTACATTCTAATTGCTACAACTCACCTGGATTTTGACAAGTGCAATAACTTTATGTAAATTTAAAAATAAATTTTATTAAAAATCCACAAACAAAACAAAATTAATTTTTTCATTTTTTGTATCAGATTTTTGTATCAGAATCAGAATTTATTTGTAGGCCTTGAATGAATACAAAAGCAATGTCAGGCAAGTCTTTCCTAATGAAGACAGGCTAGTCCCAACAATAAATTATTTTCATAGGAGACAGAAATAATTTTGAGAATCTTAAAGACAATATCAATGATATGGGCCTATCCTTTGGATAAGGACTGGGTCAGGGGAAAACACAATCCACTGACTGGCTCTACCAGCCTGTATTTCATTTCCTTAAATAGATGTTTGAAGAGGAGATCATCGTGACCTTCTTGGGATGCCACCTTTGCTTTCTCTGGCTGAATTAGGTTTACTGTGCATATGGCAAGCCTGCTGACTTTGTCTTTCTCCTCTGCTAGATTGTGATACCTTGAAGGCAGACACAATGTCTTATTCACCTTTTATGTTCTTAGCACCTGATACAGTGTTGAGAGTATAGTAAGAGAAAACAGAAATTGTTGAAAGAATGGGTGAGTGAGTTGAGAGAGTGAGTCTGTTCCACAAAGCAGCTGCGTTCTTCTAAATTGGGAAAAATTGACGGATTAAGCCCTAGGGGAGAGAAAGATGCTATTTTCAAAAGAGTGTTCAGCATTTCTCCAGGAACCAAAAATGCAGATTCCAGAATGTATTCTCACATGGAGTGAAAGAGACTGGCAAGTAGTGCTCTGAAGTTGATCTGACAAGACTGTCAGTCGCCATGCTGTGATCCACAATGGAGGGATAGTGTGAGCACTCGGAAAGGAGCAGCTTGCACTTCTTAAACCAACGCAAACTAAAGGAGCCTAATTTCCTCCATGATGAATTTTGCTAGAACACCCAAACAACTGGTTCGCATTTTCATAGATGTTGAAATAACTACCTCATTCATCTTTTACTGAATGGGTGGCTTTCTTTTAATATGTGGTTGTAATGAAGAAATTTACTTCTTGTTTGTTTAAACAACAGAAAATAATTTGTGTAACAGAAGCCCCAGAGAATGTATTGATCTGATCTATTAACTTTCACAGGAAAAAGAATTAAACATAGATTTGCAACAGTTTGATGCTACATGTTCTATCAGACTTTATGATCTAAGCCTGTGAAGTTAAGGATCACTGCTATCAGTCTGTAGTTATTTTAAGAGAAGCAGTTTGTTTGAACTCCTGTACCAGGGGATCTCTGTTAAAAAGCTAGGGCTTAATAATAATAATAATAATAATAATAATAATAATAATAATATAATAATAATAATAATTTCAGTACTCATTGTGATTGGGAAAGACTTTCATCCAAAGAATGTTGCTTTCATTATTTCAGTGGAACAGGACTCTAAACCTGGAGATAAAGGCTAGCGTATAAAGGAATCAGCTCTTTAAAAAAAGCAGTAAGAACTCTTAAAGGATAAGAAAAGAGTCAGCTTTGTAGGAAAAAAAAAATGCTGGTGGGAGAAGAATCCATTCTATTGGCCCCAACTCTTACCCTCAAACTCCTATCTATGCCTTTGGGTTTTCTTAGTTTGGTCCTCCAGTCATCAGCATACTTTACCCCAAAGGTATAAATGCCCCCTTTCCTAATCCAAAGACAAAAAAACACTAGTAGACAAAATATCTTTCCCTGTGTTCTTTTCAATATAACAGGATTTAGTATTAACTCCAAAGAAAATTTTTTAAAAATTGAGTTAGAAGCACAAATTTTTTAAATTTCTGAAACTACAGTAATACTTTTGTGTTGTATTTTGTTTTAAATCCAGTATAGTTAACATAGAGTGTGATATTAGTTTCAAGAGTGCAATATTGAAACTATAGTAATTAATGCCATCACCTACTAGGCACTAAGAACCCATTATCTGATGTGTTCTGTTTTAAAGTCATCCTTAGTAATTTCCAGGATGTTCTTGGTGTTAAATAGTGTTTCTGTTTTAAGGTAATCTCAGTAAAAACAGTTTTTATAGCCTCTTGAAGTGAAACACAATCTACTCCCAAAGTTTCCTCTTCTTTTTTTAATCACAATGCCCAGGTGAGATTCCAACTAGAAGCTGAGTCAAATACTTTCTACTACTCCATCAGTCACTATTTGTGCACAGCCCTCTTATGTAGCATAAACAAACCCCTCTAAGCCATGGTGTTCAGTTCTGACCCATTGGGTTCCACCCTTGCAGAGTTATTTTAATTGCTCTACAGTAAGACTCAGATACAGGTACTTTTCAAAGGCTCATGAAATTTTAATGTGTAGTCTGATTTAAAACCATTGCTGTAAGAGCTGAGTAAAGAAAAATTTACAGGAAAAATTCTGATGATAGAGGAGAGTTAATGGTCTTTGGATTTCTCTGAGTTTTAAAAAGCTTTATCTTCTCACTTTGATCCCATGATTGCTAACTCTTGTAAGAAAATCGCCTCTATTTGACAGCTACATGCAAAAGCATGAAACTGGACCATATTCTTACACCATACACAAAAGAAACTCAAAATGGGTTAAAGACCTAAATGTGAGACCTGAAACCATAAAAATATTGGAAAACAGCATAAGCAGTAATTTCTTGACATTGGCTATAGCAACTTCTCTCTAGATACGTCTCCTGAGACAAGGGAAACAAAAGCAAAAATAAACTGTTGGGACTACATCAAAATAAAAAACTTCTGCATAGCAAAGGAAACTATCAACAAAACTAAAAGACAAATTACTGAATGGGAGAAGATATTTGCAAGTAACATATCTGATAAAGGGTTAGTATCCAAAATATATAAAGAATACAATCCAACACCAAACAAAACAAAACAAATGTAATTAAAAACTAAGCAAAAGACATGAATAGCTATTTCTCCAACAGACACATGAAAAGATGCTCAACATCATTCATCATCAGGGAAATTCAAATCAAAACTACAGTGAGATATTACCTCATACCTATCAGAATGGCTAAAGAAAAAAACTCAAGAAATAACAAGTGTTGGCAAAGACGTGGAGAAAGGGGAAACCTCATGCACTGTTGGTGGGAATGCAAACTGGTGCAGCCACTGTGGAAGAGAGTATGGAGGTTCCTCAAAAAGTTAAACATAGAACCACCCTATGATCCAGGAATTTTACTACTGGGTATTTATCCAAAGAATATGAGAACAGTAATTTGAAGGAATATATGTACCCCTATGTTTACTGCAGCATTATTTACAACAGCCAAACTATGGAAGCAGCCCAAATGTCCAATGATAGATGAATGGATAAAGAAAAGGTGTATGTGTGTATATATATGTATATCTATGTCTATATCTATATAATGAAACGTTATTTGGCTGTAAAAAGGAATGAAATCTTGCTATTTGCAACAACATGGACAGATCTAGAGCATACAATGCTAAGCAAACTAAGCCAGTCAAAGAAGGACAAATACTATATGATTTCACTGGTATGTGGAATTTAAGCAACAAAACCAATGAACAAAGGGGAAAAAAGAGACAGATAAACAGAAAAACAGAATCTTAACTGCAGAGAATAAACAGAGGGTTATCAGAGGGACAGCAGGTGGGGGAATGGGTGAAATAGCTGAAGGGCATTAAGAGTATACATTTTATTATGTTATTTTATTTTATTTTATTTATTTTATTTTTTTAGTTTATTTATTGATTTTAAGATAGAATCTTAAGCAGGTTCCATGCTCAGCACAGAGCCTGATGCAAGGCTCAATCCCATGACCCTGGGATCGTGACCTGAGCTGAAATCAAGAGTTGGATGCTCAACCAACTGAGCCACCCAGGTGCCCCAAGAGTACACTTTTCTTGATGGGCACTGGGTAATATATGAAACTGCTGAATATATGAATATATGAAACTATTGTACAACTGAAACAAATATAACATAAGCTCATATATGGAAGACTTGGGGTTTATGATGTGAGAGTTTCCTACTTAACAAAACACATAAATGCCATCGAAACTGTGGGTTTATGTTGAAAGACAAGAATATTTCACAGAAACTAATACTATTTTCCTTTGTAAATACTTAAAACTTAAGTGCCCTTAACCCAAGAGTATTCTTGGGAACACACCCAAGGTTTTTATGGTTCTATCACAGGCTGCGAATTTGCTGGAGCTCAAATTTATTTCTACATCTTTGTAGCCTAAGTAGAGGTTTAAAATGCATGGCTTTTGAGATCCTTCCAAAATCTGTTACCTATGGGAAAAATTTCAAACTTTTAATTTAGAACACTATTTGCCATGGAATAAAAGATTTGAGGATAGATAGTACTGATTTAATTGCAAGATTACACAATGGAAGAAAGGTCCCTTTTTAACTAATGTGTGTGTGGGGGGGGCAGTGTCTGTAAAGATAGATTGGATAAAATCAAGATGGAGAAGACTTACAAATAAATTACACTCAATTATCTAAACAAATGGAAAATCGATGTCCTTATCAGAAAAAAAATTAACTCATTGGCAATGAAAAATGATCTCTTCTCACATGGCATACCTCAGAGGGGCATTATTTTCAATGATATGCTTCTTCATACAACCATGTGCAAAGGGACAGCCATTAAGCCTCTTCAGTGAGCTGAAGATTTTACTTGGCCTATGAAGTCTTTTCCCCTGTTGGAAAACTCATCAGTTAAAATCCATATAGACTGTCAACTACAGAGTAAGCACTCAACTCTGAAATCACTCTGCTGATTCAAACTGTGTTCTGAAGGGAATTGGCCAGGCTGTATTGGACACAACGATGAACAACTCAGCAACATATGCTGACGTGACACACTCTGCCAAACAAGGAACCAAGCATGTCCTGCTGCCTCCGCCCCCAGCTAGTGCAGTGTGTGCAAGAGTCTAGGAGACAAAGAGACTTACTGAGTACTTCCACTATTATGAAGAACAAAAAAGAGAATGAGAGCACACATGACAGAGATGGACAGAGAGAAAGAGAGAGAGAGACTCATGTGCATTTTGTGTACTGCATGCTGTCTGTGCATTTGGATGAGAGATTCTGAACAACTACACTCTATTTTGAAGTGGGATGACAGACAACCCCATTTATCTGTTGTGTGAATGATGGACATACAGTAGGCATCATTATGCAGAAACAAAAAGCTGTGTAGGTAAATTAATTTCGATCCACATTTATAGACTATTGCAAGTGGTATACACCATTACTAAAGCGACATGTCATTTATAAATGAACTATGCTACCAAGCATTTGTCCAGAATATTCAGGAGCATAATAGGGGGAGAGCAGTGTGAACAAATAACAAAAGTCTCATTTCCTTGCTAAGACTTAGATTGAAATGATTTAAGTTAACTTATTTAAGTATAATGAAATGAAAAAAATTTATTTTTATTGAACTGATACAATTTTAGGGGGAAAAAGAGTCTAATACTTTTAAAGATGGAGTTTCACAGATTTCAATTTCTTCATTTGTTGAAGAGAAAACTTTGATATGTAAGGCCCCTTTAGCTCTAAAATATTGTTTCTCTAGAAATGAAATTAATAATCTTAGTAGAGGATAAGTAGTTACACTATTCCTCACTATCATCTTAGTTACATAATCCTATAAAAGAGAATCTAACAGTGGTTAGCAAGGCTCACTATTTAGATGTATTTTTGGCTTTAAAATGTATAATTACGTCTGTACACACAAAATAACAATCAGAAAATAAATAAATGCTGATATGTTGACTGTGTAAATGAATAGCAATTAGCTTTCTATTCACCTTAATCCCTACAGACTTCTGTGTTTGATCAGTCTTTAGTCCTTTACTATCTGAAAGATAATTATAAAGCTGATGGTACTAATAATGGACACAAATCATTTAGGATCTATTTTGTGCTCTATACTTAACATATTTAATCTCTGCAGTAACATTATGAATGTATGAATATCTGTTTTCTAAAACAAGAAAATGTAAACTCAACTGAGAGAGGTAAAATAACCTACTCAAGGTGTCCCATCTACTCCATGACAATACCAGGTACTGAATTCAGCCCAGGCTGCCTTCAGGGCACTGCCCTTTCCCCTAAAAAGGACCAAAGGGAATATTCATTCACAAATGAAAGCAGGTGGAGTGAACCACAATTCAGAGCTAATGCAGTTCCTTCCAGATTCCCTCCAGAGACCTCAGCTCAGACAACTCTGCTTAGACAACAGTCCTTCTTACTCAATGGATTGATCTTCCTTTCTATTATGCCATTCCACCAAAGGAGGCCTACTCTTTCTCTTCTGCCCCTTCGTCACAGCCTCCAAGTCTCAGTATGCAGCTTAGAAATCCCATTCCCCTTCCCAGTTCCCAGTTAAGTGAACTCTCCAGTCTAATGCACCCCTCTCTGGGCCCACCCTAAGCAGTAAGACATCCAGGTGGGAAGTGTAGGAGACCCTGCAATCCTAAGCCAACTCACTAGGGGCAGGAGACAGAGCCTTGACCTCTTCCTATCCATGATCTCCTCCATGCAGCAATGACAGGATGAGTAGAAAGGCAGAAGCAAGGTTGATATGCATTTTCATGATGGAGTAGTGGCACTGGCTGACCACAGAACTCTGTTCCCAGCAGTTTACTGACGGGCATGCTTAGAGTCCCATATTCACATAATACCACACGTTGCCTTATCTATGTTCCTTCTTTGATTCCACCAGGTTCCCACCCTCTGGGTTGTCTGTACCACTCCTGGGTACTTTTAAAAATATTCCTTACTTGCCCAAATTAGGCTTGTGAATCTACCTCCTTGCTTTATGATGATATTTTAACCTGGGAAGTAGTTTGGAGTTCTGATCAATGCCAGTAGGTCTAGCTACATAATTTGTGGGACCCAGCACAAAGTGAGACATTATTCAAAAAGCATTAGAGATTTCAAGAGAGCCACAGCACAGCCTGAAACCAAGTGCAGGGCCCTTCCGAGTATGGAAGTCTTTGTGACTGTCCTGGTTACATGCTTATGAAACTAGTAAAACCTTTTACTCTTTACTCGATAAAAAACATATTCCTCATTGGCTTTCCTTTGAGGATGTGAAAACTGTACAATGCTTCTCTTATTAAAAATATGCAAAGGAATAGACATTTGCTTCTCATCATGATTTACAATCCTCAGGTAGCATTAATAGGTTACCTATGTTTCTATGATGTAATAGTGTGGTTTTTAACGCAAGTCTGCTTATTCCTACTTACTTCCATTATTAGACCCTATAAGACCTACTGTTATAAGATCTCTTTAATATTTACCACCCCTCCCATCACCCTTGTGTTCAGCATTGACCAATCCAGGCAACCTACCCCTATGAGCTGCTCTCACCTGTCCAACCCTATGCAGTCTTCTGAACCTACAGCCATGGGCACAGCCCCGACTTCCTGGTTGGCTTCAGCATCAGCCAAACACACTCAAGGTTGATAGGCCTACTGCCAAGCTTTGTCAACCAAAGATAATATTCTAGAGGAGACTGTGACATGGCAGATACAAAATCATGGATTTTTAAAAGCTGATCACTGTAATCGTCTCTTGTCTGTAAATGGAAGTTATTGATTTTAACTTTACTGTTTGTTCTAAGTTGTGGTAAAATAACATAGAATTTACCATCTCAACGACTTTTAAATGTATAGTTCAGTAGCGTTACATACTTTTACATTGTTGTACAACCTCATCACCATCCATCTCCAGAACATTGTTCATCTGCTGGAACTAAAACTCTGTCCCGTTAGAACAACACCTCCCCATTCCCCACCCCCAGCCCCTGGCAACCACCATTCTACTTTGTCTCTATGACTTAGATTACTCTAGTACCTCATATGAATGGAATCATACATTATTTGCCTTATGGGGACAGATTTATTTGATATTCACTTTTGATACAAACCTTTGAGGTGAGTGTGTAGAACTGGAATACAGTTTCTTTGTGGCCACTGCGTTTTAGAGAATTTGCTTAGTGCAGTAGGAAATAAGGCCTGAAAGGGAAAGTTGGATCTGGTCTCTGGGTTCAAAGTATTCTCTCCATCATCCCTTCTGCCAGGCTGGCTAAGTCTCTTTTCCTCCACCCCTCCCTTCTTTGTCAACAAGAATGCTAAAATCCTTTGAAGTCAAATGTCACTTGCAAAGTGGCCTGTTCTTAGGTCAATCATTACAAAAGAAGAAAACTGCCTCTTTGTCTTGTACTACTAAAACAATAGTTGTTCAGGTAACCAACCTGCAGACTCTCCCATTGTTTGATATCATTGTTTGATATTTAATGAGTTCTTTTTTTTTTTTTTTACTAATCAGCACTGCATTTCTGCTTTACTTATCCTCAGTGCACCCTAGGAACACTTTGCCTAGATATGCAAATCGTTGCAGGCTGACCTTGATAAATGGTCTGTGTTTGTGTAATTTAGATTAGTTCAGTAATTGTTTGGAACAGAGGCCAGACATCTTCCCAGGAGTATTAAACATTCACTTTCAGGACTTGGTGGTCTGTAAGGAAGGAAAGGTCAGATCAGAGTTACTTTACCAACTTCATCCCAAGGTCACTCCTACTCGTGCTATCTATAAACAGTTGCCTGGAATCCATCAGCTGGCTGCAAAGAGGGGGCTTGTTCCCTAGGTTTTCCTGGAAGCTGAGATGTGGTAAATCTGGCTAACCTTTAGAAAAAAGCAGAGAGCAAAGCCAAATCAAAAAGGCAATAAAAGTGGTCCTGTGGCCTTTAGAAGTGACAAATGATTTGCTTTGGTTCTGCTTTAAACAGTGGTACCCCGGAATAGTTCTTAAGAAAGTAGGTGGCTGACTTGTACCTTTACAACCTATTTTACGTGTGTTTTATTATACAGAACTATTCCTTTTTTGTCTTTTTCAAATATGTGGGGACTCCTAATAACAGTGAGTACAAGTAAGGATTATGATTGCCTCTACGATTCTCAGAGCTTGATCTCTATCTTCATTTCCCTTACGCAACCTGACAACAGGCTGAGTTTGGAACAGCTCTCTCCATGGAAGAACTTGCTGCTTGCCCATGGAAGCCCCCCCTGGAGACCCTGCTGCTTAGTATTCCCTTCTTTCTCAGTCCCAAATGATTTCCTTTAACGACCTCCTTGACGCAGTCATATCCTTTGAGCTCATAGCCAATATGATTTAATGCCTTTTCCAGACTCTGAACACTGCTATAATTTCGATCCCAGTTCTTTATCCAACTATATAACCCATTCTCTTATAGAATGGTGCTTGTTCTGACACGGTTGCAAATACTCTCATGCCATGGCTATTTCCCCTAACATGTTCTAGCTGGATCTCAGAGCTCTCTCAGAGAGGACATTGCCTACATCTGAACCCAATCCCAGGCCCAGTTCACCACCTCAGGGCATAGCATGATTAACACCAACTCCCTTCTAGATGCTATACCTCTTTTAAAATATGAAAATCTTCACATGGTCAGAAATTCAAGGACGCCTCTAGGCAGATAGATGCCTATAATGCAAAAATCAATTTTCCCCCCTCCTCCAGCCACCCACCTCTTGGAAAGGCAACGATTAGTTATCTTTGCAGAAAACAAATTCTTTACACGTACAGCTAATAGTCAGATGGTTAGGGATGAAAGGCTGAGATGTTTCTTTCTCAAGTCTCATATTTTCAACAGGAAAAGACCTCTATAGCTAAAAAAACTGGCTACAAAGTGAGCAGGTAGGCTCCCCAGATGTTACTGAAAACTGAGTTCTTGTAATGCTGGCTAACCTTTCCAGAAAAGTAGAGAGCCAGCCAAATCACAGTGTTTATAAAGACAGTCTTGCAGCTTTTAGATATGATAGGTAAAAAAAAAAAAAAAAAGATACATTTTTACTCTGGTTTTTCTTAAATTATAAGTAAGGTTGAACTTCCTTTGATAAATCTATTACTCATTTACATTTATCAACTATTTCTTCATATTCTTTACTCATCTTTCACCTTCTTACATTTGCTTCATCTAGAAGTGATTTTGGGATAAGGAATTAGGTTGTGATCCAACTTCATTTTTTTTTCCCCAAATACCTAGCCAGGTCTCTCAATAGTTACTGAATAATCTATCTTTCCCCTACCGATGTGAAATATTACTTTAATTTTACCTGAAATTATTTCTGTATGTGTTTTACATGTGTTTTAAAACTTGACCCTGTAAATTAGTTCACTAATCCAGTGAACTTCTGTTTCTTCTTAATGCAGAAACTAGGTTAGCTGTCCCTTCATGATATATTTTAATATCTGGCTCGGATATTCATGACTAATTTTACATATGCATTTAAATGTAGAATTGTCAGGTTCAAAAAAAAAGTCAGGCTGATTTAGGTATATATCTATTTATTCAAATACAGTATTAATTTAGGGAAAATTAAAATACTGGTAATATTAAATATTCCTACTTAAAGTATGTCTTTACATATGTTTCTTTCTCATATACTCTAGCAAGGACTTTTCACATAAAACCTACATATTTTTGTTACTTTGTGTCAGCTGGTACATCTTTTTTACTGTTGCTCTTGTAAACAGGATGACTTCTTTCACTGTATTTTCTAATTAGTTTCTGTTCATATATATTAATTTTAAGGCCGAATATCTTTCTGAAAACTGTTCAAAATAGTGTTTGTGCTGATTCTCTTGGTTTTTTTTTGAGTATATGGGCTGCAAACATGGTAATTTCACTTCCTACTTTAGTCTTCTCATTTCTTTCTTTTGTTTAATTCCACTGGCTGCTCTGGAAGTAGAGTATGGGGTAATAGTATGGCAGATGTTTTAGATAATTGCAATCATGGCCATGTCACTTTCCTTTTAGAATGACCTATTGTTTGCTAGAGGTTGGAAAACCAAGACCACATCTCCTAGTTTTGCTTCAAGCTTGAATTCTACCTGTAATGTAGCTCACACCAAGAAGGTGTCAGTCACCTTGTGAGATTTGGAGGGTGGAGGTGAGACAAGTTGGGCTGTGCTTCTGGTCTGTTGATTCTGCAAACTGGAAGCATCATCATAGATGTTGTGGGTTTTCTCAGCCATATAGATACGTGCTGTGTAATCCCTAGTTTTGTAGATATTGAGAGGCAGTAGGAACTGCATTCATTGTACTACTGTAGGTTATAGCTGAGATGGTGTGCTTGTGGAGCTAACAGCTGGGGCAGTGGCTGCCCACTCTCCTGGCAGGTCAGCTGTAGGCTGATGTTTAGGAGACATACCTGGAAGCCAAGCCTAGACCTCGCTCCACCAACTCTTATAGTAATTTCATAATCAATTCTGCTGCAAGGCCCTTTCTAGTTAAACTAGCTACAATGGTTTCTGTTATCTGCAATCAACTCTGACAGAACACCCTTATCTTGTTTCCAAGTTGAAGGAGAAAGCATTATGAATTCCAATGTTAACAATAATTCTAGCATTAACAATGATGCTAAGTTTTGAAATGTATTTGTGTGTACAAATATATTTGCATGTTTTTAAAAATACTTTTGAAATTTTCCTTTAATTTCCTCCATAGCCATGGTTGCTTACTCTTCTCAGTTCTAATTTTATATATTTTTTCCTTCCTTAGTTTCCTACTTTGATAGAAAATTTAAAGTCAATAGACATCTACTATTCATCCATTATTTTTAAAAATGTCTTATACATGTTACTTTTAAGCCAATTTCCCACCATCTATGTGTGCGTGTGTGTGTGTGTGTGTGTGTGTGTGTGTGTGTGTGTGTGTGTGTGTGTGTTTAAAGTCTAGGACCCACACTTTATTTCTATCAAGCTGCACCTTCTTACACATAGCCTAGAGTTTTGTTGTTCAGTATATTGTCTGTACTTTTCATCTTTATCTGTAAGTTTGACCACAATACAATTTATGTAATTTATTTAAAAATAAAAAGTTAAATAGGATAAGACTAAAAATAAAAGCCTGCTACAAACCTTTAGAAATCACTTTATAGACTGACATTGATTTTTTAAAAGCATTTTTTAGGTACAATCTTCAATCAGTTCTGAATCCACCAAATTATACTCACACTTATCCCAAATATCTTTTCCTTCATTTAGATCAGGACATTGTGTTAAACTTCTCAAATAATTCATCAATTGCCTAAAAGGTCAAGATCTGTTTTCAAAAATAACTATTTTAACTTATAAAAAATGCCTCTTATAATGCATTTTAGAGACAAGATTATGCAAACTTTACTTCTAATATAAAGCCTACAACATCTTTTAAAATTAGAAATAGTGTTTTTCCTTCTACTTTAAATATTCAGTTAGCATTTCCTTACCATAGGTCAATGGTTAGGAATCATTCACTGCTGCTTTCTCTGTTCTATGATTTGCAAAGAAAAGAAACACTGTTAGGGTTGCACTTACCTTTATCAATATTTGATTTACATTTTTGTCCAAAGTATTCTGTATTCCTTAATTAATGCCAAAATACTTTGAAAGCATATGTGTGTATAATCCATTTATATTATATATAAATGTGTATACTTTAATGTGTATATATAATATAGTGTATATACAGTGTAATCTTTCTCCCTCTGAGAGAGACAGAGAGATTGCCATGGAGTCAATTCAATCTCAATTCCTCTTGGTAAGAAAAGTGCCATATTTTGTCAATTCTAAAACACTATCCATTATAAGATACACTAACAATTTGACAATCATTTTTAGGGAAAAAGGGAAATAGAACTAATGCATTAAATGTAATCACTGACTATGTGTTTGAAGCTAACATGTGCATGCTAGAATGCACTGCAAGCTGTAACACTAACTCCTAAGGATCTCTCGCAAGGCTAGTTGTCCTCATCTCAGTCAGAAGATGCATTATTTATTTTTCTCCTCAGATATCCGTATGATTGGTCCTTTAGCAATAATGTAGTCAAGGTTCTGGTCTATAGCAGAGGATGTCTCTGAGGGATGCAGGGCATGATTCCCTGGAGGCAGGATCACCCCTTCATCTCCTCAGATTTCTTTATACCCTTACAACAGCCCTACCACTTTCTTATCCCACTAGATGCCACCAATAATATTTTAAAAGGTCAGTCTCACTTCTTCCATGTCTAATTTCATAAGACTACCTGTCAGCAGCTTCATTTTGTTTATTTTTCAGTAACTGATCTAGCCAATATTGTGTCCTGTTGGTAGTTTACTCACATTGTTTTGAATAAATAATTTTGTAACAGATGCAGAATGTAGCATGAGAGGAGAGGAAGGGCAAGGAAGAAACCTCAAGATTTAAACATTTATAAAGTACTTACTCTGATAACATGTTTATATATAAAGCTTATTTGGAAAAAATATCTTTGCTTTAAAAATAAAAGCTTTTACTGACCAACTTATATCATATGATTTCAATCATGTGAAATTTAAGAAACACAACAGATGAACAAAGGGGAAGAGAAGGAAAAGTAAGATAAAAACAGAGAGGAAGTCAAGCCATAAGAGACTCTTTTATATTTATTTTATTTATTTTTTTAATTTTTAAAATGTTTATTTATTTTTGAGAGAGAGAGAAAGAGAGAGAGAGCAAGAAAGAGAGAGAGAGTGCACAAGCAGGGAAGGGCAGAGAGAGGGAAACACAGAATCTGAAGCAGGCTCCAGGCTCCACACTGTCAGCACAGAGCCTGACATGGGCTCCAACCCATGAGCAGTGAGCTCATGACCTGAGCTAAAGTCTGACACTTAATCGAATGAGCCACCCAGGTGCCTAACCATAAGAGACTCTTAATTACAGAGAACAAACAGGGTGGCTGGTGGGGTGTTGGGTGGGGGATGGGCTAAATGGGTGATGGGCATTAAGGAGGGAGCTTGTTGGCATGAGCACTGGTGGCTGTGTGTAAGTGATGAATCACTAAATTCTACTCCTAAAACTGGGGTGACTGGGTGGCTCAGTTAAGCGTCAGACTCTTGGTTTTGGCTCAGGTCATGAGCTCACAGTTTGGTTCATGGGTTAGAGTCCCGCGTCGGCCTCTGTGCTGACAGTGCAGAGTCTGCTTGGGATTCTTTCTCTCTGTTCTCTCTCTCTGGCCCTCCCCTGCTCGCTCTCTCTTTCTCTCTCAAAGTCAATAAATAAACATTAAAAAATTAAATAAATTCTACTCCTGAAACCAATACTACATATATGTTAGCTAACTTAAATTTAAATAAATAAATAAAACAAAAGCTTTTAAAAATGCAACTTTCAGGCATTTTTCCAATGCCTAATGAATTGCTTTAAAATGTGAAACCAGGAATCCAGGAATTATTTGTTTCCAGTTTCCAATAAAGCTTCATTAATCACCATAGGTCACTAAAAATCAGTAAAATGTCATAAAAGCTTGTGTTCCATATTCCTGTAAACCTAATGCTGACATTTCTACAGTGAAGAGTTAGAGACTTGAATGGATTAGACATGTTCTAGAATACAAATTAGTAGTTCCTGGCAAATGGGAAATAAATGTATGTCTGTGTCTA
Source organism: Leopardus geoffroyi (assembly GCF_018350155.1). Lineage (NCBI taxonomy): Eukaryota > Metazoa > Chordata > Mammalia > Carnivora > Felidae > Leopardus > Leopardus geoffroyi. The sequence continues at coordinate 72,133,116 of NC_059341.1, read as the reverse complement.
TATATAAGATATATTCATAGTGGTGGTTTTTCTGGCATGCAAACTTTCTACTCTTTGCCATCAATTTACTTCTTTAATCCTTTCCTATTTTAAAAGAATCATAGACAAAATTCACTTAGTTATTGTTATCCACATATTATAGACAAAGACAGTAAGACTTATAGAGGTTAAGAAACATGCATGACATAACAAATTAGTTGATGGGGAACAAAGTTTTACCCAAGCAATTCTGACTCTAGAATCTGTCCTCTTGAGCACAATACTACACAGCCTCCTTCCAGAGCATTCAGCGATAAACAATCACGTATATTATACTGTGGCCAAAGAGTATGAATCAACCAACAGCACTCAAGAAATTAAGTTAAACATGTTGATTGCCATATTCTAAATTTGCTCTTTTATAGAATACACGTGATGTCTCTTCTGTAGAAAACCAGCCTCGTAATAAATCCCAATTTCTTGTTTTAGCTGTTACATATTTTCCTTTTAAACTATAGTATACAGTTCATGTGGTTTTAATGGCAAGGATTGTTTCTGGTTTTTGACACATAAGCTAAAGGAACACATATTACTCTTGGAGTATTATGATACATGGGCATTATGAACTTAGATTTATCCAGAAAAATCTGGCGAATGCTCTCCATTAGTGCTTTTGTGTGGGCTTACAAACATGAATATATTTTTATCCTAAAAGCGAAACACCCTCACCAACAAAAATCTCCACCTTTTCAACAGGATTATGGTATCTTGTTTTTAGACAATATACCAAAATTAACTAAACTATTGCTACCATTTGATAAATTTTAGTTTTAACTTTAATGATAGAAATTTGAAATTCAGGAATTGATCCCTTTAATCCTGGTTCTGCCATTCATGAACTAGATGACCCCCCACTTAACTTCTTGGAGCAACTTCTTCTTCCTCTGTGAATGCTGACCTACCTGTTTGAACTGTTATGGTGATCAATGAGATAGAAGAAATGGGCATGGGTTAGAAATTTAAAAGATTAAATATAAAGTATTGTTTCAAAATGATTTTGTTGAGAGCCTTATTTCTTTCAAGACTCCATTCATTTGTTAAAACCTATCCTAAATTTCTAAGAACTTTATTCTGAGCATGTGGGTTTCATGTTAAACACTATCAAGTTAGCCACATTTTCAACCCCATCATGTCTATAATCCTCTTGATCTTTAAGGACCTCCAGAGTCCGACTCCAGGCTGCCTCTCCAGTGCTAGGTCCTATGGCTAACCACATGGACTTTTGCTGCTCTTCCCAAGTTCCATACACACATTGTTCCACATTTCACTCATGATGCTTCCCATGTGTTGTGTCTGTTCTCTTTCTACTTAGTGGATTCTTTCCCAGTCTTCAAAACCTCAAAATCTTCCATGACCATCCCTGGTGCTGAAGAATTTCTAGAGAATACCTCATTTTACAACATCACTCTTATATATATTGGGTAATATATTTTGGTTTTTGTTGGTGTGTTAGTCTTGCTCTCCTTACTTAAATATAATCTCTTTAAGGTGGAAGTTCAGTCTATCTGCTTTTTCAGAACACTTTTTTTTTTTTTAATTTTTTTTTCAACGTTTTTATTTTTTTTATTTTTGGGACAGAGAGAGACAGAGCATGAATGGGGGAGGGGCAGAAAGAGGGAGACACAGAATCGGAAACAGGGTCCAGGCTCCGAGCCATCAGCCCAGAGCCCGACGCGGGGCTCGAACTCACGGACCGCAAGATCGTGACCTGGCTGAAGTCGGACGCTTAACCGACTGTGCCACCCAGGCGCCCCTCAGAACACTTTTATAGTTTTGAGCACACAACTGATCTTTTTCTGTCTTAGATGATACATCAGTTATTCTCTAAACAGTACTTATTGAATATCACGCACTGTGCCAAGGGCCGAGGGGTGAAGTGGGCACTGTTCTACCCCTCATGGACCACCGCATGGGGAATAATTAGTCCTATGTGCAGACATTCAGTAAAGAGTTGCAGAGTTCTTTAGGGGAGCCCAAGGGAGTAACACGTAACCCATATTTTAGGTAGTCGGGGCAAGTTTCTCCAAGGAGGTGACCCTTAAGCTAAGAATCCCAGAAAGAGTAGGAGTCAACCATGTGAAATAGGCACTAACCTCATTTTTCAGCTTCCCAAAATGATGGAGCTAAAGGGATTTATGATTCCCCTGAGGCCCAAAGCTGTACCATGACTTTTCAAGCACTTTGATTATAATCATGTTCTCCAAACTCTTAGTTCTGTAGGTTTTCCATGAAGTCACATGGCTTTACTCAGCCAAGCTAATGAAATGCATAATGCATGCTATTTTCCTAAAGTCAAGGAATCCATTCCCTTAATTACATTACTGCGCAAACAACTGACTAGAAATAAAATGCTCTAAATTGAGTATCAGTATTTCTACAGCAGATATAATTTTATATTATAATTACTTTTCTTTGACCTGGATAGGATTTGGAATGATACTTAAGAAGAAAACTACAATGTTATTAGCATGAAGTAAAAGTTTGTCACCAAAGGAGCAATGAAGAGAAAGGACCCTATTATTTATTAAATGCATATGATGTTCTAGCCACTAACAAATCTATTTTATGGTCTTTCAGAACTTTATTGAAGTAAATACATTAAAATTCTTTTATAAGTCAGAAAACAGATTTCAGAGAACTTCAGCAACTTACCTCAGGACAAAGAAGACAGATTTGAAAGTCAAGATTATATCTATCCAAAGCCCATGTTCTTTCTCTCCATCACCCTCTGGTTGATTGGTCAGAGAAGTGATCTCTAACTGAGCTCCCTAGGGGAGGCCACGTCCTTCTTTTCAATGTTCTTATATCTCCCTGTACTTTTCCATAAGACAAATCACCACATCTTGTACTTGTGTATTTATTTCTATGATTCATTGATTCATACCTGCTTCTGCCACCAGATTCTAGGCTGCAAAAGGGCAATGGCATTTTTATCCACCATATTTCATGCCTAGGGCCTGGCATATTTTTGGTATTTAAAAAGTACTTATGAAATAAGTGACATTTATATCATGCATTCTGAAGCAAGAAACTTGGGAGTGGCTGATTCAAGACACTTCTGGGAAGAACAATACAGTCTCAGAGAAGTGAGAGATGTGCAAATTGTCTGCTCAGCTTTGACAACACAGTTGTGGTTTCTCAGTTTTGAATATTAGCAAACACTCTCTAGTAGTCTTTCACTTTTATCAATTGTAAAAAAAGTACACAATGTTACAAGAAACTGTTGATGTACAAAGACATTTTAAATATCTTGGTATCATTTGTGATGAATAGGTATAGCTTTTATATAAAATTATTTTAAAGCTAAAGTTATTTCAAGGTTATAGGTATTCTAAATCTTCCAGTGCTAGTTAAAACTGTACACACACACACACACACACACACACACACACGGTTGACTAGAAATAAAATGGTCTAAATTGAATATCAGTATTTCCATTGCAGGTACGATTCAACTTTGTATGCATGTGCATGCAGTTTGTTTAATTTTGTTTTATAAAGCCCCTAAGCTGGAGGGTGGTTCTGCTTGAAAAATGTCATAGGATTATTGTTAGTGCTTGAAAACTTACACATTAATTATGTTATAACTTTTAATTTAGATTAAAACAGGGTTGTATAGAACAATTTTATCAGTGGTCATATGATTGTAAAATATTCAAAGGTAACCTTAAATAAGCCCATGTAGTTTCTTTTTTCTTTTGTTTAATTATATATTTTGAGAGAGAAAGACAGCAAGAGAGAGAGAACTTGTGCACAAATGGTGGAGAAGCAGACAGAGAATGGAAGAGAGAGAATCCTAAGCAGGCTCCACACTGTCAGCACAGCCTGATGCAGGGCTCAAACTCATGAACCAGGAGATCATGACCTGAGCAGAAGTCAGACGCTTAACCAACTGAGGCACCCAGGCACCCCTGCTTTTTTTTTCATTTGTCCCAGTTCTTTGTCTGATACAGAGCAATTAGGTTTAGCTCAGTGAAGACTGGATTCATTAATCTAAGTGAGGACATATTTTTTTCACCTTCTACTAAAAGGTGAAATGTTTTGCACAAACTCATCCCATTTCTGCAAAGTGAAGAAAATAAAGCAAGACTAAAATAAAACACTATGTAATTTATTTTGTATGGCAGTACTTCATGGCAGTATTATTGCTCTCATATTATAAATAAGGAAAACTGAAGCCTTGTTACATAACATGTCCAGTGTGCCAGACCTGCTAAGTGACACTGTCAAGATGTGTCTTCCCTGGGTTTCTGTTTACACACATATAACAGAAAAATGGCTGCTCCATCTAAATGCACCTGATTTATGTGATAAATTGTTAATAAGAGTGATCCCTCTAGCTCAGAGTTGATATTTGGCACAAACCCACATAAATATTGAATATTTATTATTTTAATTAGCTACATTTATTTTTGGCATCATAGGTAACACCCATATGCTCACAGTGATAAGAATAAAATTTTCTCACCAGTCAGTGGGTTAGCAAGTGTCACTGAGCATTGTGGGGAAGCTTGGAGCCCTGAGGGACTACAGAGTGGCAGCGGCCACATATTTAGTCCTCTGCTAGCTACTTCCTAGATGGAAGGGAAAAATCCAGTGCAAAAGGGTATCTGACACTGTGAGCAATTAAAAATTGTTAAATTCTATAGGAAGCTTAGAAAGATCAATATTGTCCATTAAATTTCAATGAAGCTGACTGCATCACTAATTCATGAACAATTACCTTGTGATTCAAGCTGTCAACATTTAAACTTAACCCGACAAGGGATTCCTTCTTAATTGTTTAAAAGTTCTTTAACTGTTTGGCATGCAGGCTGTACAGAGACGAACAGATATGAAACTGAGAAGTACTGGAATGAGCCTGAACTTACGGTTTTTAGTGATAGGATGGCTTAAAAGATGAATCTCGGCTTTATAAAGCATCACTGTTACTAAAGCAGACAAGGATCTCAGAGGATCTAATATCTCCTGTGACAATTTTGGATTTGGCACCCCTCAATGCTTTATTTATATTATAGTGCCTTGGCTTATGAAGCATCCCAATAGGAGAAATACTAGAGCTGATTTAAAGGCCATTATTTGGTTCCCAAATCTAAATATTCAAGTGGTCACCCATATAGAAATTGACCATTTCATCAATGGTATGATTCCAAACTTGGTTCATATGTTGATTGCTGGGGAATCAAAGCATTTGTGGTTAGGTTCCCAGACTAGCCAAACAATATTTTACAACTTCTACGTTAGCTGAAATATTATGAGTTTAAAAAAAATGTAAAACAGTATACAACAATGCTATCACCTTATAGTAAATATAACAAAATGGTGAGACCCTCTTGATGTTGCTATACGGGGGGGGGGGGGGTGTCCTTCCATGTATGAGTGTGTGTATATGTGTGGTCAATGTGTGGACAGTGGCAAGGTAGCAAAATGTCCCCATCCACTCACAAGTTGCCATGTATACAGGATTTCTGAAAATCATGTATTGATAATTGACTGTTAGTGCCTTAAAATTTCTCATAGCATTATTGAGTGTTTAATTGCAATCAAGATCTTAGACCTAATATGGTAGTAGCTATTGAGCCCTTGAAATGTAGATAGTCAGAATTGAAATGTGCTGTAAGCAGAAAATGCACAGTAAAATTTTAGCATGAAAAGATACTGTAAATACCTCCTTAAAATTTTTTATATTGATTGTATTTTAAAATGATGGTATTTTGGATATATTGTATTAGACAAAATATATTATTAAAATTAATTTTAAATGTTTCTTTTTTTAATGTGGCTCTAGAAAACTTAAAATTATATATGTGGTTCACATTGTATTTCTGTTGGAAAAGCTACCTTACAGTATAGGAAATTAGGAGGTTTTAGAGCCTCGAGGGTTATTAAGAGGTTGAGCTCCAAATCACTGAGGAATAAAGGCTTCCATTGAACTATTATAGAAAATTCATAATTAAAAAAAAAACAAGTATGGCTCATTATTAGGAAAATCAAAACAAGAATGAGGAACTACTTCACATTCATTAGGATAGGTATTATCAAAAAAAACAGAAAATAACAGGTGTTGAGGGGTCTGTAGGAAATTGTAACCCTTATGCACTGTTGGTGTGAGTGTAAAATGGTGCATTCATCAATAATATGATAATTCCTCAAAAAATTAAAATTGGAATTATTATATGATCTGTAAGTTCCACTCTTGAACGCATACACAAAAGAACTGAAGGCACACACCCAAACAGGTACTTGTATCTCCATGTTCATAGCAGCATTATCCACATTAACCAAAAGGTAGAAGCAGCCAAGTGACCACTGACCGATGGATAGATGAACAAAATGGGTATATCCACACAGTGGAATATTATTCAGTCTTAAAAAGGAAGGAAATTCTGACATGCTACAGCAGGGAACATGGATGAAACTTAAAGATATTATGTTAAGTGGAATAAGGCAGCCACCAAAAGGATAATACCATACGACTCCACTTACATGCAGCAGATAGTGAAATTCACAGAGACAGATGTAAAACGGTGGTTGCGAGGGGCTGCGGGGAGGAGAAAATGAGGAACTATTGTTTAATGAGTACAGAGTTTTTTTTTCAAGATGAAAAAATTCTGGAGATGGATGGTAGTGATAATTATGTTAAGAAAAAATATTCTTTTTAAAATGACAATAACCCTTATTAAAATGATAAGGAGGACTTTATTCAGGACTATGGCAATAGGTGTCAACACCACAGTAATAGAGGAGAGAGGCAGGGCTCAACTCTCAACAAGTAAAGAAAGCTGGGGATTTATAGCCAACAAGCAGAGACGTGGGGGTGAAGGATTGGGTTGGTGGATGGGAAATTAGTGAGAGGATACATCAAGCATGGATTCCCACTACATCAATTTAACAGGATTTTGCTGAAGGCAGGTGAGAGTGATCAGATATCAAGGGTGTGGAGCAGTCTCTCTAAACTTAGTAGCATTTTTGCCACAACAGAGCTAGGCATCCTAGAGGACAAGACGGAGGGCTAGCGGAGAAGAGCACTCCAAGAAGCCTGACTAAAGTTTGGTCAAGGAGACAGTCTGTCAGCTCCACAACCATCTGAATGCACTTAATGCCACAGACATGTACACAATTAATCCTTGAATAATTTAGGCTTGAGCTGTGCAGTCCAGATTTATGCATGTTTTAAAAAATGGATACATTGGAAAAATTTTTTGAGATATGTTACAATTTAAAAAACTCATAGATGAATTATATACCCTAGAAATATAAAAAAAAAGGTATGTCATGAATCCATAAAATATATGTAGATACTAGTCTATTTTATCACTTACTACCAAAAAATATACACAAATCTTTATAAAATCTTTATAAAAAATTAAAATTTATAAAAACACAAACAGAGACTGTACATGGAACCATTCACACTTGAGAGAAATATAAACGAGTTTAAAGATGCAGTATTCAATCATAACTGCATAAAATTAACTATAGCATATGCTATACGACTTTAATAGTTTTGTAGCTACCTCTGTTTGCTATTGGGGTGAACTGGTGTTGGGAGTATTCACTTAAAATGCCTGTGACACTGATCATCTTCACGTAAGCATTTGTCTCTCCAGTAAATGGTGTAAAGTGATCTCTCAGGGTTCTCACTAGTAGTTTTGGGGATATGTGGATTTTTTTAAAAGTAGACTTCATGCCCAGCATGGAGCCCAACACAAGGCTTGAACTTATGACCCTGAGATCAAGACCTTAGCTGAGATCAAGAGTCAGATGCTTAACTTACTGACCCATCCTGGTGCCCCTATATGTGGATTTTTAACTGGAGGATCAGTGCCCCTAACATCCCCCCCTCCATGTTGTTCAAGGGTTGACTGTGCTTAAAAATAGTTAAAATGGGGAGGGGCGCCTGGGTGGTTCAGTCACTTAAGCATCCGGCTTCAGCTCAGGTCATGATCTTGCGGTCCATGAGTTCGAGCCTCACGTCGGGCTCTGTACTGATAGCTCAGAGCCTGGAGCCTGCTTAGGATTCTGTGTCTCCCTCTCTCTCTGCCTCTTCCCCACTCACGCTGTCTCTGTCTCTCAAAAATACATACATGTTAAAAAAATATTTTTTAAATAGTTAAAAAGGTAAATTTTATGTTACATTTTACCAAAATAATACATATTATATATATACATAATATATATTACATATATATAAATAAATATGGCTGATAGCTATCATAGTTTCTTTCCTCTTTTTCTCACAATCTAAACTCTGAAAACATCATTTCTACCTCTTAATAAAATTTCAGGACCTGTCTGTTAACACAAGGTCTCTGTATTTATTTATTTATGTACGTATTTATTTATTTATTTAAAAATTTTTTTAAATGTTTATTTTTGGAGGAGAGAGAGACAGAGCATGAGGGTGGGAAGGGCAGAGAGAGAGGGAGACACAGAATCTGAAACGGGCTCCAGGCTCTGAGCTGTCAGCACAGAGCCTGACTGATGTGAGGCTTGAACTCCTGAACTGTGAGATCATGACCTGAGCTGAAGTCGGACACACAACTGACTGAGCCACCCAGGCGCCCCACACAAGGTCTCTGTTTTATACCAATGGTTAATATTTTAAGAAAATTATCTTAATTCCCTTGAGAACTTTTTTCCTCAAGTTTTGTATTACTCCTCACTATACTGACCAATTACACCTGAAAATTATGCACATCTTTCTTAGAAAAGTTCTGATTAAGTAGAATTGATCAGTTTAGACTAGAGATGAATTTATCACCTCTGATATTTTAAATTCTGTTTCTGGTAGTACACCCCAAGTTCTCATTAGGTTTTTTGTTTTGTTTTTTGGTGTGTGTGTGTGTGTGTGTGTGTGTGTGTGTGTGTGTGTTTGGCAGCCACACTGACCAATAAGAAGCTTCGTGCCTATTGCTACTAAGCCTCTATTCTGTATGTGTACAGTTTAAGCCTTCAGAACCCTTACACTTCTTCCTATGTAATTTAATATCATATCTATGCCACTGTTCTGGAGGTGTAGCATTTGAAATATTTTCAGCAGTGAAAACTGAGAAATGTTTTATAAGACTCTGCAATAAGTTGGAAGTTGTTCTCTTTGAAGTGAATAGTCCCTCTTCCATACACTACCCTTTTTATAGCCTCTCTCTCTCCTTTCAGTGGCCCCTGTGGTATATCTCTGGATGCTAAGTTTCTGGAAATACAATTGTGTCTTAAAATATCAAGGTATGTTTTATTTCTTATATTAGTTCCCTAAATTCCTTAAGCAATTCACCCTGATTTCAAGAGTCACTAAGAAAAGTTGTCATTGATACAGCAGCATTTTACCTGTACATTCTATCTTTTGACAACTATTTCTGACCTTCCCTTTACCTCATTACATTGGGAGTTTTAATGGTCTCTGACTTCCCTGGAAATGAGAAGACCCTTCTGCTACTGGAAGATTCTAGAATTCTCTAGAAATAAACATGTTGAAATGGTAGTAAATATTTAAGGTGAACATTGGGGAAAATTGGCCCAAATCCCAACCAAAGATCTCTTTTAATTACAAATTATAACATTTTCTCTGCCTGGCCAGAATATGATGCTGTATCTAGTCAGTGAACTATAAGAGCTAATATTTCTCTCATAGGGTTGTTGACTTACTAGCAGAAAAAAAAATGCACAGTTTCTTAAAGCTTCAAACCCTACATAGAACTGAGAGTGTTATTAGTACTGAAATTCCTGGTAGTTTTTATCATCCATGGCAAATGAAGTTAATTCAAGTCACTGCACATTTATGGAAACTCTTACTGCAACACACTGGCCAAACGGTGGTGATACTAAGATACATATGATGGCTTGTGCCTTCAAGGAGCTCAGTCTAGTGGGTTATGCACTGTTTTGGATCTTGCAAAGGAAATCAGCCTTAGCTAATACAATTACTATCAACTCTCTTGATGTTCTATAGTGAAAGAATAAAAGGGTTATTAATCACCTGGAGAAAAAGCTCAGGGTTTTGATCACCTACAGATAACGTCAAACTGCATTTGGATGACAAGTCTACTATTTAGAAATTACTTAGCTGGCTCACTGCTCCACAGAGAAAAACCCATTTGTAATCTGTCATGGAAGTTCGAGCCTAGGTCGGGCCGCTTAACTTGCTGTGTGTGATGTCAAGGAATGCATTTTCCTTAATGGGCATTCCCTGACAGCTCACTAGCCAGCTCTGAAAGAGTTGGAGATACGGGATTAAAATACTGGGGGCTCCAGACCGTGGCAACTGTGGGATTCTTACCGACTCAGAACTTGGGCTGCACGGCACATTGATATCTGAAAGGAAGGATTCCAAATGCAATGCACTTGAGTAACGTGCTACTAGAAATACAACTCCTACTTCTAATTGGTGTGTAACAATAAGAAAAAAATGTCATTTTCTATACTGTGGAAGGGAAAATTATCCATTAATGACCACAGTGAAATATAAATTTCGCAGATGCTAAAATACTAACAGTCTCATTATCCCAAGACATTCAGTGATGCACATTCCCTTTTGTTATGCAAAAACATGCAGCCACTGTATTGAACATTTTAAGGATTCCTAAGCAAGTAAAGATGAGCATGTCTTTCAGTTAACATGCTGTATAACACCAATCAAATTTTCAACGGAAGCATAAACATCTTCCGCTTAATCATCTTCGCAAAAATTACGCATTTGGTTTAGAACGCAATGCTGTTACTCCTCTCTGTAACCCAGGCAAGTTTAATTCTTTTCATTTTATTTATCCTCCTAAGCACAGTTTTATGTCTGAATGCATTATAAATTCACTCGGATTTCCATAACTACTGAAATGTGAATTATACAGTGGTGATCCCCTCTCCAATATTCACTAAACTTTCCCATTTAATTTTCATTAATTGTTCTCTGCAATGTTGAGAATCTTAGAAGGGAAGATATGCATTTTACTCATCTCTGTTGCCCTAGTACCTAGCTTAGTACTAATAAATATTAACCACATATTACTATATGTAAATGCATATAAATACATGATTGGGATATTCAATGACTTACTTTCTGGATAATGTCACATTGGTAACCTTCCAGACAGAGGATCGTGACAGAAACGGACTCCCAAGGACACTGCCCTGACTAGAGCTCAACATATGGCTCAGGCTAGAAGAAAGGGGGCTTTAGTAGATCAGATAGCTTGTGAAAGTCAGATGTGAGAAGGAGGAAAGACGTGTGAACCTGTTGAGCTTTTGAGAAACATCAAGCCATTCACTTGGGCAGCACATCAGGTGAGTAGCGTGGAGAGAGAAGTTGCCAAATGAGGCTTGGATTATGGGGATCCTATGAGGGACCTCACAGGACACTGAGTACTCTAAAGACAACAAAAGCCACAAAGGATTCCAAACAGGGAAGTGACATGATCATATATGTTTCATAAAGGCAAATTCACAGTGGAAGATGCATTTGGTGTTCTGAATCTCAACACGTTATTCTCAGCTTTCTGGTGCAACAGAGAATAGCTACTTTGTCTTTTCCACTTGACAGTGGAAGAGAGCTAGCATGTTCCTCCTGAAAGTCTAGGTTTAATGCCGAACATATCCATTTCCTCCATCATTCCTTTGTCATTCTTTGTGGGTCTCTCAGCATTCTGGTTGTTGGCCTTTGCAAATGTTCTCTAGTTTGTCCATGTCTCTTCTGAAACACAGTATCCTCAGCTTAACATAAAAGACAGAAATCACAAAGGAAAAGATTGATAGATTTTACAAGATAAGTCGAAAACAACCGTATGTTAAACAAACCTACCACAAGCCATACTATGAATCTCTACCTGCATTAGAATCACATTTGGGCTTTCTAAGATTCAGATTTCAGAATTCTATCTAGACTGCTTTTTTTTTTTTTTTTCCTGTTAGAGGCTTTACTGAGATATAATTCACATAGCATACAATGCATGTTTAAATTGTGAAATTCATGGTTTTTAATTTATTCCAAAATGGTACAACTATCACCATAATATATATTAGAACCTTTGTTTTTTTTTTTTTAACTTAAGTACAGTTGATACACAATGTTACATTAGTTTCAGGTGTACAATATAGTGATTAGACAAGTCGATATGTGTGCTCACAAGTGTAACTACCTTGACCTTTCATATCAAATACTCTATGGAGAGTGTTTAAGACTTTACATGAAACATGCATGCAGATACCAAAGCATGCATACATGCGTATCTACTCTGTACAGATACAGATACATACACATACATACACATCAGGTTATTCTCAGGAAGACTCCAATTTGACAAGAGCTGTTTTAAATTTTTTTTGTTAATGTTTATTTATTATTGAGAGACAGAGAGAGACAGAGCATGAGAATGGGAGGGGCGGGTGGGTGGCGACACAGAATTTGAAGCAGGCTTCAGGCTCTGAGCTGTCAGCACAGAGCCCCACACAGGGCTCGAACCCACAAACCGCGAGATCACGACCTGAGTCGAAGTCAGACGCTTAACCAACTGAGCCACCCAGGTGCCCCGACAACAGCTGTTTTAAACTAAAAATCCTAATAACAAATAAAACTCAAAACAAATATTCGTAACATATATAATAGGAAAAGAGGTAATATCTTTAATGTGCAAAGAGGTCTTATAATCCAATGAGGAAAATATTAAGCATCCTAATAAAAAATCAAGCTAAGGATATGAAAACCGATTCACAAAAGGAATAAATAGAAATGGTTAATAGACTTAAACAATTATTATCTTCACTATATGTCTACCATCCCTAGCCCTCAATTTCAAAGTAGGAAAACTCTGAAAATAAAGCTTTTCTAGCATTCATACAGCAGCAAAACCTAATCTGACCTGAGCTCATTTGGTGACAAACACCTGATGAGAAAGGATATTAATGGTTTCTAAGTGTCCCATTTAGTATGGATACCCATATGAGTCACTGCAGAAGGGTGAGGATATTCTTGTTTGTTTATAGTATGTTAGACTACCCCAGGCTACCTGAGATGCTTGTATCATGTACTGTTCTGTATTATATTGGTAAAAGTAAAAAAAGAAATAAAAATTTTGAAAAAGCTGTTCAGCTAGTGATCACGGATATGTGTAGTTAAAGAAATGTATGTCAAAATGAAATTTTCCTTTTTTTTTTACCCGTTAAAAATTGGAAACTCTTAATACAACTCTGCTATTTGTTGGTGAGGAGAATGGTCACTTTCTTATACTTACTGTGGAATAATAAATAGAACAACCTCTAGAGGGAAATTTGGCTAGGCATATGAGAAGTCATTATAATGTGCAACCCTTTTAAGTTACCAATTCAACTTCTGGGAATTCATCTCGAGAAAATAATCATTGTGTCATGTTCATTGCAACACCATAAATAGTCATAAAATGGAAACAAACATTGCACAATAGGTAATCTGTTATATCATGATCACATCACAAATTACATTATAACACATTCACTAAGATAACCTTGTGAAAGAATAGTTCATGACATGAAAAATTTTAATAATACTTTGTGAAGTAAAGAAGCAGGTTACAAAATAGTAATAATGTAGAAGATGATTCCATTTTTGGAAAAATACATATGTATTTTTTCCATAAAGTTCACATGCACTGACTAATTTACCTGGAAGACTGCATTATAAATAATTTTACTTCTTTATTCTGTTCTGTTTTCCAATTTGTTTTTTGAAGAACTTGTAATGCTTTTGCAACCTAATAAACCAATACATTTTAATGTAATACCCCAAGCTCCACACAATTCTGCTAAAATGTTCTGATTGTGATGAAGTAACATGGGGCTATTCCTTCTTTGATCCTGGACACTCCTATTAATACAGTCCAAGCTGACATCATAAAAGATGAATTAACAATATATTTATAATACGGTAGAGTGTAAATGGGTTTGGTATAAGGCACAATCATGATAATGATAATAATGGAAATAGTAATAGCAATAACACATCATAGGAAAGGAAATCTAATGAAATTATGGGCAGGCAGAAGCTATGCTGCCAATAACAACTCTCCAAGGACAGCCTTTCTTGCATCTCTCCTTTTCCTTCTATAATTACAGGAGTGGTTTATGGATCCAAAAACTCTCTGGTTTTAAAAGATGAGGGGAGTTTCAACCTCAAAACAGCAGTTTGAGGTAATATATTTATTTGCCTTTTCTTTCTAAATACCTTTGAATTTACTTACATAATATAACATAGGGTAGGGAAAGAGCATGTGTAACAAGGCATGGAACAGTCAATGTTCCACAAATAGCTTCCATATATTGAAATGATTCCAGAGCACAGCAAAGACAGAAGCTTTCAGTTCATTGATAGGACCAACATGACCATGATAGAAATGGGCAGGAACAAAAGGATACATGCATCTCTTTCATAAAATTACATGCAAAACTGAATTCAGCAGTTTACTAAATAATAATGAAGTACCATAAAGTGGGATATACTGCAGTGACATAAGAATGGGTAAAGGTAAGAAACCTATTTTCATAGTTTATTACATTAATAGTTTAAACTATAAAACATACTGAAAAAAAGCATGTGATCATCTCTGGCTAAGTTGAAAAGCTGGTTTATTTTATAGGAAGTCACCACAATTCCCCCCGGGGCGCCTGGGTGGCTCGGTCACTTGAGCGTCCAACATTGGTTCAGGTCATGATCTCAGGGTTTGTGAGTTTGAGCCCCACTTGCTGTTGTCAGTGCAGAGCCTGCCTCAGATCTTCCCCTCCCTCTTTGCCCCTCCCCCATTCATGCTCTCTCTCTCTCTCTCTCTCTCTCTCTCTCTCTCTCTCTCTGTCTCTCTCTCTCTCAAAAATAATACATAAACACTAAAGAAGTCACCGTAAATTCCTCATAAAAACTTAGTAGGTTCTTAATGTGTTAGACACCAAAAGCAAAAATGATACCTAATGGTCTAACAAAGGGGTAAGGAAAAAAAAAACCCTAAAACTTCAATAATGAAATAGGTCCAGTCCATGAGCTGGATGTTCATAAAGCAATTTTAATATTTATCAAGGATCTAGCAGAAGGAAGTAAGCTCAACTTAGCTAATAATGAAAAATTAAAGACCAATAAGGTATTTTTGACTATTAGGCTAGAAAAGATGTGAAAGATCAATAATACCCTATGTCAGCACACATATGGAGAAACTCAGATGTATTCATCTCCTATTACTGCTCTAACAAATGACCACAAATGCAGAGCCTTAGACAATACAAATTTATTATCTTAGTTCTAGAAGTCAGATGTTCAAAATGGGTCATAGTGAACTAAAATCAAGATGTTGGCAGAGCAACATTCCTTCTGAAAGCTCAGAGAGAGAATCTGTTTCTCTGTCCTTGTTGTGATGTTAGATGCCACCTGCACCTCCTGACTCCCAGCCCTCTTGGTCGGCCTTCAAGCTAGCCTCCTCATGCTGCTACCTCTTGTCCTCGTCTGCTTCTCTTTTCCTCTTTTAAACACGTTTGTAGTTATATTGGGTCCTCCTGGATAGTCCAGGATAATCTCCATATTTTGGGGTCAGCTGACTAACAACCTTAATTTCCCTTTGCCATGTAACTTCACATATTTGCAGGTTCCAGGGATTAGGATATAGATCTTTTGTGGGGGAGGCATCATGCTCTTTACCACACCAGGTATTTTCAGTCACTGTTCATGATGTGTATATATTATTACAAACTTTCTGGCAGGTTGACACTAAAATGTCCCTGTAGGTTACTGTGCATCACAGGACTGTAGCTGTACACGAATTAGATTTGCAAGTTCCTTTTGTATAGCATAGCTTTAAAACATATTTCAAAAGAGAAATATTTATACTTGCCCTTGCCCCTCAAGTTTAGTGGTGATGATCTACTCTTTCTGACCTTATAAGCAAGTTACAGTCTATTCAGTGATGGGAATAATTTTCTAAGACATTGAAAAATATATAGGATTTATTCTGAGAAATGAAGAATCAGAAAGCCATTTTTACAATGAGATGAAGCCTCCCATGAATTTGAACAGAAATAGTGAGGGTGTCTAAACATGCCAATCTCTGGGAATCAGTAATTAAAAAAAAAAGTTCCATTATTCATTTAAATATTTGTCTTACTGGGTCAATCTCACAAAATACACATTGAATTACCCAGAGAACCTTAGAGGTCAGATAGAAAATGTTTCAGAGACCACTAACTATGCAAACGCAGACAGCACTAATGCATAGACTGTGCTGAAGAGTGATAACTTCAGTGCCTTCTCTATGACAAGACTTGTCTGATATAAATCACTCATCTTATTCTAATCACATTATGCCCTTGTTATAGTTCATTATCATCCCAGGTCATATGGCTAGAGATATTTCCAGGCAGAAAATCTCATTTTATGATAGTCCCCATTTCAAGTTCTTTCATTTACATTGTTAAGCCCTACAAATATTCTTCCTCTCTTCACACATTAAAGGCACATTTGCTGCTAAGCTTAAATCCTTGAGTGATTCTATAGCAAGACATGTAACACACTAGTGTTATTATTAATATTGAGTAATTTGCAGTTGCAAATAGATGGCTGCTGTTTTTATAAATTAATAAAGCATCACAAACTCTATATGACTGAACTTAATTTTATTGGCTTTTAAAGTTTTAATTCATTTAATCTCACCCATCATAATAGAATTTTTTATTCCTGATGTGAAGTCAGCGATTACATTCCTCTGTCCCACCTTTAACAAGGAAGCACCTCTGAAGGGGTCTCATCTTAGTAGGTGGTGAGAAGGTAAGGCAAAGCTCTGTTGCAATATTCTTACTTTCCCCCTTTTCCCAGGTATTAAGAAAAATACAACAGGGTCTGCCACTCTCGGAACCTCTTCCTCATGACTTTGCAATCAGAATTTTCTTCACTTCATAATACAGAATTTCCACTTCATAATACAGGAGGGAGCAATCATAGCCCCAAGTTTTACCACTCCTCGAGCCTCCTTGGCAGCTGTCTATAGGAGTCACACTGACGGCAGTCATGGAGGGTACCAGTTTCAACTAGAAGAGTTTACATGAGCAAACACCAGGCTCAGAGAAATACATGGCAGAGTCAGAACAAAGACTCTACTCTGGGTCTACGATGGTTGTACTTTGCAAAATCTAAAGAAAACTGAATTTGCTGATGAACATTTCTAGAAGCTACGCCAAATTCAATTCATAAATTGTCCAATGTCAACAGGATCTTAAATTACCCCTCTGAAAAGCCCTCTGGTAAACTTTTTTTTTTTTTTTTTTTTTTTAATTTTTTTTTTTCAACGTTTATTTATTTTTGGGACAGAGAGAGACAGAGCATGAACGGGGGAGGGGCAGAGAGAGAGGGAGACACAGAATCGGAAACAGGCTCCAGGCTCTGAGCCATCAGCCCAGAGCCCGACGCGGGGCTCGAACTCACGGACAGCGAGATCGTGACCTGGCTGAAGTCGGACGCTTAACCGACTGCGCCACCCAGGCGCCCCTCTGGTAAACTTTTTAATGTCCGATCAATATAAATAGGATTTTCACCTCAGAAATTTTTAATAAGTAGTTTTAATACAAGTACACAATCCTATAGCTGAAAAAATAAAATTGCTCCCATTTGGGAATATTCTAAAATCTTTCATGTAAAGGATGATTACTGTGGCATCTGAGTGGCTCAGTTGGTTAAGCATCTGACTTAGGCTCAGGTCATGCTCTCACAGTCTGTGAATTTGAGCCCCACATTGGGCTCCGTGATGACAGCTCAGAACCTGGAGCCTGCTTCAGATTCTGTCTCTCTCTCTCTCTTTCTCAAAAATAAACATCTAAGAAACATTTAAACATGATTATTGAGTCCCAATAACTTGCCAGTTTAACCAACATCTGTTGCATATTCTCTGTATTTGACCTGAACTATTTCATGTAATTCTTACACCTTTTCAGTGAGATAGGTATATACCTGCAAACAAATAAATGCAATACAGTGGGGGAGTAACTATAATTGACATTTATCTATCTATGTATCTAATTTTTTAAAGTTTATTTTTGAAAGACACAGAGACAAGAGTGGGGGAGGGGGAGAGAGAAAGAAAGAGAGAGAGGGAGAGAGAAAATCCCAACCGGGCTCCACGCTGCCAGCTGCAGAGCCCGACATGTGGCTCGAACCCACAAACTGTGAGATTGTGACCTGAGCTGAAACCTCAGAGTCAGATGCTCAACGGAACTGAGCTACCCAGATGCCCCTATAATTGACATTTATAAAATTGCTATGAACGCATAAGAAAAGAAGCACTTAAGTTTGCCTGAGAGAGTTAGATGAGGCTTCATAGAGAGGGTAGCATTTAAGCTGAAGTCTGAATGATGGCTGAGGATAGCCATGCATGCACACTGACAAGAAGCCCTATTATTACCAGTACAAAGGCATTATGACTTGAGTAACCAACTGGTATTTCAACATTTTAATGGAGTATAAAATGTAAAAGGTGGGGGGTGGAGATGGGGGAAGGTAGGAAGGATGATGACTAGGAAGAGGCCAGCAGCTGGCCATGGGCTAGATAACAGAATGGTCTAGTATGGCACGCAAGGGAATTTCTATCTGAAGAATTTTGAGGATCATATTTTTATGTTAAAAAGATAAAAAGATTACTTGGGACAAATGGGGTAAGAATAAAAGAAGAGAAACAATATTATACTCCTATAAGTAAAAGTTGATGGTAACCCAAACTAAGTAAAGGCTACTAGGGTCTTAAAGAGAAACAGATTCAAGAAATACTTAGCAAGAAGAATGCACAAGGCTATCGATTGACTGTAAGACAGATGAAAGAGAGAAATCTTGGATATCTCCCAGATTTTTTGGCTTGAGTGACTAAGTGGACAAAAATCATGATAGGTTGGTTTTAAATATGATGAACCAGAGAAGCCCATGGAAGATCTTGGCAGAAATAGCCATTTGCCAGTTAGATATTCCAGGTGTGAAACTGAGCAGAGGCATTTGGATTTGAGAAAGACCAGCCCATAAGGAGGACTTGAAGCCATGACAGTGGATGAAAAACTACCTTTGAAAAACTAGCTGGGATGAAGAGATAAAGGAAAATAGGGTAGGCTTTTATGGGATACTGATGTTTAAGGGGCTGTTATAGGATGGGGATTTGACAAACTGGATTGAAAAGAAAGAGATATATACTGTGACTTTGAGCTTGTAAAGAGTGAAAATGCTGAATTAAGAGGCAGTCATAAGATAAAGTGAATGCATTCACCAGACTGAATTCTACACAATCATTACATGTAAGGACCCACTAACTTTCATATTTGTGTAACTGGAATATACCTTGGCCTCTACGACCTTGTCTTTCCCCTGAGTCTTGCCCAGAAACCCATCAGAATCAAAAGAGAAGGATAGGACTGAAAGAAAATAATGTCAAAAGGATTGGAGACTATTTTTTTGAACTGAAATTTTCTTCGGAAGTTGGATGTAGATTATAACATTGCACATTACAGAGCAAAACTTCTTAAAAAAAAAAAACCCTCTCTTTCTCAAGTTCTATTAGCAGCTGTCACCTCTATGTCTTCTCTCTTTTCCCCCCCATAACAACTCCTTCTGACCCCCGGTTCCTACTGTCCTACTTCATGGGCAGGAATCTCTCCCAGGGCTCTGAGCTTCTTCATTTTGCATCCACATCTATCGCTCTATTCATTACAGGAAAAAAAGGACATTTCTTGGCACCAACTTCAGAAGTCCCAGAAAGGAATGACAAGGACTATAAACAACAAATTTTAATTTTTTCCCCAGACACATATTTTTGTGTATAAAGTCATTTTGTTATAAAACAGAGACATATACCTCTTTGGTTTCATGCTATTCTTATATTTTAGAACTTATTCAACTTGCAAATAAATGTTCAGGACTCAGCTATTGAAATCAAACAAAGATTAAATAGATGATAAGCATCTTAGACATAAATACATTTTTCTGCAAAGGGATATTTATAAAATACACTTTCATCAAAAATTAGATACAAATAAACCGGATACATATTTGGTTTTAACTGTTCAGCTTTTCACAATATGCACCACAGGAATGATACAGTTTTATAGGACAAATGCATAATTTTGAACTCTCCAAACTTCATCAAATGTAATAAAGTCCAAATACCATCCGGCAATTTGTAATTTCCTTGGGGTTCTTTTATGTATAGCCATCTGAGTCAAAGTAATAATAAACATTCACTTATTAGTAGTGTATTACCTTAGAATAGTGAGTTCACAGAAATCATATTTGGACTAAATAAAAACCCATATTCACAAATCAAATTCCCTAGTGATTCTGATATCACTAGATCTAAAAGGAAAACCCAAGAACCTGCATTTTTAACCAGTACAGTTGACTCTAATTCATGGCCACGAGAATCATCTGTAATGCCTAGTAATTCCCAGGCACCAGTGCATGCTTACTAAACCAGAAACTCTGACAATGTTCCAATAGCCAGAGAATTCACATCCTTTTAAGAGTTTTTGTGATTCTTCTGATCAGGTAGGGATGGAAATCACCCCATTTAGTGTAGATTTCTAATAGCAGGTTATGGCTACAATGCATTGTTACTCAGACTCCTTATCACATTATAATAGTCTAGCTTAGCTAAAATCAAGCAACCCTGAATGATTTATTGTAATTCCAGGCACTACTCTGAAACTTTTTTCCGACTAAATTAATTTGTTTTCTTCTTCCAAATAATGAAATTTAGATATATGAAAAGATAATATTTCAACTGCATTTTAATTTAGCTGTCATAAAAATCCTATAATGTGGGTCATGAAAAATTGTCATCCTACAGATGAGACTATGGACACCTAGAGATGAAGTGACTTAAACACATTTCCACTGCCACTAAGAAATTGAGTCTTGCTTCTAGTCTACTGCAAAAGTGTTCCTGTCATTCAGTAAGCTTCCTGCCACCTAGCAAGTATTCTGTTGTGGCTGTTGTGTATATTAATTAATTTGATATACACAATACTATAAGGTAAGGGAAAAATATGGGCTTTGGGGTCACACAGATCTGTTTTTCTAATCCTCATTTTGCTGAATCCAGACTCTGTGTACTGTGAGCAATTCTCATTTTCCTCATTTTAAAAATTAGAGATAATACTATCAATCTTGTAGAAAGGTTGAGAAGATTAAATAATATACAGTGTGTCTAAGCATTCAGGATAGTGCTCGATGTAGGGTAAATGCTCAGTGAATAATAGCTTTTATTTTTCTTTCTGCTTCCTTCTCTCCTTCCATCCTGCCTTATTTTGGGTCTAGTGTGTTTCCAGTACAGCATTCTGCCCTTTTTAGTAGCTTGTTCCTCATTTCTAATATGGAAGGTTTATACTATGGTCTTCTAGTATTGGACCCATCCTTACTTAGTCTAAGTACACTAGGCTAGACTTTGAGCAACTTGTTGCACAACATTTCCCCAAGGCTCCTCTTGCTTGTCGAACTCCAGAGTTAATGGATCTTTGACTCAAAAATGATCTGTCAGGGTACTGGGCTGGGATTTGGAAGATCCAAATTCTAGACTGGGCCCAACCACTGTCAGGCAAGTTATCAAATCTTACTGGGTTTCAGTTGTAAAATCAGGACGTGATCATATGACCAAAAATTTTCCTCCTACTCTAAAATGCTAGGATTCTAAAATATTTTTAAACTTGTCATCTAAAAATGGCTGTTCTTCATTTCTTATTTTAGGTATGAGTTTAAAATAAATGTTCTGAATTACTGGGCATTGTTGTATTGGCTTCCATGATGTCTCACTGCCTACAACATTTGTTTTTAAACTTATTCCTAAGCTCTATCATCGTATCTTAAAAACTTAATAGAAGAGCTCATGGCAATATATCATATCCCTGATATTCCATTAAGAATAACTACAAAGTAGGCCAGCTGGGTGGCTCAGTCAGTTAAGCATCTGACTCTTGATTTCAGCTTAGGTCATGAACTCATGGTTCATAAGTTCAAGCGCTGAGTCAGGCTCCATGCTGACAGCATGGAGTCTGCTTTGGATTCTTGAACTCTCCTCTCTCTCTGCCCCTCTCTCTCTCTGTACCCCACTCTCAGAATACATAAATTAATTTAAACAAAAATAGGTACAGAGTATTAGCCCATCTCATCCAGGGACAGGATATTTGACATGAATGTCTGTCAATAGGGCTCATGTTTAGCAACACCTATCCAATTCTGACCTGAAGTATAACCACACTCTGAGTTTGAAATCTACCCCAGAGGAGCTGGGAGCCTGATCAAATGGCAGGATGGGTGTCTTCAACATTGCAGTTTTTATTATATACAAGTGGTGCAACGACAAGTGGTAACTGCTACACGTGACTCCCAGGACCAATCACAATATACACACAAAGATGGGGGTGAAGGTTATGGCTGCAACAATCTTTCAGGGTGATGATCAGTTACTAATCATCCATGGCACCTGAAAACAATGATGCATCCATTGAAAAGATACAAATTTGAAGGAGTTATATCTTGCTGCCTCCATGTGGCTTTGAAACAATTACTGCTCATGTGCAACAGTATAGGATTTATATTTTCCCAGTTTTTTAATCATGTTCTAGCTCTCTTTAAAAAAAAGTACCTTGGAGACTGAAGCATTTAAATTGGGATAAAACTTGAATGTCTCTATTTTCCACTTGCTTAACCAAATCTTATAATTCCTTCAAGCACCATTCTTCTCACATTATCCTTAAAGACTTGACTGATCTCACCTACTCACGATAATCCCTCATAGAACTTACCGCCTATTTCAAAACTGTGATCTACATCATATGTTAACCAGACTATTAGTTTCATTTTCACGTGAATGTGTTTATCACTCCAGTGCCCATGACTGGACCCTAAAGTGTGTTTGCCTGGTAACCCCAGTGCTTCCAGCTTATCTGTGATCTTCTGCACAATTTTCTTGATACTATAGGTCACCTGCTAAGACATGTTCTCTGGCACCTCCTGCACACTGCCCACTTGGCTGGACTCTCCCATGCTGCATGGACATGTCTTACTGTAAGATGTCTGTCTACTATTTGGAAGCTAGTTATTGGGACTATTAATAAATATATTGAGATTCCCCTCCACGATTGTCCTTGAATATTCTGTCATCCCACTAGATCAGGTGATGCCAGAAGTACAAAATGGTGACAGTAAATAAAAGGGAGATTCAACCTCTTAGGCACATATCGTGAAGACAGTAGGCATTTATGGTTAATCCAGGAGTTACTTCAATTATAAGGCCTTAGTCCATGTCATCATTTGGGACAGAAATTGTCATTACTGTGTTTTAAGGTAGGTGTGTAACCTTTGAATAAGAAAAATGAAGACGTAAAATGATTGTGAAAAGGAGTTTAAAATACTTTGAAAGAAGTTCTATAATGTATTCCCAAAGCTGAAGGACATGTTAAAACTGGTGGTCAGACATTTAAACAACCCTTTCTTTCTAAGCAGCCTATAAACAAAATCAGTCAGACCAACTTGTCCGGAAAATATATGCCAACTTGTCAAAACACCATAGCTATTTAATTAAAATCGGTTCATGCTTGTTGCTCTGCCCTATGTTCTAAAGTGATTGATTCCATTTTCAACAGCTATGACCTCAAAATAAGTGCCCTACTGAAGTCAGGTTATTGGAATTTTAAAATAAAGTCTACCAAAATTCATGATGTCTTTTTTTAAACTAGTCAACCTATTTCTGAGAACCATATACAAAACAGAAAACAAACACATTTTTAGAGGTTAAAAAGTGAAATCTTTGTAGAATGCAATTTTCATAATTATTTTTTAAGTGCATTAGGAATTACTTTTCAGGAAATATCATTTTTCTTTACGTGTTTTTCAAACTAGACCAAAGAGTCCTTTTCAACACTTAACTGAGTAATTTGTTCAGATTTTTATTTGGATATTTAATCACAGTAAAATAATTCAATGAAAATGACCTAATTTAATATTATTGATAGCTCATTCTCCTGATGTTGGTAAACATTTTGCTTCTTGAAAAATCTCATGTTATTTGGCTTTTCTGAAATAATGCTGTGATCATTCATTTATTTATTCTTTCATTCAGCAAATACTTATGGTAAAACTGCAATGCATTGAACATGAGCTAGCTGTGGGAATGAAAAAATTGAGAAAACATACCTCCTCTCCTTGAGGAGCCCACATGTTAGAGTAAGTATGTAGATACATAGGTATGAAGGTATTAGGTAGGTATATAGATAAATTACAAGAGAAGTGCTGATAACATGTATCAACAGTGTGAAGATTCACCAAAATCTTCATCTTGAAGATTTGAATCTTCATCTTTGAATCTTTCATCTTCTCTTTAAAAGCCTCTCTTCTAGAAGAATTCTTTCATCTCCTTGAAGCACATAAAGCTGATACTGCATATGTAATATGTTTTATATTATGAATCTACTTACATACATAAATCAAAGATATACCCACACAGAAGGTGAAGAGAGAAGCCTTCTAGAGGAGAGGATGATAAAGAGAAGAGGTTCAAGGCCAAACCTTTCTATAATTAACCATAAATTCCCAGAAATTTATCTTCTCATAGCTTCCTCTGCCTCCTGGGCACTTTGTTCAGCAGATGCTATCTTGATGCTAGACTACATTGATCCAGTTGTGAAACTTGACAGTTTTTAATATTCCCTACACTAATCCCCTAGAGTTCAGTTATATAAAGCATTCAGAAAGGACAGAGAATGCATGGAAACTTAACAACACATATAACTTAATCAGTCTCCATGGTCATTACCACTGCTTCATCCCATCCACCTCCACCCACCATCCACACTGGAGATTTTTACTGGCTTCTCAAGTCATCCCCACCTATACCCATCTTTCTGGCTCCACACCTCTCCTCCTCCTCCCCATAGCCCCTCCCTACTCTCTTAATTTCCTCCTTTTCTTCCTCTCACTTCCTTCTTTCATTCTCTCTCTTCCTGTCTAGTTAAAAAGTACAGAATGTTCTTTATCTTATAAAGAGAAAGCTCCTTTATTTTAAAGCCTTCATACGGACAACTAGATCCTAGGATGGCAGGAAGATAAATTTTAAAAGTGGCAGATGTAGGAACGTTTGCTTTTTACCTGAATAATTCTTCTAAACGGTTTCTTGAAATGCCTTTATTTTTCTACTCATATTTATTCTACTAAATTATTAATTCCTTTGTGACTACAAATGCCTGTGGACTGTGTCATTGATCTTTGATTTCCTTTCCCACTGTCCTGTGTCTCTAGCACCTGATATGGTGTACACAGGGAATGAATTTGTAAATGTTTTCTTTTGTTACATTATTTATCATTAAGTATTTTTCCAACCGTTATATGTAGTGAAATGAGTCCCACGACCAAGTTAATCAACATATCCATTACTTCACATAGTTTATTTTTTAAAATGAGAATGCTTGAAATGTACTCTCTTAGCAAATTGCAAGTATACAAAATAGTGTTTTTAACTATAGTTACCATGTTATACATTACATCCTCAGAACTTATTCATCTTAAAACTGGAAGTTTGTGCCCTTTTACCAACCTCTCCCTATTTTTCTCAACACCTGGCAACCAGCATTCTACTCTCTGTTTCTATGAATTTGGCTTTTTATTTGTTTTAATTTGGGTATAGTTGGTGCACAATGTTACCTGACTTTCAGGTCCACAACATAGTGATTCAACAAGTCTATGTTGTATTAGGCTTATCATAAGTGTGGCTAATCATCTGTCACCATACAATGTTATTACAATATTATTGACTATATTACCTATGCTGTATTTTTTATTCCTGTGACTTATTTGTTCTATAACTGGAAGACTGTATCTTCCACTCCCCTTCACCCATTTTTCCCATTGCCCACCCCCTCCTTTCTGACAACCATCAGTTTGTTCTCTGTATTTATAGAACTAATTCTACTTTTTCAGGTTTTTTCCCCTTTGTTTTGTTTCTTAGATTCCACATTCCACATTAAATGAAATCATATGGTATTTGTCTTTCTTTTTCTGACTTATTTCACTTAACATAACACCCTCTAGGTCTATTCATGATGTTGCAAATGGCAAGATCTCATCCTTTTTCAGAACTGAGTAATATTCTGTATTCACACTTCACCTTCTTTATCTGTTGATCTATCAGTGGATACTTGGGGTGTTTCCATATCATGGCTATTGTAAATAATGCTGCGATAAACACAGAAGTAGACATACCTTTTCAAATTAGCATTTTCATTTTCTTTGGGTAAATACCTTGTGGGGGAATTATTGGATTATATGGTATTTCTATTTTTAATTTCAATAATCATCAGGGAAATGCATATTAAAACCACAATAAAATATCACCTTACAACTGTCAGAATAGCTAGAATAAAAAAGACAAAAAATAACAAGTGTTGGTGAGGATGTGGAGAAAAAGGAATCCTCAGACACTGTTGGTGGGAATGTAAATTGGTACAACTACTGTGGAAGACAGTATGGACGTTCCTCAAAAAATAAAAAATAGAATTCACAAATGTTTTCTGAACTTAATGGATCAAAACTAAGTTCTTAAAAAAAAAAAAAAAAAAGAGGTTAGAGTGGGAGGGAGCCAAAGCATAAGAGACTCTTAAAAGCTGAGAACAAACTGAGGGTTGATGGTGGGTGGGAGGGAGGGGAGGGAGGGTGATGGGTATTGAGGAGGGCACCTTTTGGGATGAGCACTGGGTGTTGTATGGAAACCAATTTTACAATAAATTTCATATATTTTTTAAAAAAAACTAAGTTCATACTGTGATGATTAGGACACTACTCTCAGCTGGAGAAAATTTTCCTGTCCATTGTTTTCCTTTTTCAAATTCTTGCTGCCTGCCCTTCTACTCTTACCTCTTTTTTGGAGTTTTGTCCTACTATCCTGTCTATACTGACATCTCTCTTTCTCTATTTTGGGCAGGTGGACTCCTAGGACACTTTTTTTTCTTTGATTACTCTACAATACATTATATTTTTAACTCTTACATATCTTACATATATCTTTTCTTCAATCTAACAAGAGATGAATGGGTGGGACACAATTGCAAATTAAATACTTATGCAATGAACTAAAGGAATATAAAAGCCAAATGGCAAAATTATAAATATTAAACAGATTGGAGATAATATTTCCTCAGAGAAGTGTTTTTTACAATTTACATCTCATGTTCTGTAGAAATGTGTGATTTATATGAGTCACATGTTTTTTATTTTTATTTTTATTTTTTTTTATTTTTTTTTTTAACGTTTATTTTATTTTTGAGACAGAGAGAGACAGAGCATGAACGGGGGAGGGGCAGAGAGAGAGGGAGCCACAGAATTGGAAGCAGGCTCCAGGCTCTGAGCCATCAGCCCAGAGCCCGACGCGGGGCTCGAACTCACAGACCGTGAGATCGTAACCTGAGCTGAAGTCCGACGCTCATCCGACTGAGCCACCCAAGCGCCCCATGAGTCACATGTTATATTATACTGACATCTGTTTATGCCTTAGTTCTAGCGACTTTACTAGAACTGCAGAAAGATATGATACATCAAATGGTTTTCACAATAAATGTAGAAAATCCTATTTAATAAACATTCATAAAAATAATTATACTTTCTCTACAAGTTTTCAGAATTGACCTACTAACTTTGTTAAGATAAAATCTTTATAGCAATAATGTCATATTCTAAGGGTTTCTTTTCTTTTTATTTTTTTACCAAACATTAAAATATCTTTTGATAGTGTAAGCTGAATTTTTCTACTATTAGAAAAGTCTAGGGTCAATTGCTTTAAAATCACTTAAATAAGTCCAATGAGAGAAAATCTTCTAATGAAATGATTCCCTCCATTTCCACTAATTTTGCTACTTTTCTATTTTTCTTTTGTCTGAAATATATGAATCTAGAATGAAATAGATCACAGTTTAGTTGGCTATGGATTTGTAGGATATTTGTATTATATATTTTTAAATGCCTTAAATATATACATCTTCTGGGGCTCTGTTTATTTTACCACTTGTACTAGTTCCTGAAACTTTAACATGATGCTCCCAAAGGGGGGGCAGAGTTTGCAGGAGACTCAGTGCTCAAATGTCACTTCTTTATCCTCATCAAGCAGTTATTACTCTGGGCATACTGCTGCCCATGTAAGGCTCTGTGTTAGGGAGACTCCAGGGACAAATAGTTATAAGCTATGGTTCCTGCTCCAGAGAGCAGGAAAACAGTGAAATGGTGATTTGTGTCCAGGGGAAAAGTGCTGCAGGAGTTCCAAGGAGGAAAGTGATTACATGGTTTTCATGAGGGGGAATTGGAATGGTCCTCAGCAGTAGGGTCTAGATGACCAGAGCAGGAGGAGACACATCTGGGGAGAAAAAGAGGCTTACAGACACCCTGGAATGAGTGTGCTGTGGTCAAGGGCCAAACAATAAGCCCTTTGGTCTGAGGTGGATCTACAGCATAGGATGGTCTGGGGTAGATCTACAGCATAGAATACATGTGAGAAAACACAGCAGGGCCAGATGGTGAAGGGCACTGGGAGCATGCTCTCGGAGTCCTGACTTTATACTTGGACAATGAGGTATCACTTTGACTGAGAAGAGGCATGTACAACATGACATTCCAGACTGGAAGTTTATGAGCCTGAGCCGCATAGAGTGTGTGGGACAAGGGGACATGTGGAAGCAGAAGTTTGCATAGGAGATTATTTTACAATAGTATACAGGAGACTCAGGACTGAATACAAGCAGAGAAATGATAAGGAAGGATTCGACCACAAAAGACATAGCAAAAGAGAAATCAAAGGGACTGGCTCACTGACTCAGTACTGGGCGAGAAAGAAAAGGAGTTAAGGGCCCTAACTCTTGGGTCTCTTTCTGGACTTTCCTTCATATTAGACATCAATTAATTTAGCTTTTGAGGCCCAGCATCTCCCTGTTTTTCTGTGGAACTGCCTTGCCCCCAGTCACTTCACTGATGGGTGCAGGACAATCCAGTCCTTACAATCCTTTCCCCAGGAATCTAGAATTATGCCTGACAACTAGAGTGGTCTCCCTCTGAGGTATTCGCTGTGGCCATTTCCTTCCATATGAACTGGGAAGCTGAGAAAGCTTCTCTGTAGTAAGAAAAGAGAAGGAAAGTGAAGGGAAAAATTAAAAAAGATGAGAGATGGAGAAAAAAAGCTAGGTCTGGGCTCCCTGGTGCCCTTTAGTCTCTGCTTTCATGTGTCCCTAAAATGTAACTGCCTCCCTCCTCTCTAATTCTGTACAGCATCCTTATAACACAGTATTACATCCCCCCACTTTGATTAAGCTAGCTTGGCAGGCTTATTGTTACTTGTAGCCAAAATCATCCAAACTGATAGATTCCTCAACACAAACTCTTCATTGTCGGTCAATTGGTGCTCTGGCTACTCTCTGAACACTTCAGCACTTTACTGACTCCACATTTTCTTTCTTTTTTTTTTTTTTTTTTAATTTTTTTTTTTCAACGTTTATTTATTTTGGGGACAGAGAGAGACAGAGCATGAACGGGGGAGGGGCAGAGAGAGAGGGAGACACAGAATCGGAAACAGGCTCCAGGCTCTGAGCCATCAGCCCAGAGCCTGACGCGGGGCTCGAACTCCCGGACTGCGAGATCGTGACCTGGCTGAAGTCGGACGCTTAACCGACTGCGCCACCCAGGCGCCCCAAGACTGACTCCACATTTTCATACCATTTCCTTCATCTAGAATGCTTGCCCCTCCCTAATCCCTGCTGACTCTAGCTATATAAATCCTTACTATCCTTTCTTTCTTCCTCCTCTCCTTATTAAGTACTTTTTGAGTGATTCCATAGTATCTATAAATTGTAATGTTATATTTTTCCACTTCAAGTCCCTGATTTTCGTGACCTCATTGGAAGAATACAAAGAGGGTAGAAAGTGATGGATAGTAGGACAAAAATCAGGAAATTTATGCTCTCACATATACAAATTTAAACAATCCAAAGGACAGTGGTCTATTTGCTTACTAATACCTTTGGCTATAAAATGGGTTCAAAAAGGTAGGCCATTTGGCCAAAGCAGATATTTTAGATGAGGAAGTATATCATTCAGGAGTATCAGATGAAAGAAGATAAAAACAGCCTCTGAGGGGCACCTGGGCGGCTCAGTGAGCTAAGCAACCGACTCTTGATTTTAACTCAGGTCATGATCTCATGGTTCTTGGGATCAAGCCCCATGTCAGGCTCTGTGATGACAGTGTGGAGCCTGCTTGGGATTCTCTCTCTCTCCCTTTCTCTCTGCCCCTCCCCTACTCATGTGTACTCTCTCAAAATAAATAAACATTAAAAAAAAAAAAAAAAAAAACAGCCTCTGAGGGACACCTGGGTGGCTCAGTTGGTTAAAGCATCTGACTTTGGCTCAGGTCATGACTTCATGGTTCATGGGTTTGAGCCCTGCATCGGACTGTGTGCTGACACCTCAGAGCCTGGAGCCTGCTTCCAATTCTGTGTCTCCCTCTCTCTCTGCCCCTCCCTTGTTCAAATTCTGTCTCTGTCTCTGGCTGTCTCTAAAAAATAAGTAAACGTTAAAAAAGAAAAACAGTCTCTGAACAAGTAATGCAAAATACACTATTTAGTGCTACAAATTTGATTTTATAAATATCCAGAGGAGGTCCTACAGCAAATAAGAGACTGATATGGAACCCACCAATGCTTTCTTACTTTCTCCACTATGCTAAACTATCCCACAGGAAATAAAGAAGAAATACATCAATTTTTAGATGAGACAAACATTCCATTTTATATAATTTTTTAAATCGATAACATATTTTAAACTGTTGTCCATTAAAATAGAAATATATTCCAGGAACCATCTTGAACCTAATGCCTGGGCTATACTGTGAAGCAACAGCAACAATAAACTGTTATTCTCTTTTAAGACACTACAGAATATTGCTTATAAAGGCTTCTCTTTGCCTCTAAAATGAGAAAACCAATCTTCTATCTTGTGAAATCTCACATAAATCTGGCACACAGTGGCGTTTACCTTCCCTTCAGCAATTGTGGCCTTTGTTCTGGTAACTTACAATGTCTCAGGAGGGGAAAATCCAAAATTGCCTTATAAAATCAGTATGAAAATGGGCAGCAAATGGATGGACACTTAATGAGCAAGATAAAGTGCCAAGAAATAGTTAATGTTTCTTTCGGCCTCATTCAAAGGAACATTCCTAAGACCCCAAAGTACTCACAGCAGAAGATTACATGAGTAGCACTGGTTAGCGCAATGCTATTGTACAAACAATGTGCTGCTGAGCAGGGCAGAAATATTGTTTACATGAAAATGGAATGATCTCTAGTGAGTACTGAAAGAAAGTGATAATTTCCATAACCAGGAAAAGCATTTTTACATCATTCCATTTCAACCGCTATAAAACCCTGAGTTGCTTTGGCAATTGCTTATCCCTGCTTTGCTGGCTTTATATCATCCTCATCTCTGCAGCTTTTCATTTACTAAATGACAGGGTTTTTTGTTGTTGCTTTGCCTTATTTTTTTCCTTGAAATCTTGGCAGAAAACACCACCATGCTGTATGGTTTCTCAGGGTCCACCTTCCAATGTTCATACAATGAATTTTTGGTGCTACTTTCACAAAAGCCCAGTTGGCTTATCCTCCCAGTAAAACTGCTGAAACTATGATCAGAAAAGCTCCCCCAATAGCAACTATAAACTAAGCACTTCTCTACCTTTATGGAGCCTTTCATTCTACATACAGTGTTTGTTATACTGAGAACAAAGCACAGAGCTGTTTCAGTGAGAGAAGGGAAATACGAAAACACTTACCTGCATTACAATAAGGAGGTCAAAGACCAAGATGAAAGAAGCCAGGAATGCTCGGGAAACTTCATCACTGGGCAAAAATCCCCGATTCAGCTTGTCCCAGCTGATCCAGTCAGTTGTAATGACAAGTACAACCACAGAAGTGAGAGTAAACAGAACCGTCCTGCAAGAAACAAGATACTCATTAAAGAACGTTAGACATAATAATATAGACAGTGAAGAGTGTGTGTTATCTGTGCTTTATTAAGTGTCTATCCTTTGCCAAGTACCCTTTGCCAAGGCATATTCACCAAAATGAAGATGAACAAAGAAGTAAATTAAGTGCTTTCTTTCAAAAGCAATTAGAAAAAGGTATGATAGCATCTATCCCAAAATTTTCCCTTAAGAACACTAAGGTAATGATTATAGAATAAATAATTAACAACAAAACCATTATAAATGGCCTTGGCTAGTACAATATATGTCCCAACGAGAACACTGGTGTGTACCTCTCATTACATGTACATCATTTACTGACGGTAGTAGACACACACATGTAAGAGCAGAAGGCAGATGGGAAATGGGCAAAATCCAAGCCTTTGGATTTTATTACGTGCTACAAAAGAGAGGGATGGCTAACCAATCCCATCATCATCCCCAGGGCCTAAGGAGCTCCATGGAAGAACCACCTCTACACACGAACGGTGTAGCCACTTCTCATAGGATGTGTTTCATAGATGGCTTGTGGCCTAGTGACCTATCTAGGTCATACCGTTTGATTACCCATTCCTTGTTATAAGATACTAGGGACGTGAGCTTATTTCTTATCTTTGTGGCCCTGTGAAATCTTGCATAATTGTATTGATGGAATTCAATGAATTTTTGTTGGAATTATAACAATTAACAATTAAGGTTTTAAAAAGAATCAAGAGTACTTAAATTAGTCTTTAATATTGACATTCAAATTAAATCTGAAATATGGGCAGCAAAAATTTAATATGCCAGAGAATTATCTGTAATGTAGTTAAATGTCTGCTTTCAGAGATATATTGGTATCTGGATATTGTTTTGAATTGTAAAAAGGAGTCTATGGCCATACCACCCTAAACACACCTGATTTTGTCTGAATTATAAAAACAAAAATGAAAAAAAAACAATTACTTTGAAAATAATCAATCTAAAGAAAGAAAAAAAAGAAGAAACAAGAAAATAAAAAAAGATA
The DNA here is from genome assembly GCF_018350155.1 of Leopardus geoffroyi. Taxonomy (NCBI): domain Eukaryota; kingdom Metazoa; phylum Chordata; class Mammalia; order Carnivora; family Felidae; genus Leopardus; species Leopardus geoffroyi. The sequence goes on along the minus strand of NC_059341.1, from coordinate 72,100,068 downwards.
AAAAAAGAATGGAAGAAAATACACGGAGATAAAATAAACCTTAGAAGAATACCTACCCATTTTGATAATTAACAAACTTGTTTTTGCCCTCTGATGTTTGATAATAATTGATACAAAAAAACCCACACAATAATATGGACCATCCTAAAATTCTCTTTTCAACTGAACAAAGCACAAATTTCTAAATTTAAATACTGGGTTTGCTTTTTACAACCTCTTATTTGTAATATTTGATATAATGAATATCAAATAAATAATTTGATATAATGAATATAATGATTTCCCCTTAGATTTCTCCCTCCGTATGAATAAAAAAAGATATATTTAAAACGTTTTTGAAAAATAAAAATGTCTAATAAAATTATTTTATTAAAATTGCAAACTGTCAAAGAATTTGACTCATGATCTCTAAAATATAAATTACAGATTGTCTCTACTACCATTTAGAATATCTTTGATCATTTGTAGAAATTCAAATGGATTAATTAAGAATGGGAGGAATCCTAAATAACTATTACAATTCAAGAGAAATGAAATAGCAAATATTATACAGTCTAACATAAGAATAATGGGATTTTAAACAAATTTTTCTCCAGGTTAAATCAGTTTGTGGTTTTTGATTTTGTTTTCTTCTCTTAGGCAAGTAAAAAGTCTATATATTTAATGCAATAAGAAATCCCTGGATGGCATATTAGTCCAACAATATCACTCAAAACAAAGCTCCTTTTATCTTCCTTCTCCTCCATCTTTAATATGACTTTCACCCTTATTATGGTGAGATGGTTTCTCTATCACCAGACATTTCATCCAGTCAGGCATTAAGACAGGAGTAAATGCCCAAAAGACATTCCAGTGGATCTGCTTCTTTCTTTTTTTAATGCCAGTATAGTTAATATACAGGGTTATATTAGCTTTAGGTGCACATTATGTTGTTCAACAATTGTATACACTATTCAGTGCTCATAATAAGTGTACCCTTAATCACCTATTTCACCCATCCCTCACCCATCTCCCCTTTGGTAACCATCAATTTGTTCTCTATAGTTAAGAGCCTGCTTTTTTGGTTTGTGACTTTTTTACTTTTTCTTTATTTGTTTTATTTCTCAAATTCTACATGAGTGAAATCATATGGTGTTAGTCTTTCTCTGACTGACTTATTTCACATAGCATCATACCCTCTGGATCTATACATGTTGCTAATGGCAAGATTTCATTCCTTCTTAAGGCTGAGTAATGTTCCATTGTATATATATGCCACCTCTTCTTTATCCATTCATCAATCAGTGAACACTTGGGCTGCTTCCATGATTTGACTATTGTAAATAATGCTGCAATAAACATAAAGGTGCATATATCTTTTTGAATTAGTGGTTTTATATTCTTTGTGTAAATACCCAGTAATAAAATTACTGGATCATATACATGGTAATTCTATTTTTAATTTTTTTGAGGAAGGTCTATACTGTTTTCCACATTGGCTGCACCAGTTTGCATTCCCACCAAAAGTACAAGAGGGTTCCGTTTTCCCCACACCCTTCCCAACATTTGTTGTTTCTTGAGTTTGTGATTCTAGCCATTCTGACAGGTGTGAGGTGATATTGCATTGTAGTTTTGATTTACATTTCACTGATGATTAGTGATGTTGAGCATCTTTTCATGTGTCTATTGGCCAGCTATATGTCTTTGGAGAAATATCCATTCATGACTTCTGCCCAGTTTTTAATTAGATTATTTGGGTGTTGAGTTTTACCAGTTCTTTGTATATTTTGGATACTAACTTTTTAAAAATTTTGTAATGTTTATTTATATATTTTTGAAAGAGAGATTGAGAGGACAGGTTGGGGAGGGACAAAGAGAGAGAGGGAGATACAGAATCTGAAGCAGGCTTCAGGCTCTCAGCAGTCAGCACAGAACTGGACACGGGTTGGAACCCAGAAACCACGAGATCATGACTTCAGCCAAAGTCGGACACTTAACCAACTGAGTCACCCGGGTACACCAGGATATTAACCTTTTATTAGACATGTCATTTGCAAATATCTTCTTCCATTCAGTAGGTTGTCTTTCAGTTTTTTTATTGTTTCCTTTGCTGTGCAGAAACTTTATATTTTGATGTAGTCCCAATAGTTTATTTTTGCTTTTATTTCCCTTGCTTCAGGAGACATACCTAGAAAAGTGTTGCTACAATTGATGCCAAGAAGTTACTGCCTATGCTCTCTTCTAGTAGGATTTTTATAGTTTCAAGTATCACATGTAGGTCTTTAATCCATTTTGAGTTTATTTTTGTGTACGGTGTGTATGGTGTAAGAACGTGATCCAGTTTCTTTTTTTTTTTTTGCATGTAGCTGTCCAATTTTCACAACACCATTTGTCGAAGAGATTATCTTTTTCCCATTGCATGCTCTTGCCTTCTTTCTTCAAGATTAATTGACCACATAATTTTGGGTTTGTTTCTGAGCTGTCTCTTCTGTTTCCTTGATTTAGGAAACTGTCTAATTTTGTGCCAGTACCATACCATTTTGATTACTAAAACTTTGTAGTGTATCTTGATACCTCGGATTGTGATAGTTCAGTTTTGTTCTTCCTTTTCAAGACTGCTTTGGCTACTTGAGGTCTTTTATGGTTCCATACAAATTTCAGGATTATTTTTTCTAGTTCTGTGAAAAATACTGTTAGTATTTTGACAGGGATTGCATTAAATCTGTAGATTGCTTTGGATAGCATGGCCGTTTTAAAAATATTTGTTTTTCCAATCCATGAGCATAGAATATCTATTTTTTGTGTGCTCTTCAATTTCATTTATCAGTGTTTTGTACTTTTCAGAGTACAAGTCTTTCACTTCCTTGATTAAGTTTATTCCTAGGTATTTTATTTTTTGGTGCAATTGTAAATGAGATTTTCTTAATTTCCTTTTTGTTTATTATTAGTGTATAAAAATACAACAGATTTCTGTATATTGATTTTGTATCCTGAAAACTTACAGAATTCATTTATTAGGTCTAGTAGTGATTTGGTGGAGTCATTAAGGTTTTCTATATATAGTATCATGTCATCTGCAAATAGTGAAAGTTTTATTTCTTCCTTACCAATATGGATACCTTTTATTTCTTTTTCTTATCTGATTGCTGTGGCTAGGCTTCCTATGTTGAATAAAAGTGATGAAGTGAACATCCTTGTCTTGCTCTTGATCTTAGGTGAAAAGCTCTCAGTTTTTCCACACTGAGTTATGATGTTAGCTGTGGGTTTTTCATATATGGCTTTATTATGTTGAGATATGTTCTCTCTAAATCTACTTTGATAGTTTTTATCATTAAAGGATGTTGTACTTTGTCTAATTTTTTTTCACCTAATGATAATATGGTGTAGCATGTTGATTTGTTAATATTAAACAACGCTTGCATCCCAGGAATAAATTCCACCTGATCATGGTGAATGATTTTTTAAATATATTGTTGGTTTTTGTTTGCTAAATTTTTGCATCTGTATTTATCAGAGATATCAGAGATATCTCTGTCTGTCTCTCTCTTTTTTTTAAGAGTCTGGCTAAAGGTTTATCAATTTTGTTGATCTTTTCAAAAAGCCAGATCCTGGACTCACTGATATGTTCTATTGTTTTTTTAGTTTCTATTTTGTATATTTCTGCTCTAACATTTATTATGTCCTTCCCTTGATTGATTTTGGATTTTGTTTGTTTCTCCTGCTGTAGCTCCTTTAAGTGTTAGGTTAGGTCATTTATTTGAAATTTTCTTGCTTCTTGAGGTAGGCCTGTATTGCTATAAACTTCCCTCTTAGAACCACTTTTGCTTAATCCCAAAGATTTGGACTATTATGTTTTAATTTTTATTTGTCTCCATGTATTTTTTGATTTCCTCTTTGATTTCTTGGTTGACCCATTCATTGTTTAGTACCATGTTATGTAGCCTTCATGTATTTGTGCTCTATCTAGGTTTTGTGTGTGTGTGTGTGTGTGTGTGTGTGTGTGTGTGTGTGTGTGGTTGATTTCTAGTTTTATAACATTGTGGTCAGATGCATGGTATAACTTTGATCTTTCTGAATTTGTTGAGACTTGATTTGTGTCTTAACATGTAGTCTATTCTGGAGAATGATCAGTGTGCACGTGAAAATAATGTACATTACCCTATTTTAGAATGGAATGTTCTGACTATATCTGTTAAATCCATTTAGTACAAAATATCATTTAAGGTCACTGTTTTCTTATTGATTTTCTGTTTGGATGATCTATCCATTGATGTAAGTGGGTGTTAAATTCTCCTAGTATTTTTGTATTACTACTGAGTAGTTCCTTTTTGTTTGTTATTAACTGTTTTATGTATTTCAGTGCTTTCATATTGGGTGTGTAAATATTTATAATTGTTATATCTTTTTGTTGCGTTGTTCCCTTTATTATTATATAGTGTCCTTTTTGTCTCCCATTACAGTTTTTGTTTTTTAGTATATTTTGTCCCATATAAGTATTGCTATCCTGGTTTTCTCTTCACTTTCATTTGCATAATAAATCCTTTCCCTCTATTCATTTTCAATCTGTATGTGCCTTTAGGTCTGAAATGAGTCTCTTGTAGGCAGCCTATAGATACGTCTTGCTTTTTTATCCATTCCCTCACCCTTTGTCTTCTGTTTAGAAAATGTAGGCCATTTACATTCAAAGTAATTATTAATAGGTATGTACTTATTGCCATTTTGTTACTTGTTTTATGGTTGTTTTTATAGTTCTTCTCTGTTCCTTCTTTCTCATGTTCTCTCACAGTTTTCTGGCTTTCTCTGGTGATATACTTAGATTCCTTTCTCTTCATTTTTGCATATCTATTATTGTTGTTTTATCTGTGGTTACCATTAGGTTTGTATATAACATCTTATGCATATAGCTGTCTATATTAAGTTGATGGTCACTTAAGTTTGTCTCATTCTTTACTCCTTTCCCATCCATGTTTTATGTATATGGTGTCATATTTTACATCCTTTATTTTGTGAATCCCTTGATCAATTTTTATAGATATACTTAATGGTTTTGTGCTTCCTACTTTTCTTAATCCTATTTGTGGTCTTTCTTTTTGACTCTTTGAGTCTGTTTAGTATTTTTGTAGAACAAGTTTAGTGGTCACGAATTCCTTCAACTTTTTTTTGTCTGCAAAATTCTTCATCTCTCCTTCTATTCTGAATGATACTTTTGTTGGATAGACTATTCTTCATTGCAAGTTCTTCTCTTTCAACACTTTGAATACATCATGTCACTCCCTTCTGTCCTGCAAAGTTTCTGTTGAACAATCTGCTGATAGCCTTATGGGGTCTCCTTTATATGTAACTTTTTGTTTCTCCTACTGCTTTTTAAAATTCTCTCTTTATCACTACTTTTTGCCAGTTTAATTACAACTTATCTTGGTATGGACCACCTTGGGTTGATTCTTTTGGGGGCTCTCTGTACCTCCTAGATTTAGATATGTTTCCTTCCCCAAATTCAGGAAATTTTCAGCTATTATCTCTTCAAATAAATTTTCTGTTTCCTCTTCTCTCTCTTCTTCTGGGTTCCTTACAATGCAAATGTTCTTATGCTTTATGGTGTCATTGAGTTTCAGAATCCTATTTTCATTTTTCATTATTATTTTTTGTCTCTCCTGTTAAGCTTGACTGATTTTCATTTATTCTGTCCTCCAAGTCACTGATCCATTCTTCTGTTTCCTCTAGTTTACTATTTATCTATGTAGTTAGTGTATTTTTGATTTCAGTTACTTAGTCCTTCACCTTTGATTGGTTCTTTTTGATGTTTTCTGTATCTTTGTTGAGGATCTCAATGAAGTCCTCCATTCTTTTCTCAAATCCAGTGAGTATATGTATAACCATTACTTTAAATGCTCTATCAGGCATATTATTTATATCTGTTTTGTTTAGCTCTCTTGCTGTGATTTTTGTCTCATTTTTTCATTTGAGACATATTCCTCTGTCTCCTCATTTTGTCTAACTTTCTGTGTCTGTTTCTCTGTGTTAGGAAAGTCAGCTACATCTCCTGTTCTTCAACATAGTGGCCTTATGATGAAGAGGTCCTGTAGTGTAAGGTCCCTGTTCACCAGAACCTGGTGCTTCAGGAGTATCCTCTGTGTGTGTTTTGGATGAGCCATGTTTGCCTTTAGTCTGCAATGGCTCACTTTGCCTATTGTGGACAAGATTTGGTACCTGTGGCCAGTCTGGGGCTGCCTTGAGCTTAAGTTGAGTCAGACTAAGTATATGCCGGAGATGCAATAGCACTGAACTACAGGGTGCTTTCCCTCTGTTGTCCCCTGAGAAATTTTTGTTGGTGGCAGGGCCTGCAGTCAGACCAGATGTCTACCCCTGGTCCACTGTTGGGGAAGCAGTTGGACTGGTTATCTTCCCCTCTCCTTGGGGCAGGAGTAGTTCTGGCCACTGCTGGGGCTGTTTGCATACTGCCAGGCTTGTGGCACTGGTTTGCATTGGCTGTGGCCAAGGGTATATTGGAGGGAGTGTGGCATGTGGTGCCAGCAAGGTCCATGCTCATCCACTGAGGGAGAGGATCTGCAGCCACCAGGGAAAAACTCCTGCCAGGCCAGCTGGGTTGGAGGGAGTAGATCCACAGAGGTGCACATGGGCAGTGTGCACTGTTAGCAAGCTAGGTGGAGAGTGTTGCTTGGTGCTGTTTCCTGAAGGTGTTCTTGTATCTAGGCTGGGGGTGCCCAGGAGGGAAATGCTGTCCACTAGTTCTTCTGTTCTTAGAGGGGTCTCCAAAAGATCCCTGTCTCTCCAGAACATGCTGTGAGATTAGTAATTAATCTCCTTCCCATGCATGCCAGGTTATTCAAACTGCTGCTTCTATGCTGTATCTCAGTGGGACTGTTTGTTGTGTTGTCTCTTTACAGGTGGGGACTCTGTCCTCCTGGCTCTCCCAGAGACTAGCCTGCTGATTTCTGATGTTTCAGATTTTAAGCCCCACTGATTGTTAGGCCCCTCTGGTTTTCAAAGCCAAATGTTATACAAATTTGTCTTCCCTGTTTGGGTCCCTGGTGCCAGGGATACTTGACAGGTCTGCTCCTTTCCCCTCTCCATACTCCCTGTGCCCCTCCCTTCTGGGGACAGTCATGCAGGTCCCTTTGTCCCTAGACCATGTCTCCACCTTTCCTATCCTCTTTGATATTGCCTCTTCTCTACATTTAGCTGTGGAGAGTCTGTTCTGCCAGTCTTCAGGTCATTTTCTGCTTTATTTACACTGATGTGTTGTTATCTAGTTGTATGCATGGAATGAGGTGAGCTTAGGACCCTCCTACTCCATCATCTTCCCCCGAAGGCTACAGGCTAGTATTTTTAATATCATCCCTGTACTTTTTCCCCAAGAGATACCAAGATCTCCTTTTGTGGAGACAGTTGATTACATAGGAGTTCATACTCTAACATTACCTCATTGGTCTAAATATGTAAACTGGTAATGTAATGTAATGTAATGTAATGTAATGTAATGTAAAATTAAATATTCATTAAGAGGCACATTTTTAGGTGTCAAAATCTGGGAGTTTGGAATAAGTGTCTGCTGAGCTATCAGAAACCTCTTATATTTCAAGATTTACAAAGGAGTTAGTCATGCTAATAATCTCACTATGAATAAAGTCATTAAAGTTAACCATTAAAACATTTTGGTACTTGAAGTTTATCATAATGCCTGTTGTGTGAGAGCTTCCTAAGTTCATCTTTTGGACGTTTGCTTTATTTGATATATTTTCAATTATCCAATATGTAATACCTGTTCTAAGAGCTTTTCATAGATGTCTTCCTGGCTTTATTAAGTAATTCTGTTTTGAGAAAGAGTATTGCTACACATATCAAGAAAAAGTTACTGGTGATACTTTATCACTCCAAAGGGAAATTAAAGGAAACATTCTGCCTAATATTTAATATTTACTACTATAAAAAGAATAAAAATGGCAAACATTAAATATGAAGGCATACAGCTCAAGACAGTTCTAAAAATAAAGTCTCAAGAGAATGGAAAAAAAAAAAAAAAAAGCAGGACCAGAACACGTTAATTAGTCATTCCACTTAGTCCCTTCTCTAGATAGAACTCTAGAAGCAAAAGTACTGCATGTCTTTTGTTTTTCTCAGCCACTTCTTGTAAAATTGTTAGACTTTACCATGCTATGATAATTCAGTCAGAACACCTGTTTAAAAGAGCCATGACTCAGGTTATACAAAAACAGTCACTTTTATGTGAAACTGCTACAAAGAAAATAGTAATGGTAGCAAATTACTATTACAGTTATGTGCCACTTATAATATGCCAAGCACTGGCATAAGCACTTTACACAAATTAACTTATGTAACTTATATAATCCTTACAACCCTATTGTCACCACCCCCAATTTAAGTGCAGAAACTCACAGAAAGTTCAAATAACTTGACCTGAGTTACAGACTTTAAAAGTTACATGAAATATAAGATATGAGTGATATGAGATGATTCACATCCAGGCTGACTTAGAATAGTCTGTGTGACAACCACTGTACAGATTGCCTCTCATAGGAAGCTACTGAATATTATCCTTCTGTAACTGTGTAGCAAGGATTTCATTTATTTTCCTTTTTTATTACAAGTATAATATTGGAAAATTACCATCCAGAAATACTTCACATTGAAATGTAAAACTGACACAGACTGACAAGAACTGGTAGGCAACAGTTAAAAGGAATATTTTCGTGGCAGTAAAAATGGAACCTCATAAATGCTGGCCATCAACGCAACATTCTCAGGTTTTTATTTAACCAATATGATTGAAAAGATGTTTACTCTGGACCATGATTCTTGGGGAGTTCCAGCTTCTCTTTTAAGTAGCTTCCAATTAAACAATTATCTGGATTATTTCCTTTCAGGCTGTAGCCAACACCAGCAGGACATACTGGCTCATCAATTTCACTGTCTGATTTCTGGCCACTAGTCAAATGGAAAAAAACTCATACATAATTATCAGCGTGAGTAGTTAGTCTCAATTTCATGTTTTCAGATTTCTAGTTTGTTTACTTTTCCTCAATTATTGCTAATTCCGCTTAGATTAATAAGAGTTAGAATGTGAGACCAAGAAGGGTTAACAGAGCTTTTTTTTAAAGTTTTTATTTAAATTCTGTTTAGTTAACATATTGTGTAATAGTGGTTTCAGGAGTAGAATTTAGTGATTCATTCATTACTTACCCAGTGCTCATCACAACAAGTGCCCTTCTTAATACTCATCACCCATTTAGCCCCTTAACAGACCTTTTCTAATCCAGCCATTACCAACCTCTGGGTGGGCTTGTGGGAACCACAGAATTGTTGGTAAGGAAGTGTAAATTTGTATATGCACTAAGAGTCATTGGTAAAGTGCACAAATAAAATATTTCCAGAGAGGTTAGGGGACTTGCTCCTGTCACACAGACTGCCAGTGACAGCACTATAATGAGAATCTGTGGATTCTGAGGACTCCTCCTATAGCAAACCATTTTCTCTCTTCAGCTGAAAATCTTCAGATATCCTCAAAAATGTAATATCATCTTGATCTTATCTGGAAACTTACTCATTTTACACCTTACTCAAATATCTATTATATTTGGGGAATCAGAGACAGAGTAGAGCATGTAAGTAAATCCACTTAATCCTCAAATAGTGGTTTAATTCACAGTCCTAACCACTTCTTCACCATAACTTCTGGATTTTTAAAAATACTGAACTTCTATTTCAAGTAAATACATTAGTTAATATTGTTGTCCTTCTTCCATTTATAACCATTTTGATATATTTATTGCATAGTCAAATAGCTTGAAAGCAGGCATTAAATGAAGACAGAGAAGAACTTACATTAGGTCCTAAGGTCTAATACACTTAGGGTTAACTATCACACAATTTCATCTTAATAAAACCAGGTAGCAGGAATGTACAGAATCTCCTAATACAAGCTGAGCCAAACAGGGGTGCCTGGGTGGCCCAGTCGTTTAAGGGTCTGACTTTGGCTTAGGTCATGATCTTGCAGTTTGTGAGTTTGAGTCCTGCTGACAGCTCAGAGCCTGGAGCCTGCTTAGGATTCTGTGTCTCCCTCTCTTTCTGCTCCTCCCCGGCTTGCACTCTTTCTCTCTCTCTCAAAAATAAATAAACATTAAAAAAAATTTTTTAAAAGAATTTGAGCCAAACAAACTTGCCTGAATTTGGCCATGCTTTATCCTACTAGAAATAGAATTTCATTTGCTTCAACATAATTACGCTTTTATGTGTTTTAATATATTAGTTATTACTCATGCTCTAAAATGTCTATAATCTCTTATTCCAGCCATGAATATCATATTCTTTTCTGATCATGCTACCCAATTATTATAACATCTAAAGGGAAATAAAAATCACTTTTATTTCTTTTTACACAATGTTGAAACTCAACCAAAACAAGTCAGATCACGTTTCATAATTTCTCATAGCAAACTAAAAATCTGGTAATCCTATTAAAGATTAAAGGTTTAAGGTTACCACTACAATAAAAGAATTATTGGCTCAAGACAGAAAATTTAATTTTACTATTAAGGTATGATATTTCAAAGTGCCAAATATATGAAATGAAATGTGACATGGCAATGTAACTTAAAAAGATTTAATATTATAATTTCTAACCATGTTGTTTAGAGAGAAAAAATACAAGCAGGCATTAGCAGAGTGCTTTCCTTCACTTTTCACTGAAAAACTGAGAGCCAATTCAAACATCCAGTTCCCCTGTGAACACTAAGTACCAGCACAAAGAAGTCACAGATGGCCATGAGAGAATGCCAACTCCTTTCATTTTGCTTGTTTTAATTATCAAGGTTGTCATTGCCACTCTGAGAAAACCATCGATACTTGGGTCCTCAAGCCAGTTCCCATCCTGAAATACGTGTTTACTCAGCACTGTAGCCTAGTGATGAAGTCAAGGAAGTTGGTAAGGAAATGGTTTAGTGTCCTTCTGCTCTCCTATTGAGATCAGGAAGCAGCAAGGGAATACAAAGGTAATGTTTGCTAAGTGACCTAGTGAAAGAGCACCGATTTTCCATATGGCTTTTATTAAGAAAATGTCACTGCCAGTTCTTGGCCAAACTGAACACATTTGTTAAGATAGGATTCCTGAGAAAGGAGATGCAGTTATTAACTCAACTTGTTTGTGGCTTCATTGGGATCTGGAGTCTGCAAAGGAAAGTATTGGCTCTACTATTCTCTATTAAACTATACATTTATGTGTTATTTATCTTTGTATCTCCTTATTACTCCATGAAGAGAAGTGCCCTAACTGACTACACAGGAGCTCAAAAAGGGCTGAGAAATTGAAATGAGCAAACAACCTGGTAACTCTGAAAGGTCTGAAAGGACTGAAAGGTCTGAAAAAGACGCCTCTGGGTTGGGGCATTTGGCCATGCATATTGTAATTTGTGTGAGAAGCGTCCCGACATCCTAATCATGTAAACAATGTCCCTTGCAGTTCTTCAGTGTCCAACCACTACAGCTTGTGTGGCATCCTGAACATCAGTGATCTTAATATAAGAGGTGGCAAGTGAAATGACTGTATCTTTTTAGTGGCTTGAATTCTTCTACTTTTGTCTGAGTGATGTTGGTTTACCTAGAGGTATCTGCAAGTAGATTACTGATATAAAGCATATTTAGTCTTGGTCAGGAGAAAGGATTTGTGTCTCATAATTTTGGGTGTGGAATAGAACATATGTTTTAGGAAAATCATACTGAGCAGACTGCAAAGTCTAGGATATGGGCTGTGTCATTTATTACTGATTACTAATGACTGGCACAATTAAAAAACAGTTAAAAAACAATTGAATGAATAAATAAATCTATTTAACCTCGAGAAGATGTTTGTTTCTCACCCTTTATGAAGCTCAGATGTTACTGCAATTGATAATATTTCCTACAGTGTTTGTGGAGTTTCCAAAGAAATAATTCAATGCAATAAAAAAATTATGTTTCAAAAACATAATGGGCATGTTAATCCTGTATGTCTTTTAGCAGGATTGAGCCCAGCCCCAATTTTTCTTCCTCGTGAATTACCTTATACCTATGAAATAATTCACCTATTTAATAGAGGAAAACATATGAGACATACTTTATTAATTAATTTCCCTGGGTATAAAATATTACCACAAATTCAGTAATGAAAGTGATAATAAAGATAGGATTATAGATATATACCCATCAACTATAGGTAATGCAAGTAAGAACTATATCCACTATTGTTTAATGAAAGTAAAATGATAGCTATGATATTCCAAGCATACTTTTGACTTTTACCAATACAAAGGAGAAATTTTAAACTAAACATACCAAGCTGTATATTTTCCTGTTGTTAACTGTGCTTTTTGAAAAATAAGAAAGACTAGGGTCTTGTCAAGTGGGAGTGAGTAGGATTAAAGTATGTTTCATTTTATTTTAAAAATAGGATTCAAAGTTAAAAAACTTTTGAGTAAAATTTTGTGACTTTTCTGAAGCCAGGATGTTTGCATAAGTCAAAACCAAGGCCAAGAATACATTTTGAGTATCATCCTAAACATCATTTGAAAAGGATGTATCATCAGGAGATTCTCCATTGGGAAGAATATGTTTAGAACTCTCCACAAGTACCCCTGTAAGAAAGAATCTTTTCAATAACCTTGGGCACATGGTATAATGGCTACGAAAGTAGATATTATGAACATAAAATACTTTTCTCTAATGAAAGAAGGCTAAAATAGATAACAGGTACAGAAAAATTCCCTAAAGTTGTACAAAAATATCTTAAGGAAGTAATGTCATATCACAATGGAAGATCAAAATATTAGCATTGGAATTCATAAGAGACATACTTCATTCTTGAATTCTAAGGGAAAGGATTTTAAAACTTATCTAAAGCTTTATTACTGCAGATATATAGGTAGCTTCTCTTGGGAACTTGTGAAGAATCTTTGATTTATTTAAGAATAATTCAGGAAAAAATGGAAAAAAATATACTGCTTCACTCAAAAATAAGGGAAGAGCATGCTGGCACTAGTGATCAAAGGACCAACTCATAAGTTTAATTTAATTAATAATTAATTTCTGGCATTACAAACCGGATCATCAACCTTGTCTGGCCAACCCAATGAAGAATTTTGAGGCCATATATAAGTGTAGTTTCAATCAAGAATTTAGAAAGTACCTTGATAGAAAATGCTATTTCGGGTAATGTACAAGATTGAAAAACAGTTATTGTGTTTTGAATAAGAAAGTTATATTGTAATGCATGCAGAAGCAGAGAATTCAAGAAACATTTGTTGAGCATTTTTTGTGCCAAAGGCACAGAGCTAAGCTGAAGGGACACAGGAATGATCTCTGCCCTTAAGGAATTTGTTGCCAGTTGAAGGATGCTAGTATATAGAAAACAATCATATCCAAAGTTAAGTAAGAACCATGATACTATGGAAGTTTGCAGGAATATCCCATTTTTTAATTTAGGTATGCAGAGAAGCTGGGAGACTTAATGGAGTTAAACCTCAAAGATGAATAGATTTCTACAGTGGAAATAATACTGTAGGCAAAAAACAAATTTGAAAGCAATATGGAAATGGCAGTGGGTGGGTACTGAAACATGGAGGACAAGTGGTAGATGTTGACACAGTTTCCATACTGTGTGACTAAAGGGACTGTGATGCCATTAACTGAAGGGAGAAACATGAAGGAAAGAAGAAATGAAATACTGTGAATTCTGTTTCGAACACAGTGTTGAGTTGAAGAGGCTGACAGGACATCTACACAGGAATGAACAATAATAGCTGGAGATACGAATCTGGGCCAAAGGAAAGTCAAGTCCTGAATTTTGATTCATTAAAATACAAGTAATCATTAAAGTCATAGAGATGAATATGAATTTTTAGGTAGAAAAATAAAAATGAAAAAGATAATAGGAATATCAAGAACAGAATCTTGAAGATCACCTATTTTTATGGTGTATCCAGAGAAGGATGGAGACTGGTAAGGCCAGAGATATATGGAGTGATATATAAAGAGATCCAGAAGAAAACAATACTATAGAGGCCAGAGAAAAAGATAGTTTCAATAATAATTGATGGCCCAAAATTCCAAATACTATATAGAGGTTTTATGGGATAAAGATGAAAGATGGACTACTGTTAAAGATACTTCTTTCTTCAACCCAAGAATCCTTTGAAAACTACAAAATTGGATGTAAATATAGTTTCAGGTATTTTTCTCTGTAAACTCAGATAAAGGTCTAATGTGTGTTCTGTTCCCAGGATCTCTACTAGTAAAGGAAGAGAAAATTGAGGGAATTATTTGGTTTAAAGCCACTTGGTGGCAATTAGTTAAGTAATTGGCAGTTTTGTTAGAGTTTACTCAAATAACTCAGGCAAAGGGATATAATGCTTCAATTTTCTGGTATGTTTTAAGAACAGAAAGAAGCCACTTTAAGTCATTTTGTTTTGTAGACATGTATTTCTCAGTAATAGATTTCGACTTTGACTTGATCATTTCCTTATTAAGAGAAAGTAGTTAGCATGTATATTTTGAGGAACTACTATGTATCAGGACAAAACTCCAAAACACAAATATATCTACTCTTGAGTATTTTATAACATAATTAGGGAAATAATCTATAATATAATTAGAAAGAAAAGACTATCATATACCAAAATATAATCAGTAATAAAGGAAAGTGTTAAGGAGGCACTGGAATTACTTCTTATCTTGAAGGAAGAGAAAAAATGATCATCTCAGATATAGGAATAAAATTTGTAGGAAACAAAATATTGTATTGTGAGGTAATGCATAAATCAGACTAGATATGGCAAAAGATGGGGAACATAGATTGGATAGGAAGCACAATAAGGCTGGTTGTTTAAAAGTCTCCAAAGAAGGTTTGATTTGATGCTATAGAAAAGAGATGCTATTGACTGCTTTTTTAAAGTTTACTTATATATTTAAAGAGAGAGATAGAGACAGAGAGAGACAGAGAGAGCATGAGATGGGGAGGGGCAGAGAGAGATGGGGAGAGAGAGAGAGAATCCCAAGCAGGTTCTGTGCCATCAGTGCAGAGCCTGATAAGGGGCTTGATCCCAAGATCATGAGATCATGACCTGAACTGAAGTCAGACACTTAACTGACTGAGCCACCCAGGTACCTGAAACTATTGATTGTTTTTAAAGTAGTATAATATCCTTCAGACATTGTTTTGCAGGATGGCTTCAGTCTTCAAAGGATGTGAGAGCTCAGAATGAGAAAGAGTAGAAAGTACATTATTGCAGTAATGCATGGATGATATGGCTATAATTAAATTACCACTATCCAGAGAAAAAGTCAGTGGAACTTATGCTAAACTTGGATGATAATTATGGAAATAGGAAGTTGGGAAGAAAGTTGGTTTGAGAACAGAAGTTGATGAAACAGATATTCAGACAGCTTCAGAAGCTTGCATTTGCTTGTCCCAGATCTTCTAGGCTCTTGCAGTGGGCAAAATTCTAAGATGGCCACTAATGATCCTTGTCCTGTATAACCTCTTCCCCTTGAGAATGGGAAGAATCTATGAATATGTTATCTCTCTTGTGATTATATTACCTTCTATTTCAAGGAAAATTTTTGAATATTTAATTAAAATTACCAGTTGGTTGACCTTGAGTTAATCAAAAAGGAGATTATCTGGGTGGGCCTAACCTAATCACAGGAGCCCTTTAAAAGCACGTAGTTTTCTTTGGCTGGGAGCAGTAGAAATGGAGAGATTTGAAGCATGAGAGGGAGGTTCTCCATTGCTGAGATAGATGGGGTTATGGGATAAGAATATGAGGGGCCTCTAGAAGCTGAGAGCAGTCCTGGCAGATACAGTAAGAAAATGGGAACCTCGGTCCTTAGCTAAAAGGAACTGAATTGTGTCAATGACACAAAGAGTTTGGGCAAAGGCCTCCTGCTCCAGATGATAATGCAGCCAGCTGACAATTTGACTTAAGCCTGAGCAGAGAATCCAGCCAGACCTTGCCAGATGTCTGACCTACAGAATTATAAGATAATAAATGGGTGGTAAACACTAAGTTCTTGGTAATTTGTTAGACAGCAACAGAAAACTAACACAGGTCTAGAAACTAAGAATTCTTAGGGTCCTAAAATAATTGCTTATTGGAAATATTTCCAAGCAAGATACGAAAAAGAAATGTTTAGCTCTTGATACCTAAGATAAGTAAGATAAACTAAAATCACTATCCATCCAAACTAGAAAATAAACCTAGGCTTCTGTGGAATGTCTATTCACAGGAAAATGCTCATTAAATGAGAAAACCAAAATTAGCCTTAAAAGAAAATTTGGTCCAGCTACTTGTCTCCAAGTGCATAAATAATTATACAGAGAAGGCTGTCTTTTCTTAAAATTCAACAAGAAAGAACGACATTTTCAAAGTGCATCCAAGCATATTTAAATGCCATCTAATACCTAAATGCAATTTCTCTTAGTTAAATTTAACTACCATAGCCCTAGAAGATTATTAGTCAGGATCTACTCTCTGAGAAAAACTCTTCATATATTTAAAAAGAAAATCTTATCAAGAGAAAGAAAGGAACCGGTCTCCAGTCGTGGCTTATACTACTTATTTATGTACACTTGGAAAAGACAGCTACCCTCTATCAGGCTTATTTTCTTGATCTCTGAAATAATGATAATGATCATGATATGAGGAAAAAGAAGTAGGTGATGATGATAGCAGTTAAAATATATTAGGTGGTTATAATTACATTATTACGTTCATATACTCATTTCTCAAACCAATGCTACGAGATAAATATCATTTATCACTTTGGTTTGCATAAGAATATAGACTTTGAAAGATTAAGTAACCTGTCTAAGATCACAAAGCTATTAAATACAGGTATTAGATAGAAGCTCAGCTCTCTGACTCGAATGCCAGCCTCTTAGCCAGCATTTATTATGACTTACCTATTTATGACATTGTGAGGTATGAATAAAATAATGTATGTGAAACAGCACTGAACATTTTAAATGCTGTTATTACATTTAAAAGACAATAATTCAGTCATTCTATATTTAGTCTTCTTTCTCAAATTATTCAACAAATCATCAATGATAAAGTTACTACAAATTATATCACTCATAAGTTGTCAGAGAAATTTTCTCTCAAATTAGAAGGCTAATATTTTGTTGTTGTTTTTTAAATGAGAGGTGGTGTGTTAAACACAAAAAAACTGATTTATCACAAGTAATAATTTTCTATTTGGTAGCATTCAGTGATAAAAGGGCCACCCACTCTGAAGCTAGATGTGTACTGGTGCAGGCACAGAAATATCTCATTTGGGGACTTGGTGACAATGGGGACTTGGAGAGTATCATCCATCAACTTGGTGAAATGAAATGGTTTTCAAAAATCATCACATTAAAATTAATTTTGTGAACATTTAAAGGATCTGGGGTATTGCTAGTCTCAGCTAGTTTCCCGAAGGAGGGTTTTTTTTTTTAATATAAAATTTGGATGAATCAAATTCACTCAGTTCAAAGGTGTAAATTTAACCTAGTTATTGGCCTCAGAGTTTAGGTATGTAGCTCACTAACATCCTTCACCTCCTTATCTAAGAATAGGGGCCTCTAAGCCACATTTGCCTTCCTTTCCAGCTTAGGGATTTTCAAAGGTCAAAGACTGGTTCATCCTCTTTTTCCTCATTTGCATTGGAAGATTTTTATACCCTTTTTTGGTGCATGCGTCCTTTGACATTGGTGATTCCACATGAATTTATGTGCATCTTTGGCAACAAGATGTTGGGACTATGTGAATCCAATAAGTATTAGTAGTACAGCACATTGGAAAGGAATCCTCAAAAGAAATGTCAACACTTTCATGCTTCTTACATTTGTGATAGTAGTTCATACTGGTCATAATGGGATATGAGAGGCTATAATGTTAGTACTGGTTGGTAGAGACTCTTTCTTCCTATATCATTCTCCTACTAGACACTCAAAGGGCTACACTACTGCTATGGAGAAATGAGATGTGTGTAAGAGGGGGATCCATGGAAGACTGTCCTAGAATTGAAGTTTAACTGCAGGGCAGTCTGATATAAGAAGAGGAAAAAAATGTAAAAAGAAAACCAAAGAAAATTAGATTTTGAAAATTCCTACTTCCGGAGTGCCTGGGTGGCTCAGTTGGTTAAGTGTCTGACTTTGGCTCAGGTCATGATCTCACATTTCATGGGTTCAAGCCCCACGTTGGGCTCTGTACTGACAGCTCAGAGCCTGGAGTCTGCTTTGGATTCTGTGTCTCCCTCTCTTTCTGCCTCTCCTCCCATTCATGCTCTGCCTCTCAAAAATAAATAAATATTAAAAAAAATTTTTTTTAATTCCTACTTCCTAGTACCTAAATGTATTACTCTTGATTCTGAGAAGTTTCTGAATCTTTTATAACAGCCTTAAATCTATTTCTGCTTTTCCAAATAAGTCATGTCTAAACCCTACTCATGCTTGTGCCAAATTTCAAATTCTTAAATGCTTATACCTGTTAGGGAAGCATATTTTTTTCCTTGTTTTTAAGGTTTATTTATTTATTTTGAGAAAGAGAAAGAGAGAGTGAGCAAGTACCAATGGAGAAGGGGCAAAGAGAGAGGGAGAGAGAGAATTCCAAGCAGGCTCTGTGCTGTCAGTGCAGAGCCCAATGTGGGGCTCAGTCCCACAAACCTTGAGATAATAATCTGGGCCAAAATCAAGAGTTGCACCCTTTACCGACTGAACAACCCAGGCATCCCTTTTCTTTTTCTCTTGATAGCCTTCTTTGCAGGGATGCTTTAAATGATTTTTAGCAAATATTAAACCCCAATCAGCTGAAAACTAAGAAACCAAATTAAATTTTTAGGCAGTTTCCTGGATATTCAAAGATAAAAATCTTTTACTTAAAGATTATAAGAGTACTTTTGTTAACCACTCCAAATACTATTGATGTTTTAATGAAGAGCTATGAGAGGAAATAAATAGCAATGAGAGCAATACA
This sequence comes from Leopardus geoffroyi, assembly GCF_018350155.1. Classification (NCBI taxonomy): domain Eukaryota; kingdom Metazoa; phylum Chordata; class Mammalia; order Carnivora; family Felidae; genus Leopardus; species Leopardus geoffroyi. The sequence continues at coordinate 72,081,064 of NC_059341.1, read as the reverse complement.
ATAGCAATGAGAATATGAGAGATTTTGATGAATTTCATAAAAAAGAAGATATTAGATTTGACATATGTGACACAGAGTAAAAGAAGCAGGAGGATAGGCCCACACAAAGACTCAGAAGAGAGGCCTTCATTCTAGTGACATTCCAGAGATGTTCAAAGCAAGGAGATGGCATGTATGAAAAGCAGAAAGGGAAATTCAGTGGAAATAGGTTAGCAGGCTTCACTTTATTCTCTTCTCTTTCTATCCTTGATTTTGGACAACTGAGTGCAGAAAAAAAAAAAAAGTCTATGTGACCTTGACACTAGTTACCTGGCTTTCTACTCAACCAAATTTAATGTTATCACCTTAATTGCATTGCAAATCATCATTTACTTGATTTTTCACTGAATTCAACTAAAGAATATAACATATGATTTAAAAACCATTGTAGGTTTACAAATGTACTAAATCAATAGATGAAACATGGAAGGCGATTACAATTTCAAGAATAGAATGTGTAATTAATAATAACCTCAACAATGTAAAAATAATACAGCTGATAAAGGTTTAGAGGGTGAGGGAGAAGAGGCAAGACAATTTTGGGTCATTATTTAAGGTGAGAATTAATAGAAACAAAATGAAGACTGTAAACAGAAGTCTGGGAGAGGCATTATAAGGTAGTATAAGAGAGTAAATTTTCCATCTTTGATAGTTTGTTGTTAAAAGTTACTGTTTAAACTTCATAAATAAAAAAAATAGAGTAATAAAATTATTTAGGATTATTTTTTAAAAGAACTAACTACAGGAATTTTTATGGTCACTCTGGAGAGTGGGACTAGGAGTAGTAATGATTTACTTTCCATTTTATGTCTTTCAGCGCTACTTGAGTTTTTCTTTTTCTTTTTTATCATGTGCATTACTTATATGGTAACTTAAAAAAATTACATAACAAACCCACAAGCCCTCCTACTTTAAGTCATACAACAGAGGGGTGCCTGGGTGGGTCAGTCAGTTGAGCATCTGACTTTGGCTCAGGTCTTAATCTCATGGTTCCTGCGTTTGAGCCCCACATGGGGCTCTGTACTGACAGCTTAGAGTCTAGAGCCTGCTTCGGATTGTGAGTCTCCCTCTCTCTCTCTGGCCCTCCTCTGCTCACACTCTCTCTTTCTCTCAAAAATAAGTAAACATTAAAAAAAAGTTATACAATAAAGAAATAAGAAAACTTGTCTTAGATATCAGATTTCCATGAAAGTATTATTATATGACATAAGATAAGATTTCCTAATGTATTTAATGAGTCTGGTAAAGATAGCTAACAAAAAGGGAAGAAAGAAAACTATGGGCCAATCTCAACATGAAGTGAAAAGCAGAAACTCATATTCATCGGAGTTCAAGAAAATTAACATTTAAACCACAAAGAAATACCTCCCCACACCTATTATTTGACAAAGTGTAAGTCTGACGATACCAAGTATTGATGAGGATATGGAGTAGTGTGAACTGAATGATGGGTGTTTAAACTATTACAACCACTTTGGACAACTATTTAGTATTATGTAACAAAATTGACACTACACATACACCACAAGCCACTTCTGGATATATGCTCTAGATAAGTCCTTATAATGTATGTTACAATATTTCCAGCATTATTGATCATGATAACAGCAAAAAAGCTGGAAACAATACTAATACAATGGATATATAAATTGCCTTGTATTAATCCAAAGAAATGCTTATAGCAATGAAAATGAATAATTCACAGGTAAACTAACAACATAGATGAAACTCACAAATGTAATGTAGACTGAAAAAGCAAGAAATAAAAGAATATGTACATTTGTGTAACATTAAAAAATGGGTACGTCATAATATATTATTGACGGATGCA